>NC_059112.1:27393050-27716300 GCF_020740685.1 Jaculus jaculus | reverse complement strand
ATTAACAGGTAAAAATCAAGTGATGGATTTAAAGATGATAGATAAGTATTTAATAGTAGATAATAGATGGTAGATGGTAGATAAATAATAGGTTATAGATAGATGATTACGCTAGATTAGATAGACAGCTGACAGATTCAGCATATGAGGGAAAATGAGATAATTGGCTTTCTCCATCTGGCTTGTTTGGCTGAGCATAATGATCTCTAATTGTACCTACTTTCCTGAAAACAATATAATTTCATTTTTGTGGCTGCATAAAACTTCATTCTCACTCTCTCCCTCTGTGTGTGGGGGCTATGTGGGGGGTGTGATATGTATAATTTTCTTTATCCCCCATTCATCTGTGTGTGGACGTCCCAGTTGGTTCCACATCTTATTTATAGTGAACGATGCTATAATAAACATGCATGTTCAGGTATCTCAGGTCTGCTACCAGGCTGGTATAGCTAGATCATATGGGAGTTCTGTTTTTAATTTTTAAGGAACCTCCCTATAGAATTCCATAGTGGCTGCACCAGTTTATGTTCCCATCAACAGAGATAAGCGTTCCTCCTTTCTTGTACCCTTGCCAGCTTTTCTCATGTATTCTCTTTATGGTAGCCACTCTGACTGGGGTGATAGAACTTCAGTATAGTTTTAACTTACATTTCCTCAATGACTAAGAATGTTGAACTTTTCATATGTTTATCAACCATCTGTATTTCTCTTTTGAGAACTATCTGTTCACTTCATTTACCCATTGACTGGTTGGATGATTTGTGGGGTTTAGTGTTTTAATTTCTTAGTTCTTTGTAGATTTTAGACGTCCCCTGTCAGAGACATAACTGGCAAAGATTTCTCTCCCATTCTGTAGGCTGCCTCATCTCTCTGCTGTTTGTTTCCTTTGCTAAGCAAAAGCTTTTTGATTTCACGAAATCTCATTTGTCAAATTTCATAATTGTTTCCTAAGTTATTGGAGTCTGTAAAACATGATCTCTACAAACCATGTGTTACATATGTAGAGGCCAGGAAAGATAGAGCATTTCCATTTTTTAATACAAACTAAGCTCAGTTCTAAAGGGGCGAGGATGTGTGTAAAGGGAGATGTTCCTAAAGAGGAATTGTTAGGAGCAATGCAGAGTCATTGGATGTGTGTGGGGCTCTATGATAACAACCAGGAGGAGCCTTTGTTTCAGTATTGAGTTTGTTTTGGAAACTGTATATTATCTCTCACTTTCATGTTTAATATTTAGATAGTGTTGTATACTGGGGAAAGTTTTCAAAATAAAACGTGTTGGTAAATATCTAGTCAAAAACTCTTTCCAAAGAAATGATAGCATTAGGTCCTTATGAGTTTAAGTTTTATTGTTCTCGTTTGTGGGGACGTGGTACTTGGTGAAGCATTAGGTCATTAATAGTTTCCTGCAAGCCACTTGGCTGTTAGGGGACCCTGGTGTTCAAATGAACCCTATCTTATTACAAGGGGCAGGATTGTCTAGGGCTTTGCTGACTGGTTATTTTGTTTTCAGATCAACTGAGTACATTATGATTAGCATGATTTATTATACAAATGAAATGGTTTTAAGTTTAAAAAAAGATTTAAAAAAATCAAATTACTTTCTTGAGCTTTTATACTTAAATGATGAAATAAATAAAGTCACATTAAATGTGCTGTCAACAAGTTATTATTCCAATAAATACTCAATTAGATTTCCAGCCTCTGCAGTGCCTGGACATTAAGCTAAAAGCTAAACTTAATTTGGTAAGTACATAATAAATCTTGTCTTGTTGAGCACTTTAAGCTCCAAGTGGTTTTAACCAGATATCGATCATATAGATGTATGGCATAGCTGTTGGCCCAGTGTCGTTTCTCTCTTTTTTTTTTTTTTTAATTGCATATGTTGGATGTTTTGTTTATTTCCTCTTTGTCTTCACTATTGCTTGGTTTTATCTTCTTTCATCATTTTTGGTCCATAAAGACATATGGTAACAGTTTAATGGAGAAAAGTTGGAGGCAGGAGAACATTCAAGCAACGCTGCTAGAGTAAAAATTCATGGAGTTTATGAAGGCCTAAGAGAAGGCAGTGCTGAGCCAACCATGGGGAACAGTGGGTGGCAAACACTATGAGGAAATACAAAGTGTTGAGTAAATCACATGATACTTTGCTTTTTGAAATATATAGAATGGTTGAAAATTAAAACCCTTGATTGAATAGACTGAATTTTTACCCTGATCATTTGATCTAGACTTGGTTAGATCTTACTGTTCACCTCTTAATGTAGTAGTTACTTGATTTAAACATATATTGTTCTTGCACTCAAGTCGACTATGAGCAGGGAATATAAAGCCAGTAGAAAATTGCAATGCAAATAGATGTACAAAAAAATCATTTTTAAATAACTTTATTGAAATATAATCCAATTCACATGCCCTTAAATTCACCCATTTAAAATGTACAACTTAATGAGGTTTTATTTAGGTCTTCACAGTTGTGTGGCAGTTAGGAAAATCAATTTTAGGACATTTGTAAAACTCTCCCCAAAATACCCTGTGCTCATTATGCATCACTCCTTGCCCTCTCTCCCCACTTCCTCCACTGGCCCTAAGCAGTCATGGTTTTGCTTTCTGACTCTGTATAGCTGCCTGTTCAGGAAAGCTTGTATAAATGGAGGCAGGCAACATGAGGTACTTTCTTTCAATTAATGTTTTCAAGGTACAGCCATGTTGTTCTTCTCTTTATTTATTTACTTATTATTTGTATGTGTATATAGATGGATGTATGTGGGTATGAATATGCATGTGCATGCCATGGCATGTGTGTGGAGATCAGAGGACAATCTCAAAGTGTCTGTTCTCCTCTTCCACCTTCTTTGAAACAAGGTCTTTTGCTGCTACCAACAAACACTAGTCTAGCTGGCCTATGAGCTTTTCAATCTCTTAGCTCTGCCTCCCATTATCATATGTATTTTATTCCTTGAAAAATTACCCTAGATAGAATGTCAAGTACAGTATTAAGTAGAAGTAGTGAGATTTGATGCCTTTCTCTCATTTCTAATATTAAGAAGAAATACTCTGGGTTTTCTCCATTAAGCATTATACTAACTGTGTTTTTTCTTAAATGTTTTTAATCAGGCTGAGGAAGTTTATATCTATTCCTATGATTTTAAACATTTGTATCATGAAAGGGGGTTAAATTTCATCTTTTTTTTTCTTCTGTGTCTATTGACATGGTCTCACAGGTTTTTGTCCTTCTATCCTGTTGATAACTGATTTTTCTGGTGCTTTAACCAACTTTGCATTCCAGATAAATCTCAACTGTGTTGTATAATCATTTTGTGCAAATAGATCAAACTTTCTAACATTATGTTGATAATATCTGTTTTATGTTCATAAGAAGTATTGACATATAATTTTCTTAGGGTGATTTTGTCTATTTTTTTGTACCAGAACCATAATGGATTCAGAATGCTTTAGAAAGGGTCTCCTTTTCTTTAAACTTTTGCAAGTGTTTGTTAAGACTTAGTACTATTCTTTGAATGTTTGGTAGAAATTACTAGTGCATCCATCTGGCACTGGAAATGTTATTTCATGAATATTTCATCCTTTTCTTAAACATGTCTTTATATTGTGTGTTTTGTCTTGAATCACCCTGCTAATTTGGGTCTCTTTGGCAACTTCTCATTTCATCTAAGTTACCTAGTTCATTAGCATAGAGCTAATTATTTCTGGTATATTCTTTTAAAATTAACATTTTAAGGTGAAAAGATGAACTTCAGCTCCAATTTTAGTGATTCATGTCTTCATTATTGTCATTATAATTCTAGCTTCAGTTTTGTTTATTTTTTTAATCATTTCAAAGAATTTTTTTGTTTTGTTGGTTTTCTCTATTTTTATGTTTCCTTAACTTCCACAGTAATCTCTTATTTCCTTCTTTATGCTTTGTTAGATTATTCTTGCTTACTATTCTTGTCTGGCATCTGAAAGTAAAAGTTAACTCACTGATTTGAGATTATTTTCATGATTCTTTGTAGCTCTCAGTTTTCCTCTCAGAGCTACTTTAGCTGTAGCCTTTAAGTTTTGCTAGGTTATATCTTCACTTTCATTCATCTGAGTATTATTTTATTCCCCCTTGTTTTATCTCTTTAACCTATTAGTTATTTATATTACTTCTCAAATTTATGTATTTATCAATTTCTTTGTATTATCCATTTATAATTTCATTTTCTATGTCCAGAGAACATATTCTATCATGGGTGTTCAAACTTTGGATGTTATAACATGCCATTATCATCTACAAATTCTTAGCTGCCCTGGATACATGAACCTCATGATCCATGAGTTAGACATATCACATATGGTTAAAATCCACTTAAGCTTATAAAGACTTGTTTTATAAATGCGTTTATGTTCCATCCTAGAGAATATAATATGTGTACCTGAAAAAAATCATACTCCACTATTGCTGAGTAGATTATTGTAGATACATGTTAGATCTGGTGGTTGTGTTGTCAAGTCTTCCAGGTGTTTTTGTTTTGTTTTGTTTTGTCTCCTTTTTCATCTTGTTTCTGGTTGTCTGTGTCTTTACTGAATGTAGGATATTCAACTCTTCAACTATTGTAGTTCAATTATCTGTTTCTGTCTTAATTTCTATGCTTTGTGTATTTGGGGTCTCTGCTATTAGTTGCAGATACATTTATAATTGTCATATATTCTTAATGGATTAACACATATCTAATTACATCAAATTGCTCTTACTTCTAGTTATATTTTCTGCTTTATAATCTGTTTCCTGATCTCTTTAAGCTATTCAGATTTCTTATGGTTGCTGTGTGCATGCTGTATCTTTTCTATGCTTGTAATTTGATCTGACTTATATATTTAATCTCTAGACATCATTTTACCTATATGAATTATTTAGTCCATTTACATTAAGCAGTATTATTAATATAGTTTCATTTATATCCATCATTATACTTTTTAATCTGCATATCTCCTGTCTTTTGTGCTCTACTTTTCCTTTTCCATCTCTTTGTTGTCATAATAAGTGAGCATTGTCCAGTGTAGCATTTTAATTCCTTTAACAATTTTCTCACTATTTTGATATATTTTGAGTAGTTATTTTATGGCATGTATATCTTAATTTATTGAATCTACTTATGATTTATACTAACTAAATTCACTTTACAAAATTGACTCTTCTATAGCTCTCTTCCCTTACCCCTTGTTGTGCTCTTGTTATTATATATGTCACTTCTATATCTGTTAAAGTTCAGTGGTTCACTGTTAAAATTATTTTAAATAATATATGTTTGGGAATGCTAAATGATTGGCTTTTATTTTACTTTTTTCTTTTTGTCTGTGGCATTTTAAACATGATTTTTTTGTTGTTGATTCCTGTTGCAGTCCAGTTCGCATTGCTGGTAGAAATCACCCAACCAAGAGCAGCTTCTGGGAAAAAGAGTTTTATTTTGGCTTACAGGCTCGAGGGGAAACTCCACGATGGCAGGGGAAAACGATGGCATGAGCAGAGGGTGGACATCACCCCCTGGCCAATATAAGGTGGACCATAGCAACAGGAGAGTGTGCCAAACACTGGCATGGGGAAACTGGCTATAAAGCCCTTAAGCCCGCCCCCAACAATACACTCCCTCCAGGAGGCATTAATTCCCAAATCTCCATCAGCTGGGAACCTAGCATTCAGAATACCTAAGTTTATGGGGGACACCTGAATCAAACCACCACAATTCCCATCCCCTCTCCTATCCCCTCCTCTCCGCACCTACCTTCCAATGCCCTACCCCCTTGCATTTTCCTTCCTTCTGAGGAGATCAGGGGCATTCAGGGTGGTGTGACCATAGATGTTTTCCTTTCTTCTGTTCACATGTCACATGTATCCTTTTATTCTACTGGCATCTAGCAGCTCATCTCTCTATTCACTTTTGGCTAAATGATGAAATTTTCAAGATAATGCATATTTTTAAACAGCTATGAACAACCTAGCTTCCACTGTATTACCCTTCACATTTTCCATTTATTTTTTGCTTTGAGTAAGACCTTCCTCAATATTTATGTACTGTGTAGCAAGAAGATGCATTTGGAGAAATGTGTTGCTAGAAAATGTCATCATTTTGAGCACATAGGCTATTATTCACATAATCTAAGATAGCTATGTATCACCAGGTGATAATATGCAGCCAGACTTGTAATCTGTCATTGACTAAAGTATAGTCATATAATGACATAATATAATATTCTGTCAGTGACTGAGATACAGTCATACAATAACATAATTGTTGTAGCCAGGTTCACACTGCTGGCAGAAATCACCTGACCAAGTGCAGCTTGTGGGAAAAAAAAAAAAAAAAGTTTATTTTGGCTTACAGACTTAAGGGGAAGTTCCATGATGGCAGGGGAAAACGATGGCTTGAGCAGAGAGTGGACATCGCCCCCTGGCCAACATGAGGTAGACAACAGGAACAAGAGAGTGTGCCAAACACTTGCAAGGGGAAACTGACTATAACATCCATAAGCCCACTCCCAACAATACACTTCCTTCAGGAGGTATTAATTCCCAAATCTCCATTAGCTGGGAACCTAACATTCAGATCACCTAAGTTTATGGGAGACACCTGAATCAAACCACCACAATAAAAATCTATAATTGACTGAAATACTGTCATATAACAACATAATATAATAATCTGTCATTGACTGAAATACAGCCATATAGTGCCTTACTTCACATGCAAATAGTGTCTTCCAAAAACATGAGTCATAGAGGTCTGAGTGTGGTTTTGATATTGTGCATGGCATAACCAGGAGTACCATTCACCTTGCAAAAGATTGGTATGTTGATTTTGACAGTCTATCAGGTGATGGCTAAAAATATCCTGTTTTAACTATTTTCATATGTTTTAACTTTTCTAGTAGCTAAAACATGATATCTAACAGCTGACTATACTCCCAAAGCTTCCCAAATCAGGGCTTATAGTTTCAAATATAATAAAACTCACAGAATGGGCCACAAGAATATTTTGAACGACGCTATTATAGATCTATCAAGCCTCTGAAAATCCCATAGCAAGTAGTGAAGCACCTGGTATAAATCCGGGTGGGTTGTCCAGCCAAGAAGCTGGAAGGACACAGAGTCCCTGGGCCCCAGAAGAGACCCACCTTGGGCTTCTTCTCACAGAAAAATTGGCAAGTAGCAAGGAAGGAAGGAAGGAAAGCTTCTTATTCATGCTATGGAAAACAAGAGAAGAAAACAGAATCTCTTCAAAACTGTGCCTGGAAACATTTAACTTTATGCAGACAGGACTTGAGTCAAGTCAGGGGACCATCTTGCTCCCCGTAGCATTTTTCGAAGAATCTGCTTCCAGAAGTTTTCCCACTTGCAGAATCTTCTCCAGTAGTCTTTGAAGTCTGGAAGATAGAGGGCCCTATTATCCCCACTTCTCAGTCAGGCACCTTTCTCTGTTCTCTAGTAAGATTCTTCAGATGTATATTAATGAAAGCTACACTGCTCACAGATAAGACAGGCATAGTCAAATTACCTATGTCCGTTAGATAAAGGATGATATTGACTTAGGCTTTGGATTTCTTTTTCTTTTTATGGAAATGGAAATGTTTGACTTCACATCAGTATACCAATACCTACTATGATGTCCCTTCTTTTTTAATATTTTATTTTTATTTATTTATTTGAGAGAGAGAGAGAATGGGCATGCCAGGGCCTCTGGAAGCTGCAAATGAACTCCAGATGCCTTCACTGCTTTGTGCATCTGGCTCATGTGGGTCCTGGGAAATCAAACCTGGGTCCTTTGGCTTTGCAGGCAAATGCCTTAACCACTAAGCCATCTCTCCAGCCCTGATGTTCCTTCTTATCTTAAAGCATACAGGAACATATTACACTGTGATTTAATTGTTATAAGTAATGTGTCAAATTTATCCCAACTGTGTTATGTTGTTTAATCCTCTTACTATTTCAATGTAATTAAATCCTGCATACCACAGTTTCCAACACTTAACAGTTCCTTTTCTCCAGAAACCATGGTTCACAAAAGACAGAGGAGAGTTGAAAGTTACATTAGCTGGACATTGTGACTAAGGAAAAAGCCCACAGGTAAATTTCATGTTCCCTCAGAGGGAGTAATGCCATTTCATCCATTTGTTGGCAGGTCATAGATCTGTACTGGGGGATCTCCGAGGACGAGTGGGACAGCCCTGAGCTGCAGAAGACGCGCATGAAGCTGCTGGAGGATTGCTTGAAAACTTCTGCAGGTCCATGTTTTGTTGTGGGTATAAAAACTAATGCTTTCTATTAAATCATGGGAATGTGAAAATACTTGCTGATTTGTGGGCTTTAAGGGGCTTTGAAAATGAGTGAAGAAAGTCTTTCTAAAATATCTAATTTCGGTTACTCAAACTGCCTCTTCCTGCACAGTGTGTGAAGGCAATACTTCAGCTTTCCCTAAGAGGTGCTGTAATTTCACAGTGAATAATTTGAAATGTTAATGCAAGGCATGACTTGGGTTTGACGACAGTTTCCACACCTTATGATCAGCAATAAGGAGCACTGTTTCAACTCCACAATAATCAACCTAGTTTTTCTCACCCTGCTGTGCAATCCATTCCATTATAGTATGTTTCTTCTTCAACAATAGCATGTGTGGTATGTCTTAACACAATGGCTGAAACATTTTGAAAGTAAACCAAACCCACTGGTCAAATCTGCCAGTAGGCAATGGTGCTCCATGAACTTGCTTCTACAGTAATAAGAGAGAGAGAGGCTCATTGCAAGCTGCCAGTGAACAGAGGGGTTTGCAGTGGAACATCACTGTTAGTTCAGCACTGTTTGCTGAAGAATCACCCCCCACCCACGTCTGTGTAAGGACATGGTACTGAGAGGAGCAGGTGGTTGTGAAAAGTCACTGCCTGGATTTGCTTAAGAAAGCCTCATCTTAAATCCAAACAGATCCACAGGAGGACCACAGACCCATCCACAGGGAGGTTTCCCCTTATAACAGAGGATGTCCTGAGACTGAGTGGGGGTCCTGATGGGTCTTGTAAAAACCATACCGTATCACGCCATTAAAAGCTAGACACCATGCATTAAGGAAAAGGCTTTTATTTTTTGTTGTTGTTTGTTGTATGTGTGAATAGTATGCATGTATGTGTGTATGCTTATGTGTATGTGGACACGTGTGGGGGATGAGCATGAATATGTAAAGGCTAGAGGTTAACATGGGGTGTTTGGCTCAATTACTCTCCAATATAGTTTTTGACATAAGGTCTCTTAATGAACCTGGAGCTCCAGGATTTAACTAGGCTAGCTAGCCAACAAGCTTCATGGAGTCTCCTGTCTCTGACTCCCAACTCTGAAATTACAAGTATGCTGGCAGGCTCAGGTTTTATAGGGGTGTTGGGGATCATAACTTGGTTGTCTATGCTTGTACAGAAAGCACTTTACCAACTGAGCCATCTCCCAACCCCCTTACAAAAGAATTTTTAATATTAATTTGCATGTTCATTCTTAACTTTACTAGGATCAAGAAGTCCTAAAGAGATATTTCAGAAACCTGACCAGCTAGCTGTCAAGTTTTCACCAAGAACATGAAACTACATAAAGGCTCAATGTCTCCCATGGTTTCTCTTAATGCCGGGCGCTCAAAACAGCAGTGTCACTTGGAGAACCAGTTTTGTATAATTCAACTCTAGCACTGAACTAAGATAATAACATTTCCTACCTTCCTGGAGTTGGCATCCAGCTGTGGATGGATGTAGGAGAAGGCAAGTAAGACAAGAAATAAGTCATGTGATCAGGACAATAGAGGAAACAGACTAAAAGAGAAGAGAGAATACTAGAAAGGGCAGATATTTGCTACTTCTGATAGAGTCATTGAAAAAGGACTCATTGAAGGGTGACCAGGAAAGTGAGATAGCCAGAGAGTGGGAAAGAGACAGGCAGATACTCTAGATCAGACCTGGCAAAAGAGAGGAGGTAGCATGTCTGTGACCTGTTCAAGGAACAGCAAGAGGGCCACTGAGCCTGGAGCAGTGTAAGCAGAGGGACAGAATGTGAGGGTGAGGGAAACCTCATGGGGCCTTTAAAGCTTTTCAAAGAATTGTACATTGCTATGGCTCAAAATGATTGGGAACTGTCAGTTTTGGAAAGAAAATTTCATTAAAGCAAACATTGGGCTGGGAGGACAGTCAACCATGAAAGGTACTTACAAAGCCTGACAGCCCAGATTTGATTCCCCAGTACCCACATAAAGGCAGATCTGTATAAAACAAAGATTTCCTTTTGACTGACTAAGTAAGCCATTGAAGTGTGTTAAAGAAAGAAAAAAAAAAAATCTAACTTCTATTTTAAGGATCACCTTGGCTCCTGGATATAAGATAGTGTCAAGGCAGTTAGAGCTTTAGAGAGGTTTACAATAGTATACCTGGCTTCAGGGGCTTGCCGAATGAACATGTGACAACAGTAACCTATAGTCTAAAAAAAAAAAATACAAAGAAAAAGTCTGACAGCCAGATTAATGATCTAAAGAATTATTTTATTTTATTTTATTTCTGAAGAATTTTTAATAGTGGAAGAGAAATTAAGACATTTTTTCAAGTCCTCAGAGGATAGAAGTGGACTAGTGGAAGGAAAAACAGCTTTGGGATCTTAGGTAGGAGTGGGAAGAGATAACTTTGACTCAGGTGTTAGAGTCACATGTATCCCTTGGCTTGGTAGCTGTATCCACCACTGTTCCAGGCCTAAAGTTTTCTTCTCTATACAATGGACGTGATAGTGATTACCTCATGGGGGGGTCACACTGAGGAGCCAGAGAAATTACAGGACACTTCCATAGTGTGTCACATATGGGAACTCAATAACTGTTATCATGATCTGCCAAATCGTGTAATGATTGAAAGATGGAATCATGTGGCTCAAGTCGCACTGAGTACGTCTCATCACCACCAAGGCTATCCTCAAAGCAGAGAAGGCAAGGCAGTTGGGCAGGAGAGCTGTGGACAAGATTCAAGAGCCAGAACTCAAAGCCAGGGGTGGTGGCGCACGCCTTTAATTCCAGCACTTGAGAGGCAGAGGTAGGAGTATCGCCATGAGTTCGAGGCCACCCTGAGACTACAGAGTGAGTTCTAGGTCAGCCTGGGCTAGAGTGAGACCCAACCTCGAAAAACTAGGAAAAAAAAAAAAAAAGCCAGGTTTGGGAAGCCTAACACTGTGCGCAGGCCCTGGGGCATCTCAGCTGCGCGATCTCAGCCGCTGCATTCTAATCCAGCCCAAGAAAGTCAGAAGTGAGAGACATTCTACCCCTTTTTATAACCCCGTAGAATGTTGTACCGAAACTAACTAAAATTAGTCATGGTTGTTAACTCCAACAATGTGCCAGTGGGACAATGAATAATTTAAAGAGTTGGAAAGTTTAGCCAGCTCTGAGAGTGGAGCTTATCTGAGAGAATATTAACAACAGTTTTCTTGAGTGTAAACAAATCACTTGTCTCCCCTTCTGCCCTGAGACATCTCCACAGTCAGAGTAACCACAAGGAGACCCTGCACAGAGAGGTAGGATTGTTTACCCTGCTGATCCTGAATTACACAAGGCTTGTCTTGGTGTTTACAGGGGAAAAAAAAATGTGCATCGCTTTGGGCCTTTCCTGTTGTAACTATAGTAACAGCTATGGAAACACAGGCACGTGACACTTTTGAGCCCCAATTTCCTTGCCTTGTGCTCCCTTGAGGTATTTCCACACACCCCAATGACGCTCGTGGGATGCAACACGCAGCAAGTTGCTTCTCATGGTGCTAAAGACTTGGCATGACAATTCACCACCGTTCCCGAAGGAAAAATGCTTTTGTATCTTCACAGATATTAGCCTTTTATGTTAGATCCAGATATACTTAGGGCCAGGCAAAATTTTCATTTTAAACACTCAGGGAATGAGAAGGCCCAGGGGGAAACTTAGACTTAAATATTGTACGTGCTTAACTCTTTTCAGATTTTATGTCCCAAAAGTAGTCATTTTGGATCTATCCTAAACTCACATTGATAGGCAGGCTGTGCTACTCATGTTAGAAAGAGCCATTGGGAGGCTTCGACTCATATCTGGTCATCTCAGACACCAACTCAGGAGACACAGGAAGGAACAGACCAAAGTGCTTAGGGAGACAACATCTGCATAATGTGAAGAGGGGAAGTGACCGAGGGAAAGACCCCAAATTTCATTTCACAGCTCAAGTTAGCGCTCTGACTCCGACAGGGTAAGTTATGAGTCTCACGGTATCTTATCATATCCATAAACATGTTAATAAGAGGAAAGCCGGTATAAAAGTAAATTTTGAATCAATTTCAAAGGTTTGTGGTGAGGATATATGATAGACATGCATATGTGTGTATGTGAATTATTTTTCATAAAGTGTTGTACAACCATTAGCTATTATTAAACTATGAATTTATTTGTTTTTCTAATGAGGAAAGTTGCTCCTCCATGTTGAAATATTATTGATGAAGCTCATTAAGACTTGATAAGGACCTGGATTCAATACCCAGCACCATAACAACAAACCAAAGAAAGATTTGGTTCAGACTGTCAAGTGTTAAATGAATTTAATTCATTGTAGGGTCTGTATGTTAAAACTTTGTAAAATTTATGCAGTAGGTGCCAGGAAGATGGCTCAGTGGTTAAAAGCACTTGTTCTTTTTCATTAATCATTAAATTTATTTTTAAAGGTTATGCTCATATCCACTCTCCCCTACCTCCATTCCACTGAAACCCCTCCTCAGTGGGGTTATTGGTATTCACTATGGATCATGAAGGCTTCAGCCACAGGATATTCCTACCTGTCCAGTGGTTCTTATAATCTTTCTGCTTCCTCTTCCACAGTGTGACCTGAGCCTTGGTGGGTGTGTTAGAGATCTGACTTAGTGTTGAGTTCTCTGCAGCCTCTGGATTTCTACTTTGATGAGTATTGAATGACAACAGTGTCTTTCCATCTCCCTGGAGCTGGTTGTCAGACTAACAGTGAGAGCAGCAGTCAGGATCAAATTGCCACTTCTTCTCTGGTGTCTCCAGGGCCCTGGAAAGATGTGGTAAAGGCGAAGTAGTAGGCGGGCAACTATCTTGTCTCGTAGTGATAGATCCTGAATCTCCTAGTATTCTCTGCCATCTGTAAAGTAAAACAGAAATTCCAACCAAAAGTTAGGGCATCTTGAATTAAAAGGGATAAGCATAGTTATTTGAGAGAATTTTCAGTATGTATGCTCACTCTTAGCCAAAGAGCAGCGGGGATTCTCTCTAGATTCTATAAATTTCCTATCCATGTGCAGTGTTTTGAATCAGGTGACCCCTATAAACTTAGGTGTTCTGAATACTAGGGTCTAGGGTGATGGAAATTTGGAAATTAATACATCCTGGCAGTTTGTTATGGGGAGCAGGCTCATGGGTGTTATAGCCAGCTTCCCCTTGCCATTGTTTGGCACTCTCATGTTGCCATTGCCCACCTGATATTGGTGAGGAGATGGTGTCCATCCTCTGCTCATGCCTTTGTTTTCCCTACCATTGTAGAGCTACCCCTCAAGTCTGTAAACCAAAATAAACATTTTTTGCCCCACAAACTGCTCTTGGTTGGATGCTTTCTGCCAGCAATGTAAACCTAACTACAATAGTAAAATCAGTACCAGAGGAGTGAGATTGTTGCTAGATACCTGATGGCATGACCTTGGCCTTTACGAGCAGATTTTCAAGAGGAACATGGAAGGATTTGAAACCTTGGTGTAAGAGACATCTTGCTGTGCTCTAAGTACATCTTGATGGACTATTCTAGTAAGAGTTGAAAGACCTGAATGCAATAAGAACTATGGACTATGAGGTTTGGCTTATGAGGATGAGAAAGAGCTGTGAATGGACTGGGCTAGAAGCAGTTTGTGTGAGAGGCTTGCTGTTACACCTGTGTTGTGAGAACTTGTTCAGGGTTACTTTGCATAGAAATGAACTGATGTGAGCAGAGAGCAGAGAGATATGGCACAGAAATGAAATCTTTGGGCTGAAACTTCTGCCCATTCAGTTGAAATTATTTGTATGAGAGATTACAACCACTGAGACTGGGCCAGCTGACCTGCACTGGGGCAACAGGAAGAATACAGACTCTTTGGAAGGGGTCTGCATACTGAAAAAGTGTCCTGTTCTTTAAAGTCTGCCCTATTCCCCCCCTGCATTAAAAAATTGGCACCCCACCTGGATTGTGGAGCATAAGAACTGCAGGAAAGAGAGGGTCATTGAATTTGCAACATGGTCTTATGTTTTGGAAGTGGCCATGGGCAGTGTGAAGCAGGTTTGCTGAATGCCTCACCAGATGGAGCTGTGAGGATGGACCATGGGTTGCAGTAGAGAACCAGTGGAGATACCAGGACCATGAGATGCCTGCTAAGGAGAGCTGCTGGCTATGGATAAAGCTTTCCAGGACTGTGAGTGGCCTAGCTAGGGGAAGGGGGCACAATTGTAACTACAGAGACTTGTTGCTGGTTTGAATTATCAGACTTGGAGATTTGTCACTGACTAGATTGGTTGGACTTGGAGCTATAAAGTTTGATGTTTGCCCTGTTTAAATTTTGTATTGGTTAAATATTTCTTTGTTATGCCTAATGCCATCTTTTGCCCTGGGAGTGTTTATTCTGTGCCATTATGGGGTTTTCTTAGGCTTTTTTAATAGTTGTTTTTTTAATTGACAACTTCCATAATTATAGACAATAAATCATGGTAATTCCCTCCACCCTTCCCCCTTTGCAACTCCACTCTCCATCACACCTTTTCTCCCTCTCAGTCTCTCTTTTATTTTGATGTTATCATCTTTTCCACTGGGAGGTCATGGATATGCAGGCCATTTTGTGTCTGAAGAAGTATGTTGTAAGAAACCCTACCCTTCCTTTGGCTTTTACATTCTTTCCACCACCTCTTCCACAATCAACCTTGAGCCATTGAAGGTGTGATTGAAATACTTCAGTGCTGAGCACTCCTCTGTCACTTCTTCTCAGCACCATGATACCTTCTGAGTCATCCCAAGGTCACTACCATCTGCAAAGAGAAGGTTCTCTAACCAAAAGTGAAAGTAGCATTAATATATGGGTATGAACATTAAGAGCAGTGCTGACTGGGCAGCTTGGTGAGCATAGTATATACTTTTAGCCAGACATCAGCAGACATGACACCCCTAGGGCTCATGACTACCCCTGTTGTAGGTTTTCAGCATCAAGGATGTATTCCCTCCCATAGAGTGGGCCTCCAGTCAAATTAGAGGGTGGTGGGTTTCCTCCACAACAGACATGCCACTATTACACCTATTGGCTCATTTGGCATGGCTGGCCAAATATAAGGCATTCAGTGTCCACTATTGGATAGCTTCACTGGTGATTTTTCTCTCCCATTGAACTGCATGCAGCATGGCTTTTTCAAGCTTTCTGTCAGATGGTCTACATGGAGGAGGTTTTCAGCTCAGCTCCAGCAGGGTTTCTCAGTGACCTTGCAGCCCAAGTATGGGGAGTCTTCAAATATAGGATCTTACCATCTATTTGTAGTGGGAAACCAAGGGCCTTGGCAGTGGCCTGTAATGCTTTGGGGGCATCAGGGACCTCCCTAGCCAACAACTCACTGGAAGGTATCCCATCCCTGGCACTGAAAATTTCTAGTAACAATCTGTGGCTCCCATGTGTTCCATTTTCAAAAAAAAATAGGTTTCCATATGACTTATTTATATCCTCTTACATTTTGATTAGCTGTCCCTTCACCTTTCCTTTACTCAATCTCTTCCCCTGACCTCACTTAGGCCTTTTCATCCCCATTAATCTGTTCTTCTACTTACATATATACAATACCATCCTATTAAGTCCCCCCACTTCCTTTCTATTCCCTTTATATCTCCTTTCTAGCTTACTGGCCTATGCTATTGAGTTTTCTTCCCACTAACACAGAAGTCTAGTCATTTGTAGCTAGGATCCACATATGAGAGAGAACATGTAACGTTTGTGTTTCTGGGCCTGAGTTACCTCACTTAGTATAATCCTTTCCAGATCCATCCATTTTCATGCAAATTTCATAACCATTCTAACTCTCTCTCTCCCTCCCACCCCTCTCTCTGTCTCTAATAAATAAGTAAATAAATAAAAATACTTTTTTAAATGATGGGGACTTTTAAAATTGGATTGAATGCATTGCATTTTACATCATAGATGGTTATCAGTTTATGAAGGCAAGGTGTGGAATGTGGTGGTTTGATTCAGGTGTCCCCCATAAACTTGGGTGTTCTGGATGCTAGGTTCCTGGCTGGTAGAGATTTGGGAATCAACACCTCCTGGAGGCAGTGTATTTTAGGAAGCAGGCTTATGGGTGTTATAGCCAATTTCCCCTGCCATCATGGAGCTTCCCCTGGAGTCTGTGAGCCAAAATAAACCTTTTTTTCCCACAAGATGCTCTGAGTCGGGTGATTTCTTCCAGCAGTGTGAACCTGACTGCAATATCATGGAATCCTGAGTAACAGATATTAGTTCTTTCCCACTGAGCAGGCCTCATGTCTAATCAGAGAAGAGTTGGTCACAAGCATAGGCCAGGCGCCACTATTACACAGATGTGTATTTCTTGCCCAGATATTTAATTTCATAACTTGCACAGTCTCCTGTTTGTTCCCACTGTTGGTGATCACTGTCCCCCAGCAGCTCTCATAGCACGAGTGCTGTGAGGGGCAGCCAGGAGGGAACAGGCTTCCCTCTAAGTCCCAGCTCAGTATCTTGATGTCCTATGACTTCAGCCTGTTGTGTTTTCAGCAATAGAGTATTAACTTTTAGCTCTGGTAGGTAACCAAGAAAAGTACTTGTTCTATAAGCTGGATGCCCGAAGTTTGGATCTGAGAACCTGTATAAATGCCAGATTCAATGGCACACAAGGATGGAAGGCAGAGTCAAGAGAATCCCAAAGCTCACAGGCCAGCTGTCCTGGCATTCTCAATGTCAAACAGCAAGAGCCCGTGTCTCAGACAAGGCGGACGGTGAAGACTGACACCCTAAGGTGTCTTGTGACCTTCATATGCATGCCATGGCACACGTGTGCCCACACACACATACACATCACACACGCACACACGCTTACACTCACACACGCATATGTACTGCTTTGCTAGGTACAATTTCACTATATTTTACTTAGTAAAGCCTTTTCATGCCTATAGGTCAGAGTCTGACCAGACCTGCAGCTACAGAGAGCTAGCTCACAGACGAGGCCAGCATCACCATCTGCCTCAGCTTTTTTTTTTTTTTATCAAGTAGAAACTTGTATGGACACATTGTATGTTAGTACCATCATTTCCCTCCTCACTGCTCCTATTCCGCTGAATAGGAATGGGATTGCTGCTATTCCCCTGGGGCTGTGGGGTACGCGATGTGAAAGCAGCAGTCAGTTATTGTAAGGCGCAGGCAGTGCCCTTCCACTCTCTGACTCTTACAGTCTTTCTGCCCCCTCTTCTGCAAAATTCCCTGAACCAAGTGTACTTTAGTGCTGTGCTCTCAGAAATCTCTGGATCTCTGCTTTGGTGCATTCTGAGTATCCTTAGTGTCTGTCTCCATGACCCTGGTGCTGCTTGACAGGCTTGCTATTGAAGAAGCACACTTGCCCATCTCACCAGTTCCTGTGGTTTCACCTGGACCCTGGCTGATGTGCGAGGGGTGGTTCATCTCCTCAGTTCTATTTGCCTTGTGGAAAAGAAAAACAGATTCTCCAAAGGAGAATGAGGTCAGCATGGGTTCAACGGGATAAGCATTATTAATTAAGAGGGGTTTTGATGGGTGTAGCCTCTCTTTTGGCTAAAGACTGCCTCAAACTTTTTTAATAAATTTTTTATTTTTATTTATTTATTTGAGAGTGACAGACAGAGAGAGAAAGGCAGAGAGAGAGAGAGAATGGGTGCACCAGGGCCTCCAGCCACTGCAAATGAACTCCAGACACATGCGCCCCCTTGTGCATCTGACTATCGTGGGTCCTGGGGAATTGAGCCTTGAACAGGGGACCTTAGGCTTCACAGACAAGCACTTAACCACTAAGCCATCTTTCCAGCCCCTGCATCAACTTTTAAGTATAAACTATTGCTTCTGACTGTGGAACACATGTGGCAAGTTCAGCAGAATCTGTCCCCTTCCCCATCTGTCCCATTTTCTAGTTGGTAAAATATCCTGTTAGGAGAAAAGTACAGGCTATGCAATAATTGCTGCATCCCCATCCCTTCTTCAGATGGGAGTTTTATTTATGAAAGAGGGCATTTTCTTCTTGTCATGTCCAAACTCTAAAAGAATTAAAGTTTCAGTATTAACCCTGGGCCTGAAGTAAGGACCAGCCTCTTGGCAAAATGAATGATTTAAGTACCAATTCAAGAGGTTAGGAAAAGAAGACAAATTGAAACCCAAGGAGGTTAGAAAAAGCAAGCATGTACTCATTAGAATGCAACAAATTTCTAAAGACTTCCATAAACTGAAGCAATATTTTTGCCTCTAAAGATAAAAGATTGAGAGGATTTGAGAGCTGGGGAAAGGCTTAGCACCATCCAGCATCTGAGTAGTCTAAAATTCTAATTTTACACAATGAAAAGCTGAGACCCAAAGAAGTAGAAGAAATCTATTTCATAGGCTCCTTAAATATTCTAGGTTCTGAGCTGAGCACTTTCCACTGACCTATTGAAGCAGTTTTTCCAGTTATCATTGAGCGTATTGAGACTAGTAGTTTTTCCAAATTGCTTAAAGCCAAAATTAGTAAGATTTAGAGCTGGCATTCCAAGTTAGATCTCTTACTCGAAAGTCCACAAATCCTGCTTCAAGTCCAATTTCTGAGGTATGGAACCCAAGTCCCTTTCTATCACTCTGTTGTTTCTTCCTCAATGAATGTACAGACGTATATCACAGTGACCTGCTTCAGCTCCCTTCACAGTTTTCTCACTCACATATGTTTTAATGAGTCAGATAAATAACCACTGGTACAGTGTGCAAAATATTTTTCTCTAATAGAAAATGAAGCTGCATTGCCCAAGGCTTTATTAAGACTGAGGGGACTGTTACATTTTATAATGAACTTGGAGTTTTTCACTTAATTTCCATAAGCAGAGAAACTTAATGCTGCTAAAACTTGTGCTAGAAGATGCCATGCATTCAAATTATGAAAATATAATAAAGATTTCTTATTTTTCCCCCTTACACTTCCCTCATATGAATCCATGATACACAGACTAGTGAAACAAACTCAAGTTTCAACATGGTTCTAAAATCCTCATTTCACATAGTGTTTCATGAAAGGCAGTAGGAAATGTATGTGGTGTCTGTCAGAAATAAAACCATGTTAAGATCTGTGAATGTAGCTAAGTGTCATACTGCTTCTGTCCTCTTAAACGTCACCTAAGCACAGAAAGGATGTGCAGTTAAATAAGGTAAGTGAGATAAGGAAGCTTAGATAAAGCTTATGGACGTGGAGAAAGAAATGTGCTCTTACTCAGTAGGTCAGAAAAGACCCCAGAAGAAGTAATATTCACAGTGACACTAAAAGGATTAGGAACTTTCCAACTCTAGATCTGGCGCAGAGATTGTGGTACCTTAGCCGTCCAGAGAGCAGCATTTCCAAATAGAGGGAGGGTATAGGATAGGGACAGGGCATTGAGGCAAGAAATAAAATCTGAGGCCAGACCTCATGAAGTTTCAGCTGAAACTTATGAGCGGTGGTGAAGACATTCTTGCGGACGTTGCACCTGCTTTTGCAGATGTAACTCAAACCACTGTGTGAAAAGGACTGGAGCTCAAAGTCCTAACTGGGATTCCAGGTAATGTCAGAACTCAGATGAAAAGTAGTCTAGAGTAGCAAGGGATGAAACAGAAGGGCAGGAAGAGATGCAAGACATTTCAGAAAGAAAACTGATGAGGTTAGTGACTTAATTATGGGCTTGAAGCGTTAAGGAGGAGTTGAAAGTGAGTTTACTAATCCCTTAGGGATGAACTTTTCCTTCCACCCTGTTGCAGTCAGGTTCGCATTGCTGGCAGAAAACACCTGACAAAGAGCAGCTTGTGGGGAAAAAAGAGGGTCATTCTGGCTTAACAACTTGAGGGTACACTTCATGATGGCAGGGGAAATAACGGCACGAGCAGAGGGTGGACATCACCCCCTGGCCAACATCAGATGGACAACAGCAACAGGACAGCGTGCCAAACACTGGCAAGAGGAAGCTGGCTGTAACAACCATAAGCCCGCCCCCAACAATACACTGCCTCCAGGAGGTATTGATTCCCAAATATCCATTAGCTGGGAACCTGGCATTCAGAACACCTAAGTTTATGGGGGACAGCTGAATCAAACCACCACAAACCCCATAATCACAGATGCTTAAATACACATGAAGGCATGTGTAATGGAGAAAGCCACAGTCCAAATTTTATGAAAGTCAAGTCTTGCCAGGCGTGGTGGTGCGCATGCCTTTAATCCCAGCACTTAGGAGGCAGCAGTAGGAGGATCACCATGAGTTGAAGGGCACCCTGAGACTCCATAGTGAATTCCAGGCCAGCTTGGGCTGGAGTGAGTGAGACCCTGCCTCAAAAAAAAAAAAAGAAAGTCAAGTCTTGGTCAGGTGTAGTGATGCATGCCTTTAATCCCAGCACTTGGGAGGCAGAGGTTCAGAGAATTGCCATGTGTTCAAGGCCACCCTGAGACTAAAAAGTTAATTCCAGGTCAACCTGCGCCAGATTGAGACCCTACCTCAAAAAAACCAAAAGTAAATAAATAAATAAATAAAAATAAAATTCAAGTCTTTGCTAGCTGGTATGAATAATCCTCATTACTTATAATATCCATGTTATCTGTATACTTCTCTTTTATGAGAGGAAAGAAAAATCAATAGCCAAGAGTGAATATGGGGCAAGTTGAATCACAGAATCAGTGTTGACCATCAGAATAAAAGGAACATTTTTCATACTGGTGTCTAACTGCTCTTCATTAATGCATTAGGAAGGAATATACATACATACATACATACATATATACATATATACATATACATATACATATACATATACATATACATATACATATACATATACATATACATATACATATATATATATATATATGATAGAAAATGATGGTGATGGAAGTCAGAGCAGGGGTTCTTCCCAGGAATATATACAGAGAGAAGGAGGCCCTGTGGGACCTCCCTACCTTATGGCCCTGTGGTGGTTTGCATTGAAATGACCTCCATAAACTCATAGGACTTGAGTGCTCGATCCCCTTGGTTTCCATCGAGAGCACTGGAGGGTTGTAGAACCTTCAGGAGGTGGAGTCTTGCTGGAGGAAGTGGGTCACCAGGGCTGGAGCTTCAGGTTTTATAGTCCAGCCCCACTTCCGTTCAGTCTCTGCTCCCTGGCTCTGGCTGGAATTGGGCCGGATCAGCCCCCTGTTCTTACCTCCACGCCTCTGCCTCCATGATGGAATATATCCCCTTGGAACTGTAAGCCAAAATAAGCCCTTTCCTTCCTTAACTTGCTTTTGGTCAGGCATTTTATCCCAGAAACAAGGGGATGCCTAATGAAGGCTCTTTCTTTATTCGGAGCTATCCATAAAAGCCTGCAAAGTACCGGCAAGCCCCTCTTCCCTTCCTGTTCTCTGTCCCTTCCTCAGCTGATTCACCAGACCCCATTCCTTTCTAATTTTCTGTGAGAACTTGTGGAGCCACCTCTATAGCCCTTCTGCAGATCTGAACTGAATGGTTTAAGGCAACTTGAATTTTTGAATATTTTTATGTACATACAATATCACTAACTATGGAAGAGGCAACCATTTTAAGTGATTTTTGACTGAGGGGCAGAGACTCTGTTTCTTTCATCCTCCAACATTACCACATCTATTGTTATACAAAAATATATGTTGTTAATAATTACTACCCCAAGACCTTAAACCCAATACTTAAAAATAGTATTTCTAGCCTGGAGAGATGGCTTAGCGGTTAAGTGCTTGCCTGTGAAGCCTAAGGACCCAGGTTCGAGGCTCAATTCCCTAGGACCCACTTTAGCCAGATGCACTAGGGGGCGCACACATCTGGAGTTCGTTTGTAGTGCGCCCATTTTCTCTCTCTCTCTTTCTCTCTCTCTCTCTCTCTCCCTCTTTCTTTCTCTGTCTGTCACTCTCAAATAAAAATAAACAAAAATATTTTTAAAAAAATAGTACTTCTGTGAGAAGAAAGTTAAGTGCCTAGCACTGGATGAGTCATCTCTATCACATCTTCTAGGACCCAGGAAATAACACAGAGGAAGGGTAAGATTAAATATGGGTGCTGCTCTCACTGCTAGCCTGAGAACCTTTACCAGGGAGCTAGCAGTAGACATTCAGGAGACTCAAGATTCATCAAAGCCTAGCGTGGTGGTGCACACCTTTAATCCCAGCACTTGGGAGACAGAAGTAGGAGGATCACTGTGACGTCAAGGCCACCCTGAGACTACATGGTGAACTGCAGGTCAGCCTGGGCTAGCACCAGACCCTACTTAAAAAATAATAATAATAATAATAAATTCATCGAAGCAGATTTTCTGAGCTGCTGAGAGCTCTACACTAAAGGAAACTTATAACATGCCCTTCAAGACTGAGGTAGCAATGTGCATGAGAGGCCAGAAAGACTGTAAGAGCCATAGGGTAGGAAGATGTGCAGTGAGTCATCACCCCCACAGAGACTGACTGGTACCTGCATGACCCTACCATGAATACTGCTGACCCCACTGAGGAGACCCTCAGTAGAACAGAGACCAGGGAAAGGGAACATAAGAGTATAACCCAATGGGAATATCACCAATGTGTAATAGGTCCATATATTAAAGTTCTCAATTTTTTTTAAAAAAAAAAAGAAAAAAAATAGTATTTCTGGACAAAAATTATAAATATTTATATACCACCAGCAATGTTATACATAACTCAAAATGTGGGCTTAGCTGTTAAAGTGCTTGCCTGCAAAGCCACAGGACCCAGGTTTGATTCCCTAGGACCCACGAAAGCCAGATGCACAAGGTGATGCATGCTTCTGGAGTTAGTTTGCAATGGCTGGAGGCCCTGGTGTATCCATTCCCTCTCTGCCTGTCTATCTGTCTGTCTGTCTGTCTCTCTCTCTCTCTCTCTCTCTCTCTCTCTTTCAAATAAGTAAATAAATAAATTTAAATATATTTTTTAAATGTTTAAAATGTATTTGTTCACACAACTTTCTTACCCCAAAATTAGACCAGGCTTACAGACTTTTATTCAGCCTTAGAAGAGGCAGCTGAAAACGCATTTAGAAGAATCTTTGAATTACATCCCTGTGAAAATGGACATTAATTGGCCTCCGACTTGAATCAGATTTGTTATAAATACAGAGGTGACCCTGATTATCAACCAACAGCAGGGAAGCAATTGTATCTTAATTGGCTGTGGCAGTCTCAGGAAAGCTCTGGACTCAACTTTCTCCATAATGTAGCAGATGAGATGTGCTTAAAAGGAATCTCTTAGTCATCATACTTGTCTCCATACCTCATTTCTTCAAGACAGGATGAATAATGAGGCCACAGCATGGCTATGAACTGTTCAATCTACTTTTTACTTAGTTTTGTGACTGTGTTATCTGGAATGAACAGGCCAATACATTAAATTTAGGGGGCATTTCAATCCATCTGTCTATTTTTAATGGGGTAGCCTATGCAGTGTAAGGCAGACCTAAATTTTAGTACCTACATGGACCTCCATACTTGTTTACACACCCCATACCACACCACCATGAAGGAATAACCCAGAAGCCTAAATTTATAGAAGACAAATTGCTGCCCTTGACCAAAGTTTGAAATTGTAATCAGTATGTACAACCTTACTGTAATTTTTTTTATAATGTTCTTTAATACATGACCAAAATAGACTGCTAACTAGTTTCGTTAATAAATTTCAGAAGATAGCCGTGCCTATTAGTTTTTATCAGTACTATAATGACCTCTACTCTTATTCTAATTAAAGCTGTTGGAGTTTCTCAGGAAATTAAGGAAGCAACAGGTCTGCCTGTTCACACTTCTTTCAATAGAATCATATTCACAGGTGACACCAGCAGGCCCATGTTTATTTGAGGCCATCAAGTATCTCGTCAATTTGTGTGTGTGTGTGACTTCACAGACAAGGAGCATGAATTTAACGTTTTCTCCTAGGTTCCACTGGATAAAATATTAAGATGTATATTCAGATTCTCCTAGTCTCCCTACAGTTCAGAATAATTTTTTTTTAAGTTTTCTATTGATAAAGAATTGGTTTCTGAAAGCCAGGCATGGTGGCAATGCCTTTAATCCCAGCACTCGGGAGGCAGTGGTAGGAAGATCTCCGTGAGTTCGAGGCCACCCTGAGATTACCTAGTGAATTCCAGGTCAGACTGGGCTAGAGTAAGACCCTACCTTGAAAAACAAAAAAAAAAGAAAAATTGGTTTCTGGGCTGGAGAGAGAGCTTGGTAGTTAAGGTGCTTGCCTACCAAGCCAAAGGACCCACGTTTGACGCCCCAGGACCCACATAAGCCAGATGCACAAGGTGGCACATGTGTCTGAAGTTCATTTGTAGTGGCTGAAGGCCCTGGTGTGCCCATTCTCTCTCTTTCTTTCTTTCTCTCTCTCTCTCTCTCTCTCTCTCTCTCTCTCTCTCTCTCTCTCTCCCTCTTTCTCAAATAAATAAAAAATAAAATTTAGATTTAAAGCTCTATGTTTAAAAAAAGAATTAATTTCTTATAATAGCAAACTTTGTATTTTAACAACTTTCTTTTATGGTGAAGTAGAGCAGTCTTCATGGCAATACAATTCATAAAGCATGATAAAAGACTGCAGATACATTTTAGAAGAACAATGAGTCATTGCTGATCCTTGAAATACCATGCATTTTAATAAAGCAACTAGGAGTGTCACCTTTATATACAATATACATAAAAGGTAAAACTACGCAATCTTCAAATTATTGTCAGATGAAATTAAAATAAGTTCTGTCTGGATAATTGTACATTTAAATAGCTTTTCATTTCTATCCCATTTTATTTAATACATCCACCATCTCTTCCTGAGTACTATTCACACTTAATTTCTCTCATTCTTCTTTTCAGAAGAATGGCAGCTTCTTAACTTCAGAGATTTAAATGTCTTTATATAAACAAAACATAGTAGTAGAATACTTACTCTGACTAGACTGTAAGTACTTTACATGGCTTAATTAATAGTCTAGTAATTTATGGGGAAGTAACTATTTAATAGCTAATGTTCAGATAAGGTAACTGAGAAAAAAGGATTCCTGACTCTTGTCACTACACACAGCTAATACAGAACAATTCAAGGCATGAACCCAGGTAGTCTACTGCTAGGGTTTGCACATTCACTATTCTATAAAGTCACTTCTCTGTCTTCACGTAGCTTTTGTTTTCCCTGAATAAGATGCATTCATTTCAGCCTACAAAGCTCTCTCAATCAATGGGGCACAGACGTGTACTAAGTAACTCTCCCGCGTAGAGTAACTTTATCTCATGCATATCAAGGTAGAAGAATGGCATTCCTGACTCCCTCCCTTCCCGTAGCTCTGGTCCATATTTTCGGTTCTTTCTCTTTACTTCCTGTATTAGTTTCTTTTCCCACTACTGTGACAAAATGCCCAACAAAAGAAACTTAAGGGAAATTTTATTTGGGCCTGTAGTTGGAGGGGACAGAGTCCATCCTGGGGCGGGGGGGGGGGGGGTTATGGCAGCAGGAGGGTGACATGGCTGGTCGTGTTGTGGTCGCAGTCAGCAAACACACCGAGAAGGACACTGCTGGTCCTCAGCTGGCTTCTTCCCTTCTTTATCCAGCCTGGCTCCCCAGCCTGTGAGAAGGGTGCCCCCCCATTCAAGGTGAGTCTTCCCTTCTGGAAATACCCTCAAGAAATGACCTCACAGACATGCCCAGAGGAATGTCTCCTGGATATTTCTCACTCTCATCAAATTGGCAGTGAAGATTAAAATCATCACAGTTCCCTGGGCATGGTGGCACACGCCCTTAATCCAAGCACTCAGGAGGCAGAGGTAAGAGGATCACCATGAGTTCAAGGCTACCCTGAGACTACACAGTGAATTCCAGGTCAGCCTGAGCTACAGTGAGACCCTACCTTGAAAACCCAAAAATACAAAAACAAAATCATCACAGTTCCTACATCCAGATCCACGTGTCTGAAAGCAAAGCTCTGTTTCTAGGGATTATTAGTTCATCTTTCTTTCTTTCCCATAAAAGCTAACAACCTTCTAATGCCCGGGGAGAGCGAGAATTAAAGGGTAAAAACTGATATTGCAAACACCCTGTGATCATTCTGCTCTCTTTCGCCTCCCCCAGCTTCATTTGAACTGTGATACTGTGAGGCAAAATCCAGCTAGTCATAGGACATGAAGAGACACAAGCAGTGGACAATGAACAGTAACAGCAAACATTTGTGTGAGTCAATTATGCATCACGTTCTATGTTGCGGTTGACACACAGGAATTTACATCACCTCATGACCCCACTGATGACATACAGATAGTGTCACTGTCTCCATTTGAAAGGCAAGGAGGCAGGCACATGCCTGGGATTTGAAATCAAACAGTGTTGTAGTTACTGTCTAGTCGTATGAAACACCCAACCAAAAGCAGCTGACTGGAGGAAAGGGATTCTGTTTGTTTGTTTGTTTTGAGGGTGAAATGTGGTATGAGCAGAGGCTAGAAAATAGTGGCAAGAGAATGAGCCAAGTTCTAGCAAGGGGGAGCTGGCTATCACACTCCTAAGCCCACCCCCAACAACACAACTCCTTCCTCCAGCAAGGCTCCACCTCCAAAGTTGCCACAACTGGGCACCAAGCATTCAGAACACATGAGTTCATGGGGGATGCTGGATTCAGAACTTTAAAAGTTGGCTGGGGAGATGGCTTAGCGGTTGAGGCACATGCCTGCAAAGCCTAAGGACCCAGGTTCGATTCTCCAGGTACCACATAAGTCAGATGCTGTGCATGATAGCACCATGTGCCTGGAGTTCATTTGCGGTGGCTGGGGACCCTGGCCCACCCATTCTCTTTCTCTCTGTCGCTAATAAATAAATAAATAAATATTTTTCTAAAAAACTTTAAAACTTTCCATTTTTTGTTTGTTTGTTTTCTTTTCTCCAATATGAGATGCTTCCTTGTGAACTCACGTCTTGCCTTTTGCTGATCATCCAGGTTAATATCATGAGGTACCCTGGGCAGGGCAGCCAGCCACTGATGTGTTCATCCAGCTTTCTAAAAGGGTTTTCAGGGCTGGAGGAATGGCTTAGCAGTTAAGGCATTTGCCTGCAAAGCCAAAGTACCCAGGTTTGAGTCCCTAGAACCCACGTTAGCCAGATGCACAGGAGGGGGCACGCAGCTGTAGCTCATTTGCAGTGGCTGGAGGCCCTGGTGCACCCATTCTCTCTCTCTCTCTCCCTCTTTCTCTGTCAAGTAAATAAAAGTTTTAAAAAATAAAAGGGTTTGGAAAGCCCAGTCAAGGACTATGCATACCATAAATAAGAAACATAATAAAAGTTTGGTCAGTTACTGTAATTTGGCTTAGGCATCCCTACCAAGCCAGCTGCTGGTGGGGAAAAGCTTTAATAATGCTTACTGTGTTCTGAGAATTATCGGTATTCAAGTGTCCCAACGCTGAAAACACTTAAAGAATTAGCAACTGTAATGGATGGAAGATCCAGTTCAATCTTTGTGATCATGTTAGATTATTCATTCTACTTAATTACATATTAATGCTGGTTTCTGGGTTAGGGGAAAGGGCATTGATCTGAACTCTGGCAACAGATGAACAAGAACTGGCTAACACCTAACTATACATCAGCACAGAGAACAAACCAGAAATCCCACATAGTCATGAATATGAAATTTGTATTTAAAGCTTTGGGAAAAAGATCCTGTTAAAATTAGAAATGAACTAAGAGGCCAGGTGTGGTAGCAAATGCCTTTAATCCCAGCACTCAGGAGGCAGATAAGGAGGATCACTATGAGTTTGAAACCAGCCTGAGACTATAGAGTGAATTCCAAGTCAGCCTGAACTAGAGTGAGACCCAACCTTTAAAAGCCAATATATATACATACATACATACATACATACATACATACATACATATATATATATATATACATATATACATATATATACACATATATATTTAAGAGGATATTAGAGAATGTATCTACAGAAACAAAAGACTTGAGAAAATATTGGTTTGTCAAGTATCTTCCAAAAGACTCTTTAGAGACTGAAATGATGTATGAGGAACAGACCAATGTACAAAGAAAATGGTAGATGTGTTCTAATTCACCCATAGAGAAAAAAGCCAATAGGGACTGATTTTAGAGGACTACTAAGAGATTCATGTAACTATGGAAACTGAGAAACTCCAAGACAGGCGACCCTACATGACTGATATTCTGAAGAGACTCAGGCCATGTGTCAAGGCCTGAGAACCAAGGTGGGTGTGCTTGCTAAGTACTAGAGTCCAAAGGTCAGACAGCCGGGATATGTCGCCCAGCTACTGGAAACAAACCAGCTTGCCTTGCCTTGGTTTTCATCCTGCACTGGCCCACAGCCAACCAGCTGACACGCCTTCATGCAGACAATGTCACTTCACATCCACATGCCAGTCTCTTCTTAAAATGCCTCACGTGCCCACCATAAATCCTGACTTATGAATCCTTCAGGCATTCCTTATTCCACTAAAGTTTAACACTTAAAATTAGCCATCACACTAAGGATGGGCAGGTTGCAAAGAATAGAATTAAAAATCAAGTCAGTGTAAGAAAAAAAAAAAAATCAAGTCAGTGATTGTAGTAGTTTGAATGTAAAGTGTCTCCCATAGCTTCATGTGTTTATAATTAAACCTCATCCTCAGTCCCAAGCTGGTCGAGCCTTTGGGAGGTAGAGTCTTGCTTGAAGAGATATGTTCCTGGGGGATAGGCCTTGAGACATGTTAGCCCAATGCTCCTGGGTCTTCATAGCTCAGGCCAGTCCCTCTGTGACCTTGTCATTGATATGTGACAATGTGAGCCGGTTTCCTGTTCATGCCATGTTTTCCCTGCCATGGTGAAGCTTCCCCTCGACATTGTGAGAAGAAATAAACCCTCTCCCCTCATAAGCTGCTTCTGGTCAGCTGTTTTGTCCCAGAAATGAGCCGGTAACTGCTAAAGTGATACAGAGATTAAAGGGTGTCTTGACATGCAGAAAGAAATGAAAAATAAGTCTGCAGTCATACCACCCTGAACGCTCCCGGTCTCATCTGATCTCAGAAGGTAAGCAGGGTTTGGCCTGGTTAGTACTTGGATGGAAGGAAGAAATGAAAAATAAGAGAAAAAAATAAGAACAGAGAACAGAAATCCAATGTTAGAATGCAGGTACCTCCAGGGAACACAAGAAAATACTATGTTCAGAAACAATAATCAAAGATGCCTAGTGAAAGGAATCTGGACAAACAGGTTTTACTAGCAATGAAACATAAATCTTTAAATAATCTAATAAAGTAAATAAATATATGGAAGCAAAATTTGGGTAAAAGTTATTGAGCCACAACTAAAGAAGTAACACCAATAATACTCATCCATATAATAGACTGGGTGTCACCTAGCTGAAGTTACATAGTAAGATTTGAACATCGTAAGAAAACTCTGAAGGTTATGATTATGATAAAGTGCATAGAAAAAAAGCTGTGCTAAAAATGTTTCTAAGCCAAATGAGACAAATTCTTTTTGAGAAAATTTACTATCAAAGTAGGTTCAAGAAAATTTGGATACATTGGTACTTAGGAAAGAAAAAAAGGCAGGTGTGGTGATGCACACCTTTAATCCTAGCACTCGGGAGGCAGAGGTAGGAGGATCACCATGAGTTCAAGGCCACCCTGAGACTACATAGTGAATTCCAGGTCAGCCTGAACTAGAGTGAGACCCTACCTCCAAAAAAAAGAAAGGAAGGAAGAAAGAAGGAAGGAAGGAAGGAAGGAAGGAAGGAAGGAAGAAAGGAAGGAAGGAAGGAAAGAAGGAAGGAAGGAAAGAAAGAAAGAAGGAAAGAAGAAAAAAATGGAGCATAGATTCTAAAAATTAAGCTTGCTTTTGTGTCTAAAAACTAGACAAAGAGGTTTTTCACCTGTGTGTTCTCCTTAGTTAAGTTGGGGTGTGGATAATGCAGCACTGGTTTATTGTCGGCGTGGGATAGGAGAACGCATGCAGAGTACGGCAGCGGCCTCTGAGTATTCGAGTATCCGTATTAAGGTATCGTTGCATGCTTTCCTGACCCTTGACCTGGAGTCTGCTTACACCAACATTAGAGCTCCCTGCGTCCTTGTCCTTCCCCCTGAGAGACATGAATCCTCGGAAAGGATCTGTCTTTGTCTTCTACCCCAGGACGAGAATATTTGGTATGTATCAGGCATGTGTGTCTACTGTGTTGGACTGACTGAAATTGCTCTCAATTTCCAAGGGATATTCAGTGATATGAAACATAATTTCATCTTAATAGTCTCTAAAATATTACATAATATTCTCATTGTAAACATTTTTTTTCTATTTTCTTATTTCAGAACTTTTTTAATGGAAACATTCAAGGTTAAATTCTTTTTTTTTTTCTGTTTTTTTGTTTGTTTGTTTGTTTTGTTTTTTGGTTTTTCGAGGTAGGGTCTCATTCTGGTCCAGGCTGACGTGGAATTAACTCTGTCATCTCAGGGTGGCCTTGAACTCATGGCAATCCTCCTACCTCTGCCTCTCGAGTGCTGGCATTAAAGGCGTGCGCCACCACACCTGGCTAATGTTTATTTATTTGTGAGGAGAAAGAAAGACAGAGAAGTCCTGGCACACCAGAATGCCCTGCAGACACATGTGCCATTTGTGTTTCTGGTTTTATGTGAGTGCTGGGGAATCAAGTGCAAGCCATCAGGCTCCGCAAGCAACTACCTTCAACCACTAAGCCATCTTTCCACCCCCAAACTGAAACTCTTAACGGCAATTTGAAGAATCTTCACTCTGTGCCACGCACTTTCAGCATGCAAATGTCTATTATATAGACCAAACTCAAGGGCAGGGGCCAGAGTAGTTTCCAACCCAGGTAGGGTGCAATTCAATTAGCAAAGAAGCCGCAACCGCAGAATGGAGCTTGGGAAATGGCAAGTAAGCACGTACTGCCTTCTCCTCCCCTTGAGAGGGAAGAAAAACATTTCCAAAGTTCATCCCAATGCTTGGCATAGTCAAACACCAAAATGATGAAACTTATTGATAAGCTTTCATAAAGATTCACAAATGTCAAAATCATTCTTTTAAAAAAAATTATTGGGCTGGAGAGATGGCTTAGCGGTTAAGCGCTTGCCTGTGAAGCCTAAGGACCCCGGTTCGAGGCTCGGTTCCCCAGGTCCCACGTTAGCCAGATGCACAAGGGGGCGCACGCGTCTGGAGTTCATTTGCAGAGGCTGGAAGCCCTGGCGCGCCCATTCTCTCTCTCTCCCTCTATCTGTCTTTCTCTCTGTGTCTGTCGCTCTCAAATAAATAAATAAATAAATTTAAAAAAAAAATTATTTTCACTGTCAAGCAAAAGTTATTACAAAAGTTTACAGAAATGAAACATCTTCAGGGACTGGGATATAACAGTAAAAAAAAAAAACACAGTTTTGAGGTTTGAGCTACAGAATTGCAAAATAAGAAGTCTTCAGAAAAAAATAGTTCAAAGTATTTTAAGCAAGAACATCCTTTTTATAATAAAAATATACCTGTCTAAAGCTTGTTGTGGTTCGAAATATTAAGAAAACATTATATTGGGCTGGAGAGATGGCTTAGCAGTTAAGCGCTTGCCTGTGAAGCCTAAGGACCCTGGTTCAAGGCTCGGTTCCCCAGGTCCCACGTTAGCCAGATGCACAAGGGGGCACACGCGTCTGGAGTTCGTTTGCAGTGGCTGGAAGCCCTGGCACACCCATTCTCTCTCTCTCCCTCTATCTGTCTTTCTCTCTGTGTCTGTCGCTCTCAAATAAAAGAAAACATTATATGGCTTTCTCGGCCCTTCTTCATTTGTCCCCAATGCTCAGTCCCTAACCTATGGGCGCCTGCTTCCTCCATGCCCCTGCTAACAGTGGTTAAGACACTAACAACAGCTACAGTGCTCCGGAGAACATTAAACAGTCTATCATGACGCTTTTTCTGAAGGACCTTGGAATTGAAATAAAGGACACAAAGCTAAACAGTCATCTTTATGGACAGGTTTAAATTCAATTTTATTTTCCAAATTTTCGCAAGGAAAAAAGAAAGCGAGATAGGCCAGAAGAAGAGGAGGAGATGGAGGTGGGAAAGGAGGAAGGGAAGCGGAGAGGAAGCAAGATGGGGAGGTGAAGGAAACTCTACCTCAGTGTCATGCTCTTTGTAGAGGAGGTGAGCAGTGTGAGGGAGTGGAATGTGGACTGGGGATGATAGCCCACAGTTTCTAGAACATTAGCTGGGCATCCACATGGCCAACGCCTGCAGTCCCAGGATTCAGAAAGAAGAGGCCAGAGGACGGCTTCAAGTTCAAGGCCAGCCTGGTCTACCTATGTAACCAAATTCTAACCTGCTTTTGTCAGAATCTAAGGGAAACTTTTTGCTAATTCTTGCAGTCCACCCCATTCCTCTAAATACAATTTTGGTTTGTTTGTGGGTTTATTTGTTTGATTGTTTGTTTTGTTGTTGTTGGAGGAGCACTAGAGTGCCCTTTGGGTTGGCAGAACTAACCAATTTGGTGACTTGCAAAAGTTTATTTCAATACATCCCCACGTATCCACTCTACTTGTAAATTTATAAATAATAAAAATAAAGCCAGGCATGGTGGCACACACCTTTAGTCCCAACACTCGGAAGGCAGATGTAGGTGGATTACCATAAATTCAAGGCCACCGTGAGACTACCTAGTGAATTCCAGGTCAGCCTGCACTAGAGTGAAACACTACCTTTAAAAAAAAAAAAAAGAATAAAAATAAAAACCATCCTCTCTCTGTAGTGTTGGGCTCAACTACTGATTTCTTTGGTGAAAGGTACAATGACATATTTGCTGTTTTACAACTGCTTTGGGAAGAAATATACATTTTAAGGTTTTACAATTAGAAACTACAAAAGCTGACAGTTTGACTTCATTGAGTTTGATGGCATAAAGCTGCCTGTAATTTCAGTTCACAATCTGGAACTCAATTTTCAGGTTAATCATAAAAAGCAAAGGTGACATTTGACCAGTGCTTGGTCACGTAAGTAGCCCTGGGTCATCGACTGAGACATCTACCCTACCCAGACATCACCTACCCTATCCAGACATCACCTACTCTTCCCAGACATCACCTACCCTACCCAGACATCACCTACCCTACCCAGACATCACCTACACTATCCAGACATCACCTACCCTACCCAGACATCACCTACCCTACCCACACATCACCTACCCTACCCAGACAGCATCTACCCTACCCAGACATCACCTACACTATCCAGACATCACCTACCCTACCCAGACATCACCTACCCTTCCCAGACATCTACCTACCCTACCCAGACATCACCTACCCTACCCACCCCCTTTGTTAAGTTCACAAAAGAGCTTAGCAAACATTAAATTCCCTTCTACTTCCTGCTTAAACTCATAACCAGCTGAGAGACAGATGAAGGAGTCAGGTACATGGAACTCAAAATGCCACTTTTGGTTTTTGTTTTTTTTTTGGTTTGTTTGTTTGTTTTCACTTTTTTTTCAAGGTAGGATCTCGCTCTACCCCAGGCTCACCTGGAATTCACTGTGTAGTCCAGGCTGGCCCCAAACTCACAGTGATCCTCCTACCTCGGCCTCCCAAGGGCTGGGATTGAAGGTGTGTGACACCCCTCCTGGCCATTTCTGTTTTGGTTGGGTTTTGGTTCAAAATGCCTTTTTTTTTTTTATGATGAAGCTGCTGGAGAAAATGGCTTACACTCAACATCCAGTAAAATTATTAAATCTTTCCAAAGACAGAAGAATGACTCATCCACAGGCCATCCTAGCCCCTCAGTCCTCCTGAGGCCCCCACAAGAAGCCCACTCTATGTGAAGGAGGTGAGCTGACTGAGTAAACTGACACAGGCAGCCAGACTCTAGAGAGAAAAGGCGTGGCTCATATCCCTATTCCCCCCAGAGTCTCCAGTGCCGGGAGAGCACCCTCCTGCCTGCCTTGACCCAGCACTGGGTTAGGGAAGATAAGGAGATGGTCTGGGGACTTCCTCCAGGCCGAAGCCTGCAGATCACATCTTTATATATATGTTATATATATAAATTATATATATAATAAAATTATATATATATTATATATATAAATTATTGATCTATCGGAGACCTCTCAAACAAGTTGCAGTTCTGAGTCAGAGATCCCACCCAATGTGTCATTGTTTGGTCAGGGCCTCATGGAACCTGGCCACTCGGGGACTGGGCCCGTTCATGTTCTTCCTGTTCATAGAATCCGCCTCATTCTGTCTTTGGCCCATGGCCCAACGCCACATGTGCTCCATATAGCCCAGTACAAAATCTCAAACTTACTTGAAGCAGTATGAGATTTCCTTTTCTGGGGTGTGTGTGTGTGTGTGTGTGTGTGTGGTGTTTTGGAGCACACTTATGTGCACCTGGGTCTGTGTGTGGGGAAAGCAAAGGACAATGTCAGGTGTCATCCCTAGGAACACAGTCTGCCTTTTGTGAGAAAGGGTCTCTATGGGTCTGGCTCTCGCCAATTAGGCTAGAATGGCTGGTTGGGGAACCCAGGGGTCCCTCTGTTTATGCCTCCCTGGAGCGATTACAGACAGGAGCCTCCACATCTGGCAGTTTGCGTGGGGACCGGGAGTCAAACACAGGTCCTTACGCTAAGTGAAGCAAGTGCGCAACTAGCGAGCACAGGATCAGACCCGCTGGCGTCCTGAGCGCGCATGGAGCGCAAGGGAGTCGCAGCAGGAGCAACGGCCAAGTCATCAACTCCTTCCCGGCTCACAGACCTTCACCCAAAAGTAGACTCTGCACATCTTGATTCCCATTCTGACTGTCTTCTAAGTATATAAACTGTAGCCCTACTTACAATGTCTGAACTGTAGAAAAATGCCACTCGCTGGAAACGGCCATCCTCAGCCAGAGTGGGAATTCCACAGGCCCACACTTGCCAAAACCTGATGCCTGCTCAGCCACACCGGTTAAAAATAACAGTAAGGCCCGCACATGGTACAGTGCAGACATCTAACACTGACCAAGATTTAAAAAAAAAAAAATGTATGCCCCTCCCTAGGAAACCCAGATTCACGTGCCCTGGCTCAGATATAAGGCTCTTTGTTCTTGATCTCTTCCTCTAATCTCCTAGCTGAAAGCTCAGGGTATTGGGAATGGAAGGGGATCAGTTAATAATAACCCTCCTTCCTGCTTGGACCAAAACAACACAGGAGTCAGACAATGATGACTAAGAAACCGAGAGGCTTGCCTTTTTATTTTAGAAAACATATTGATATTTCTTTGTTCATTACATGTGGATGGTACTGATTTCACATTCTAATTTGTAATAATAGTTTACAATTGAAGTAAGTCACTGTTGTCTAGTCCAAACACTTTTGCCTTCCTTACCTTCTTCCTCTCTTTTTATTTTTAGTAATGACGGTTTCTTTATGTGATCAATCTAATCATTTTTATATAAACAACAATAGAAAGCGGGTGTGGTGATACCTGCCTGTAATTCCAGCACTTGAAAAGCAAAGACAGGAAAATTAGGAGGCATGCGTTCAAATTTGCCCTGGCTGTACTGTGTGTTTGAGGCTAGCCTGGGCTACATAAAATCTTCATCAAGAAACTTGCCTTTTCTGTGTAGCCATCCATTAAAAATCTTCAAGCCAGTGGGGTCACCTATACCCCACAACTCTGGCTAGCCAATCCACAGCTGGACAGCCTCAGAGGACAGTGAAGAGCAGAGTGTGCTCTCTCTGCCAACAGGTAGTCAGCAAAAGAAAAGAAACAAAACAAAAGAAAAAGTGAGGAGGGGGAGGTGAAGGAAAGGGCAGATGACCAGCTCCAGTTCCCAAAGCCTTCAGAGAATCATTCCTCCACTATGAAGAATATTGATCCAAGCATGGCAAGAAACCAGCAGTGTTACTTTAAAGGTGGTCCCTCCACACGGAAACACTGAGAGCAGAAAGTAAGTTCCGCTTTAACAGCAAGCGAAGGGACATACCCAGCCCAGAACTCTGCTGCGTGCTGAGGGAAGGGCGAGAAGCATGGAAACAGGCTTCAAAAGTGTCACCAGGGGCATATCCACCCCTCGTAGTACAGAACCTAACTGGAGAGAGGGCGGGGAGGAAGGTACGGCTTTATTAACAATGCAAACGATGATGATGATGGTGGCTGTCAGGGACTCAGTACGTCCATGAACTCGGAAGAACCTGACCACACACTTTGACTCCTTAACTGTATTCTACCATTCAGTGCTCTTAAAACAGTTCTGTAGAGAAATGGCTTGGGGCCAGACATGGTGGCGCACACCTTTAATCCCAGCACCTGGGAAGCAGAGGTAGGAGGATGGCCATGAGTTCAAGGCCACCCTGAGACTACAGAGTGACTTCTAGGTCAGCCTGAGCTAGAGTGAAACCTTACCGCAACACCGCCGCCCCCCCCCCAGAAAAAGAAAAGAACGAAAGAAAAATAAATGGTGTGGGGATCAGGTGAAATTTTTAGATCTCTGAAAGCCTATAGCGCTCTCCACAGTGTCCCCACCAAAGCAGTTGCCACAGAGACATTGTCACATGAGAGATCCAGAGGCATTATTTCTGCTCTCGACGTTGGATATTCTGTGATTTTTGTTGTTCCTCATGCTCAGTCTTGTTATTCTCTGGATAAAGACAGCTTTCCAGGGATTTCTGCAGATTACTGTGCTAATGTCTCTAAGTGAGGACTGAAATAACCTGCAGTTCGTAAAACACACACACAAAAAAAAGTATATGAGGGCTTCAGAGATAGCTCAGCGGTTAGGCATGTGCCTGTGAGGCCTAAGGACCCAGGTTCAGTTCGCTAGTACCCACGTAAGCCAGGTGCACAAGGTGGTGCGTATGCTTGGGGGGTTTGTCTGTAGTGGCTGGGGGCCCTGGTATACCCCTTCTCTCTCTCTGTCTCTCTGTGTGCACGCCTCTTTCTCTCTCTCAAATAAATAATAAATTAATTAAATAAATAATAAATAAAATAAAAACATATGAATTCTAGGCAAAAATAGATTGACATAAAAGTACAATGAATATATAGGTATTTTCCTACTGGAAAATTGAAAATATGGTTTCTTTTTTCTTTTTCTTTTTTTTTTTTTTTTTTTTTTTTTTTGGTAGGGTCTTGCCCAGGCTCACCTGAAATTGACTATGTAGTCTCAGGGTGGCCTCGAACTCAGGGCGATCCTCCTACCTCTGCCTCTCAAGTGCTGGGATCACACCAGGCTGAAAATGTGGTTTCTAAAATATCTAGCTTTTCAAAGCTGGGCATGTCCTTAATCCCAGCTCTTGACAGGCAGAGGTAGGAGGATCACCATGAGTTCGAGGCCACCCTGAGACTACATAGTCAATTCCAGGTCAGCCTAAGCTAGAGTGAAACCCCACATCCAAAAATAAACAACAAAAACCGTATCTGGCCTTCATTTCTACCCTACCTATGAATGTTGGAGAGTCTTGGGGCTTGGTCCTGGGCACAGACTGGACTGCCCTTGAATATAGGCTTTCTAGAAGGTTCCCAGGTGCTAACTCAGCACTCAGTATTCTCTTCATGCTGATGTCACCCAGACATGCCATCCCAGACTGCACCTCTCTCCCCTGTCTTCACTGGAATATTTTTACATTCATACAAGGATTTCTACTTTCATTCTTAAACTTGTTTTTCCCTACCCACCATTTTCTTCCCTGTTCACCGTATCTTCCCCAGTTCAGGAAAAGACTCGTTATTAATTACATTGCTCAAGAGAGAACCAGGCCATCATCATCATTGGTCAGCGCTATCCAATAGAAACAAAACATGAAGCACACAGATCAACTTACATTTTCTAGGAGTTGTATAAAAAAGATAGAATTAATTTAATTTGATACTACGTTGTGTTTAACCCAAAAATTGCTATTGCTATATCTACATATAATTGACATACTTTAACATTTTTGTTTACTAAGTATGTGAAATCCATGACATATTTTTAAATATATTTATTTATTTGAAAGCAGAGAGAGAGAGAGAGAATGGACATGCCAAGAACTCTTGCCACCACAAATAAACTCTACATGAGCTACTTTGTGTGTCTGGCTTTATCTGTGTACTAGAGGATCAAAACCAGGCTGTAAGTCTTTGCAAGCAAGGGCCTTTATCAGCTGAACCATCACCCCAGCTTTTTAATATATTTTAGATTCAACAGTGCAATCTCATTTTTTCTGGCCATGTTTCAAGTGAATGGAAATGGTATTACAGATGCGCCTTGCTGAAGAGAAAACATTGAGCCCCAGAGAGGAGGAGCGAAGGCGTGAACACTGCAAGAACCCCACCATCCCCTTTCGTGTTGAATCCCTTCAGGAAAACCCATGAACTTCTCAAGAAATCACAGTCTCAAGCCATTTTATTTGTCCTTACGCCCAGTGGCTTTTTTTTTTTTTTTTAGACACTTGTTCATTGAAGCCTACATTCCCCGGAAAGAGAGTAAAGAGAAAAACATGTGTACACATTTTGTATACATTTCATGTATGCGGAGGTGATGAACCTTCAGTCTTTTCTATTTACCGTAGCTGGAAGCAAGAATACATCTGAGTTCTACCTCAGTCTCCTTGGAACTTGGTGACTAGGTTTCAAACCTGTCCCTCCCTCTGCTGCCTCCACAGTGACAGTGGCTGCACTTTACAGAGTGTTTTTCATGTTACTCAACCTCAGTTTCCTCAGCTGAAAAGGGGCCTGCCTCATCTGATATGGTTGGGGGTGCGGGACAGATGAGACCCAACCAGACAGGTTAGATCCTTCCCCAGTGTTAACTCTTGCTCCTACACCTTAAAGGCCATTGTCTGGATGTAAAATTAATGTTAAATAAATTGCATGTTTAATTTTATAAAGCTCAAAAATCTAGAATCGCACTTCCATTCTTTAAATGTGAGAGCTCCATCTAGTGGCCAAGTCATAAGACACAGCCTGTGGCTAGGGTAGTGTATTTCAGAGCTAGAAAGAGAGGGAGAGAGAGAATATCCAAATGCATGTGAATTGTTTCATAAAATTTTAGATACAGTCCATAAAATTATTTTCTCGAAATATCCAACAAAATTTGTGTAAGTACTTTTGGCACAGAAAATTTACTTTCTGACAATTTGCTATCTTTAAAATAGTCCGGAAGTCACTGTTCTAAGAAACTTGGTACAGGGGAAGTCAAGGTGAACAGTGGGCTTCACCTGGGATAAACGCTGGAATTTCGTGAGCTGTTTGGTCTCACCTCCAGAGATTGGGGCCTATCCCATGCATTACCTGGGCATCATGATACTTGAAGCCTACTCAGGGACTCTCTGTGCCGCTGTCTCAAACTCATCAAAGCCTAGGGGCTAAGAAAAGTCCTGGGAGGTGATGGCCAGTTCTCTTTCTTTCATATAGTATAAAACTAAAACACAGAGAGTTTAAGCGATCTACCAAAAATCATACTGGTGCTCAGTAGGGAAATCTTCATGAAGGACTTTGGTGGGTATTTCAAAACCTTTTGTTATACATTTAAGTCCTATAAATACTCCATTTTATTAGTTGGAGGGCTTTTTATAAGACAGAGGAAGGAAAATGGTGAGTATACTATATAATCAGTGTCCAATATGTTTCTCCTACCAGGTTACAAATTGACCTTTTTATTTTATTTCAGCAAAATAACTTTGTGGAACTTTTTTTTTTTTTGGTTTTTCAAGGTAGGGTCTCAGGGTGGCCTCGACCTCACAGTGATCCTCCTACCTCTGCCTCCCCAGTGCTGGGATGAAAGGTGTGAGCCACCATGTCCAGCTGACTTATCTTTTTTTTTTTTAAAGAAAAGGAGAGGGAGTAAGAGTTTCTTCTGAAGCCAAATGTGAGTGACCATGGCCCAGGAACATTAACGTCATCCCATGTTCCAATGTGGAACACTTTTATGAAGTTTTTATGGTATCAAAACAAAGAGAGTCATAAATCAAGATACTTTGCAAGCACCGTGGTGGAAGCACGGGAGGCAGGTTGCCGTGAGGCAGGGGACGACGCTCTGCTGCGGGCCTCACATGCTGTCTAATGACATTTTTCTCAGCTTTGGGCTAGTGGGAGCTGATGGTCTGTCAGTGCACACCAAAATGTTTCCCCTGAGAGCCTGAGGGTTATCGGACAAACACAGAAGTGGGCAATGATGACTGTGAAGGGATTTAAAGATTGCCCAAGATAATTAGGCTCTGAGTTTGTAACATGCCATCTAATCATGCCATAATCAAAACTGTTCCAGCCATCAGCTAACTTTATGAGACGTTTGAAGAGGGGCAGCTGCTTTCAGGAAGCTTTAGCTTATGTTTGCTTTTCCTTTTTCTTTTCTTCTTTTTCTTTTCTCCTTTTTTTTTTTTTTTTTAATTTTGAGGCAGAGCCACATGTATCCCAAGCTAGCCTCAAACTCCCTATGTAGCTGACAATGGCCTTCTAGATCTGCCTGCCTCCACCTCCCAAGTGATGGGTTATAGGTATACATTACCCCACCTGGCTATGCTTAGTTTTATCCTTTTTTTTAATATTTTTATTCTTATTTATTTATTTGACAGAGAAAGAGGGAGAGAGAGAATGGGTGCACCAGGGCCTCCAGCCACTGCAAACAAATTCCAGACGCGTGTGCCCCCTTGTGCACCTGGCTAACATGGGTGCTGGGGAATCAAACCTGGGTCCTTTGGCTTTGCAGGCCTTAACCGCTAAGCCATCCCTCCAGCCCTATGTTTAGTTTTAAGTAAAGCTACTAATAAAGACATTTGATATAGACACAGATTGGTATCAATTTTCATTTGCAAAGTTAATTAAGATCAGTCTGTGTGTCAATATCACTGATTCTTTTCTGCTTTCATAAGCAGTTTAGAGGCATTCATTCACTACTACATCTCTATGTGCAAAAAGACCATTTAAATTTCCTTATATAAAAAACATAATGTTTCAATGTGTGACAAGAAACTGAAGGAACTCAGTTGTCTTCTGGGAAGACAGAGTTTTAGGATGGAAAAGCCAAAAAATAAAAGAGAGAGAGAGAGAGAGGCAACAGAATAGATTCCCACTTATCTTCAGTTTTCCAGAGATTTTAGCTACCTGCAGTCAACACAATTGGAAAAAATTAATATTTATCTTGACTGTTTCGAGAAAGCAGCCATGGTTATATGATTTTGATTATAGTTGTGTCTTCTTGCTCTTCTTACTATATCTAATTTAGGAGTGAAAATTTATCCTAGGTGTGTAGACATTTGAAAAATGATGTATATCAAGATTGTTTGTAGCCCAGATCCTTGGCATCTGTTTGGAATCTTAGGACCATCCCCGTGGATGAGCAAGCACATCTGTAAGCCTGTCTGTCCCGTGTAAAGGGGGTTACCAGCGGTAGTATGGCGTGCACGTATCGTAGCTGTCTATGAGTCTTGGGTTAAAGGAGGCTCTAAGATGATGAAAGCAATGAAAGAATTTAAATATAAATAAAAGCTTAAAACAAAGCTAGTAATCATCTCATGTAAATTAAAGGGAAAACCTTCTCTAGTGGAAAATAAATTCCCTGGGAAAGGATTTTGTTGGGTGGAAGAAAAGCAAAAAAGAGAACAGTTTGGTGGAGTCCTATTGATGGGGGAACTGGGTAGATGGGTTTCTGCTCCTAGTTCTTACTGATAGAATGTTAGACCCCATAAAGCCCTAGAAATAAATCCTCCTTCTCATCACGAAATGGAGGTCTCACCAAATTGGATCCATTCACCCCCAACAATCCCTCCTCTCCTTCAGCTGCAAAAGGCTGAACGTAAGAGATAATTAAGAAGCACAATGTTAGGTATGTTATCTTCAATTGAAAATGTTTCTTGAATGTATTAAAATATGAATAGGGGCTAGAGAGATGGCTCAGTGGTTAAGGCACTTGCCTGCTAAGCCTAACGACTCATGTTTAATTTCCTAGTATCGACATGAAACCAGACACACAAAGTGGCACATTCTGGAGTTTGTTTGCAGTGGTTAGAGGTCCTGGCATGCCCCTTCTCTCCCTCTCTCCCTTCTTCCCTCTCTTTCTCTCTCTCCCCCCCCCTCTCCCTTTCCTTCATACACTTCTCTATTCTGTTTGTCAGCTTGTAAAGAAATAGATTAATTTTTTTAATTAAAAAATACGAAGCCAGGAGTGGTGGCACATACCTTTAATCCCAGCACTCAGGAGGCAGAGGTAGGAGGATTGCTGTGAGTTCGAGGCCACCCTGAGACTACATAGTTAATTTCAGGTCAGCCTGTAGCAGAGTGAGACCCTATCTCAAAAAAAAAAAGTCAGAAAAATATGAATAAAAGTGTAAAAAAAAACCTCATAAATCATGGGTCTAAGAGTAGACAACATGGGCTTGATTTATGTCCCTTGAAACCAAAGACTGTAGATAACAAAACAGAATCATTGAATAGCTTAAACCTGACCATGTACGTCAGTTTCCCAGCCTCAACTCTGTGGACCTTTGCGACTAGATATTCTCTACTGAAGGGGCTGCGCTGTAGAGATGCTTAGCATCCCTACTGTTTGCCCCTCTAGCACCAGTGACCCCAGGTTATGACACCTAAAAATGTCTTCTGGAGCCTGTGTGCTCCTTACTATTGAGAACCATGGATATAGGTGATGGTCTTAGAATAGAGATTATATGATTAGAAGTATGCAAAGAGTAGCCAGCAGTACACCTCCCTAAACTGTGACCTCTCAGCCTCCGTAGTCTTGAGCTTAGCTCATGCTGCTGCAGAGCTTCTAACATCCGAGGGACACTCAGCAAGCGCCTTTGCAGATGGCAGTGTATTCACCTTCCTGATGTCTCCACAGGGCCCGCTTGTCTGACCCTGTTGCAGTCAGCTCCACGCTGCTGGGCTGAACTTCCAAACCAAACACAGCCTACGGGAGGCAGGGATTTATGAGAAGCGCACAGATCCAGGGGACGTTCCGCTGATGGTGGCAGAAGCTGGCCCCTTGCACAGGTGCAAGCAGAGGGACACCAGCAGCAGCAAGCCCGCAGGGACTGAAGCAGCAAGGCCCCCAGAGCTCCCGCTGCATGCTTTGGGTTGGAATTCAGATCTTGGTCTTTCTACAACGGGATAGCTGGTCTCACTCTTGGGGAAATTCCAAGTGCCAGGAAAGTCTCCCCCACACACACACCACCACCCCTCGCCACCATGGCTGGGAACCTTGGCCTCCACAGAGTTGTCTTGACCCCAATCTCTCTGGGTCATAAAATCATTTACAGCCATCCTCAAGTGAACAGCAGAGCAAATGGGAACGGGGCAAGCATTGGGTTGTCCTTTCTGAAAGCATTGGCTGTGACCCACTGAACCACAGGAAATGAGAAAGAGTGGTAGACAGCGAGGCCTGACCGAGAATGCTGGCCTTTCTCCCTAGAAAACAAAGCGTCTACTTTGAGCTGGTAGAAAACATCCGGCAGGGAGAAAAAGCTCTGACCTTGATTATAATCAAATAAAGATGAGATTCAGAGAAAACTGTCTTTCATGCTATGAATAATTACCATTTTGTTGGGCTTTTTTATCCTATCTTTTCTCTTCAGAAACTGTACAAAAGAAACGGTTGACCCTCAAAGTTTTTTGGAGCAGTTCTCTGGTAATATCAGCCACTTGTATTTTTTTTTTTTTTAAGTGAAAGCTCTTCATTATTCCCTGGGCTCTGTATTGTCATAAGAAGAAACATCTCGACATGTGGTAAGAGTGGAGAAAATCCTCATTATTCGGTAGAAGTATAACTTGAAAACTTCCACAGACAACATAAAAAAGTGCAAAATTGAACAAGAGTATTGCCACAGACATGGAGATGGACCTTTGAGTCTCTTAGTAGGGATGGCTGTATGTGAGCCTTTCTTTCAAATTACACTAAAAGACTGAATTCTGGGAAGCAGCTAGCTAGCTGTTCTGGCTTGAATTTGGTATTATTAGCTTCCTGCCCTCCCTCTGTCTACGCTCCTCCCAGCTCCTAGCAGAATGTGGACTTCATCAACACTCATTCCCACCGAGGTTTCCTTTTAGCCAGTATCCTGCTCCGCTATCAGTCATAGCTCCTTAAAGCTCAAATCCATGCTCAGGGCTACTGGAGCCAGTATAATTCCTTAATTTCTTAGGCAGAGAATACAAGCTGAATTTGGAAAACAAATTCACTACTTCGGTAAGGAACTGTAAAGAGATTTGTCCTTCAAATATGACTATTATCCCTCTGGGACTTCCTCTAAGAAGAAGACGTGAAATGGGAAAGAAAACCATGCAGTGTGGCAGTGACAGCTGTTGGAGTTCCATTCAGCCTGATATTATCCAGCCCTTGATGACACAGGTCCTTGAATAAATGTATAATCCCTCCTCTTGGCTATCAGGTTAGCATCTACTTTCATTGAAGACCCTCCCTTGCTGGTTCTTTGCTTATCTGTTCCTCCGAGTTGTTTGCATAGACTAAACAAGAAGTCTCACTAGAGTGAGACCCAACTATTACAATGGGGGCTAATAAAATTACTTCATACCAGGAGTGCTCAGCACGGACACTAGATTGATTGACTGACCACAGCTAAAAAAAAAAAAAATAGCAACTCTGTAGCAGTGACCCCCAGAAGCAGACATTTTACTACTGACTGCAAATAGTCACAAATCATAAAACGTAACAAGAGTAGATTTCCCCCAGTTAATCAATAGAGGAGCTATATGTTGGTGATAACGCTAGTATTATGTGTTGTACAGCGGTCAGAAGTTCATTTTCCTCTTTCACTTACGTGGAAGCTTGACTCACTCTAGAGGCAATCACAATAGAGACACAGTTGTGGGACGGGGCTGTTACGTCTGCCCTGGTTGGATCACTGACTCAGAATGCTATGCAAGCCACCCACATTCCTCTAGGAGAGCCTTTACCAATTCTTGGCCCAGACGTCTCGCTCTTGCTGGATGTTGGCAGATGAAGATGTAGTAAGGATATGGCAAATGGGGGCAGTGGTGGAATGTATGGAGCTCACGTGGAGCTCTCTCTAAGTCTGAAGACCATCCCACTGAAGAACTCAACTGAGGACACGGGCACAGAAGGAGGGAGTTTGGTTTTGTGTTTTTGTATCGCTGCCTGTAAACATTCTTTGCCGGGTCCGTCCCCACCTTGACATCTCTCTCATTCAAATGCTATCGAAACCCAGTCCCACATATTGGAAAGTCCAAGTCCATCTGAAGCAAAGCATCACCCTAGAAGGTCTTTCTAGCCTGGGTTGAGTCCTTCAGATTGGCCATAGCGAATGGGGGCTCCTGTGCTATCTCCCATGCTCTTCCGCCACTTCACCCCTAGCTTTCTGGCCCTCAAAATGCTGCCCTTTGGGGCTGGAGAGATGGCTTAGCGGTTAAGTGCTTGCCTGTGAAGCCTAAGGACCCCGGTTCGAGGCTCGGTTCCCCAGGTCCCACGTTAGCCAGATGCACAGGGGGGCACATGCGTCTGGAGTTCGTTTGCAGAGTGGAAGCCCTGGCGCGCCCATTCTCTCTCTCTCCCTCTATCTGTCTTTCTCTCTGTGTCTGTCACTCTCAAATAAATAAATTAATTTTAAAAAAAATGCTGCCCTTTGGGACAATCAACAGGAGGGGTGAATCGGCCAGCCTGCCTGCCATACTGTACTCTGTCACGTCTAGTGAAAACAACATGGGCTCGCATGAAGCTCATTGTGTGGACGCCCTCAGTGGACATCTCCATTTTGACACAAGTGACAACTGCTGTGTGTCCTATCGAGACTTCCACCCCAAGTCCACTCTGAGCCCTCTCGTCAGCCTCTTTTCCTTCCACTGGTGACATGCCCTCTCCAGCAGGCAGCCTTTCTAGATGAAATCCCAGCCAGGTAACTGGAGACAGGCTGCCTCACGGCTGTTTGTACTGATACAGTAAGTCCCTGGGAAACTCACACTTCCCTCCCCCACTATGCCATCTCTGAGAGTGCTATGCATACCCTCCCTGGGCCACTGCCCTCCCAGCTCTGGGGGGGGGGGGGGGCGGAGTGGGAGGGACGAGGAAACCAGGCACCATTCTCTAGATTTGCAAACTTTGCAGAGCTCCTGGGCCAAACCTTGGGTTCTCAGCAACCCCCAGAACTCATGTGAGAGTCTCTGAATGTCTCGAGCTCAGCAGGTAGTAAAAAATGTCTCCTCGGTCTCCATGGATAAAAGTCCTTCCTCTGATGGGAAGCAAGTGGGGGAGAGCCATTCAGTCTATGGAAAGGAAAAAGTGCAGTGACTCCTCCAGGACACTCTCCCCCACCCCAGGGAATCCCCTTCAGTAACTCACCTCCTGTAAAACAGGACAGATGGAGTCAATGATAGCAGAAATGCGGTGGTCACGTTTTATTCAGCATAGCAGGTGCCCCCGTAAGCTCCTCCTCACAGTGTTGTGATATTGCCTATTTCCCTTACTTTAGGTTTCGGAGGACTTGCGATACTTACGTTTCACACCTTGGCTATGTTAAAGCGTGTGCCAACATGTTCCCTCTCCAGTACTAACACACACACACTAAACCATAGTACCCAGATGGTTGGTCAAACAGTGATCTAGTAAACTATGGAGATTTTTTTTTTTAGATGAAATTAACATTTGAGTTATTAGTCTTGAAGTTAAGCAAATTCCCTCCATGATGTAAATGAGCCTCAGCAATCAGTTGAAGACCTTAGGGAGAGAAAGACTGGAGTCTCAGGGAAGATGGACGTCTGCCTGCACATGCTGTCTGATTCAAGATGAGACACCAGCACTTCCTGGGTCCCCAGGCTGCCAGCCCACCCTGCAGATGCTGGCCTTGCTAGTTTCCAAATCCCACGATCCCATGAACCAAGTCTTTAATTACTCAAGGAACTTTAACAAATACACATGTGTGGAGATCCTTTTTACTTTTCCAGGGCATGCTGGCTAGGACAGCCCTACATAGCATTTCACATCAGCTCTACAAAAACTCTTCCAGGCACCATTCTTCACCTCGAGCAGTCAGTGCATTCCATCCATCATGTACATCTGTTTATCAGAACCGGATGAATAAATCAGGACTTGCCACAGGATGACAGCACAAACCATAGGAGCTGAAGGACTGTGCACAGCCGCATACGCCATCCATCTGATGGTGAGATGAGCCTCCGAAGTGTCCGCCCGAGATCAGAAATTAAATCTGTCATGCTTGGCTCCAGACTTCCCAGACTCATTGTGCTCTCATATGTGGGCACCCAAGTAAAATAGCCCTTGCCAGAGTGAGGGTGACTTCGGACCCCTTATTACCAATCCCCTAGCATCCACGGGGTCTCCTTACACTTGTCTAAAGCTCACTGTAAGGACAGAGTACTTTCATTAGCTGTTGTTCAAAGACTTGGTGATTTTCCAGCACCCTTTGCCAAATGCTTACCCCTGGCAACCAGTTACCCTGGGAACAGTCGGTGCCTGCCTCCCATCCCCTGAACTGCATCCTTCTGTGGCTTTGTCCACTGCCTCCGGACTGCGCATTGAAGGATCTCATCACGAACATTCATTTGGTGGACATGCATCTTCCCAATTAATTCCAAATTGAAAACAGATAATCTCGTTGCCCAGAAACATGGGCCGGCAATTGAAGTACACCATTTAACTCTGTAACTGAGTGAGTTACACGTTTTCATCACCACTGTTTCTAATTAAGCTAACTCACATTTGCTAAATGTTTGCTGTGAGCTGGAGCCAGACATTGTTCAGAGCACCCCATTCAAAGTACTAACTAGTCCTCACAAGTTTTGAAAGGTTAGTGCTATGCTCAAGCCATTCCTGGGGCAACCAGGGCCACACAGCCATCCTAACAGGGCAGATTTTGGCTTCCAACAATGTGGCTGAAAAGCCCATGTTCTTTCCCATAACACTCCACCCTCCAGAAAGAATAGCCTGAGAATGAGCCTTGTCTTTATAAACAGGCCCGTCTATATTTTGCAGATTCTTTTTTTTTTTGAGGTAGGGTCTCACTGTGGTCCAGGCTAACCTGGAGTTCACTATGTAGTCTCAGGGTGGCCTCAAACTCACAGTGATCCTCCTACCTCTGCCTCCTGAGTGCTGGGATTAAAGGCATGTGTCACTGTGCCTGGGTAGATAATTATTTTTTGGCTCTATGAGGTTTTGTATATATATATATATTTTTTATTTCATGAAACCAAATCACCAAAAAGAACTTGCCAGAGACATTAAAAGAAACAATAAGTGCTGGAGAGATGGCTTAGTGATTAAGGCACTTGCTTGCAAAACTAAGGAACCTCGGTTCAATTCCCCAGGACTCACATAAGCCAGATGCACAAGATGGTGCACACATCTGGAGTTCCTTTGCAGTGGCACACCCATTCTCTCTCTCTCTCTCTCTCTCTCTCGCTCGCTCGCTCTCGCTCTCTCTCTCTCTCTCACTCTCACTCTCTCTCTCACCTCTCCCTCTTTCTCTCTCTCAAATAAATAAATAAAAATTAAAATATTTATTTAAAAAATACAAAGAGGAAAGAGTCTTGAAGATAGGAAGTAAGATAGGAATGAGGGGGAAAAAAGAAACAATAATTTTGAGGTTGGCGTTTTTGTTTTCTTACCAAAAAGTAAAAAAGACAAAAGATTGTTGGCTAAGAGATAAATAGCTAAAAATAGACAACTATGTCAGAATGCATTTAAGTAGGGAATTAGAGATCGAGCTCACTGGAAGAGCACTTGCCTACCAAGCGCAAGATCCTAGGTTGGCTCCTCAACACTGGAAAACAAAGAAAAGAAAATGTATTTAAGGGAAGCTTTCAGGCATCAGTGAGAAATTTAACTCAAGGTTTTCTGGGTGGCAAGACAACTTTAAAAAAAAAGAAAAGAAAAGAAAAGAAAAGAAAAGAAAAGAAAAGAAAAGAAAAGAAAAGAAAAGAAAAGAAAAAGAATGCAAATGTGGTGGTTTGGATCAAATGTCCACAATAAACTCGTGCGTTCTGAGTGCTTGATCCCCAGCTGGTAGCCATTGGGGAGTTGGGGCCTTGCTGAGCAAGCCGCGTTGCTGGGGGCTGGCTCCTCGTTGTTATAACCAGCGCCTCCCTGCCAGAACTCGACTCTGCTCTCCTGCTGCTGTCACCCACCTGATGTTGACCAGGAGGTGATGTCCAGCCCCTGCTCTGCCACCTTTCCCCCACCATTATGAAACTTTCCCTCAAGATTGCAAGCAAGAAGAAAAACCTTGGGCTGGAAAGGTGGCTTGCCAGCAATGCCAAAGGACCCAGGCTTGATTCCCTAGTATCCACACGAAGCCATATGCACAAGGTGGTGCATGCATCTGGACTTCCTTTGCAGTGGTTAGAGGCCCTGGTGTCCTGGTTCTCTCTGTCTCTCTATCTCTCTGTCTCTCTCTGTCTCACTCTCTCTCTCAAATAAATAAAAAAAAATATTTTTTAAAAAAAGAATAACAGGGATGGAGAGATGGCTTAGCAGTTAAGGCATTTGCCTGCAAGCCAAAGGATCCAGGTTCAACTCTCCAGGACCCACATCACCCAGATGTACATGTGGTGCCTGTGTCTGGAGTTCGTTTGCAGTGGCTGGAGGCCCTGGTGCACCCATATTCTCCTCCCCCGTCTCTCAAATAAATAAAAATAAAAAATATTTTTAAAAAGGATAATAAACTTTCCTTTCATATGCTGCTTTTGGTTAGATGCTTTATCCCAGAAATGATAAGGTAACTACAACAGAAACAGAAAACGAAATAGCAGGAGTCGGGGGTCATTGCTGCTAAAATCTTGACTATGTGGCTTTTGGTCTTTTGGAACTGATTTATGGGAGGAAGTGAAAAGACTTGAAACCCTGACCTAAGAGATGATCTGCAGTGCTATAATTAGAGTTTAAAGGACCATTCTGGCCAGAGTTTGATAGATCTTAATACAGAAATAATTGTGGACTCTGTGGGCTTAGTTGATGAAGGGAACAAAGATGTTTTTCTGGATTGGGCTAGGAGCAATATGTTTGAGGCTCGTTAGATTCTGCCTATGTCCTAAGAACTTTTGCAGGGTTATTGTGGAAGTCTGAATGGATGTCCCCCAATACATTCAGTAGTTTATTAAAGCTTATAGTTTCGATCTCTAGCCAACTGGCTGGAGGAGGTATCATTGTGGGCAGATCCCAGGGTCCAGCCCTAAGGTGTGTTTAGGGAACTCCAACCTAAAACATGCCAAGTGCTTAAGTCCCACCTGGGTTCCTGAAGTGTGCTTGCTTGTGTTGGCGGCAGTGGTTTTTGGCTTTTCTCTCTGTGTGGACCTGTGAAAGTGAGCCAGCTTCTTCTGCCATTATGGAACTTCCCCTTGATCTGTAAGCTTCACTTAAATCCCTTCCTCCCATATCTGTGCCTGGTTTAGAAGCTCATCCCAGCAACTGAAGCTGACTACTGCAGTTGTATCATGTAGAGATGGACTGGTGTGAGCAGAAGCTTATGGTATAGAAAGAAATGAAAGTATCAGGCTGGAAACACTACCTGTTCAACTGCAGTTGTTTGAGAGATTTCCACCATTAAGATTGGGCTAGCTGTTCTGCACTGGGGAAGCAGAAAGAACATGAACTCTTTTGAAAGTAGGGGGCAGAATGCTGAAGTATTGTCCTTCTCTTCAAAGTCAACTTTATTACCTCCTGGATTAACAAATTTGGTAGCCCACCCAGTACTATACAGCGTAACAAATGTAGGGGGGGGGAAGGTCATTGAATTTCAACATGATTTGTATTATGGAAATGACCAGTGGGCAAGGTGAGTCAGGTCTTGGAGTCCCTGTGTGGAGGCCCAATGGAGCCATGAGGATAAACCATAGGTTGCAGTGGAGACCCCAACCAGGACTATGAGGTGGCTGCCAAGACAAGCTGCTACCTCAGCGTGGATTGTTCCCCAGGCCATGAGGAGTCCATCAGAAGGGGCAGAATTGAAATCCTGGAAGCTTTGTCACTGGCCAGGGGTCAGACTTGGAGCTACAGGATTTGATGTGTACCCTACTGTTTTAGATCTTGCATTGGTTCGATCTTTCCTTGCTGTGTCCAGTGCTACCTTTTGCAATATGAATGCTTACTCTGTGCCATTATGTGGTTTGGGTTTTATATCTCAGTTAAAAGATCTTGAACGATAGGGATGTTTTAATAGTGTCATGATTGATTAAAACCTATAGCGAGTTTTACAGTAAGACTGAATGCACTGCACTTTGCAACATGGATGGCTGGGAGTTTACAGGGGCCAGGAGCACAAGGTGGTGGTTTGCATCAGACGTGCCCCATAAACTCCTGTGTTCTGAATGTAGGATCCTCAGCTGAGAGTAGTTTGAGAGGGGAGCCTTGTAGCTTGCTGTTGGGGGTGAGGCTTTGCATATTATAGCCAAATTTCCCTTGCCAGAACTCAGATCTCTCTGCTGATGCTGTTTCCCACCTGATGTTGGCAAAGAGGAGATGCCCAGCCTCTGTTCTACCATCTTTTTCCTGCCATCATGAATCTTTCCCTTGAAACTGTAAGCCAGAATAAAAAACTTTCCTCCCATCAGCTGCTTTTGGTCAGGTGCTTTGTCCAAGCAATGAGGGGGTAACTACAATAACAACAGAGGTTGTATCTTTCATCACATGATAACATGAAAGCATAGCTTCTCATAAAGAAAGGTTCCTATCTTATAGCGTGGAATTGTGAGAGGAGCTAATATTCTAAAAATACCTTGTGTTTTAGTTGTATGTTCTTTTTTAAAACAATGCCTTGTGTTTCAGTTGTATGTTCAGAAACAGAGTAGATGTCCATGTTTGTAAATCAGTGAGAAGTTTACCTTAAGTATATCTGTTGCTTTAAAGTTGCTGGAACAAATACCCAACAAGAAGCAAGTTAAGCAAGGAAAGAGTTCAATTTGGCCTACAGTTTCACGGGGAAGTTTCATCATGGTGGGGAGGCATGGCAGCAGGAATGGAATCCCAGCTGGTCACACTGTGCGGAAGTCAGAAAGAAGAGGAACAAGAAGTGGGGCTGGTCTGTAAACCCTCAAGGACTTCCTGCAGTGACCCACGCATTTCCTGCATTTCTCCTGAGAGTTTCCACTTCCTAAGGGTTGGACAACCTTCCTAAATGACACTACCAGCTGGGGGCCACATGTTCAAACATACAAGCCTGTGGGGGGACATTTTATATTTAAATCACAACAGTAAATGTAACCCCTTCATATGAAAGAGTTAATGGGGAGGTAATATGATGGAGAATGGAATTTCAAAGGGGAAAGTGGGGGGGGGGGGAGGGAATTACCATGGGATATTTTTTTATAATCATGGAAAATGCTAATAAAAATTTTTTTAAAAAAAAGAGTTAAGAAGACTGGGAAGAGGACTCAGCAGGTAAGAGCACTTGCTGCACAAGCACAGGACATGAGTTCAATCCCCAGCACTCATGTCAAAAGCTGGGCGTAGTCACATATGCATACCAGTCACCCCAGTCCTGTGGGGAACAGAGGCAGGGACTTGCTGCTCAGCTAATCTGTCTAAAATGGCAGTTCTGGGTTCAGGGAGAAACTCTATCTCAGAAAAACAAGAATAGAGGAAGATGAGCTGGGCGCGGTGGCACATACCTTTAATCCCAGTACTCAGGAGGCAGAGGTAGGAGGAGGATCACCGTGAGTTCGAGGCCACCCTGAGATTACATAGAGAATTCCAGGTCAGCCTGGGCCAGAGTGAGACCTTACCTCGAAAAACTCAGAAAAAAAAAAGAATAGAGGAAGATACTCAGCACTCTCCCTGTGTGCACATGTGCATATACCACACGTGCACATGCGTGCACACTCACACACACTCATATTGGGTCACATAAGCAGAGCCAATCACATTTTCATTTCATGGGTGGCTAAAGTGTGGAATTAGCCGATGAAGTGTCCCTGGTTATTTTCAGGCTCGAAGAATACAGGAGGGAAAAAAACAAATCTGGATTTAGCCAACATGAATCCTCTTAATGCCAGATAGTTTTTTTAATTTCAAATGTCTTGGTCAACATAAATATTTTAAAAATAGCTAATTTATTTTTTGCTTATTTCAAGTGCATTTATTAGCTGGGCATGGTGGCCCACACCTTTAATCACAATTCTGAAGAGGCTAAGGTCACAGTGAGATCAAGGCCAGCCTGGGGACAGCATAGAATTCCAGTCAGACTAAGATAGAGGGAAATTCTACCTTGAAAAGGCCCCCCAAAATGCATTTACTAACTACGGTTTTTTATTAAGTAGAAACTTTGTATGGACACATCATATGCTGGTACTTCCATTGCCCTCCTCCCTGCCCCCACTCCACTGAGTGTACTAAGTACAAATTTTAAAGTTGGGCTGGAGAGATGGCTTAGTGGTTAAGTGCTTACCTGTGTAGCCTAAGGACCCTGGTTCGAGGTTTATTTCCCTAGGACCACGTTAGCCAGATGCACAAGAGGGCGCACGCATCTGGAGTTCATTTGCAGTGGCTGGAGGCCCTGGCATGCCCATTCTCTCTCTCTCTCTCTCTCTCTCTCTCTCTCTCTGCCTCTTTCTCTCTCTGTCTGTTGCTCTCAAATAAGTAAATAAAAATAAACAAAAAATTTAAAAAAATTTTAAAGTTACTCAGAGTTTTGAAAACATAATAAAGATTTTTTCTTTAAAATCCTTCATGTTAAAAATCACACTTTGCTCTTAGTGGCCAAATAGATCTCATGTGCCTAACCTTAAAATAGGCCTCTGGTACAGTCAGGTCCACATTGCTGGTAGAAATCACCCAACCAAGAGCAGCTTATGGGGGGAAAAAAAAAAGAGGGGCTGGAGAGATGGCTTAGCGGTTAAGCGCTTGCCTGTGAAGCCTAAGGACCCCAGTTTGAGGCTCGTTTCCCCAGGACCCACATTAGCCAGATGCACAAGGGGGTGCACATGTCTGGAGTTCATTTGTAGTGGCTGGAAGCCCTGGCATGCCCATATTCTCTCTCTCTCTCTCTCTCTCTCTCTCTCTCACACACACACACACACACACACACACACACACTCTTAAATAAATAAAAGTGAACAAAAAAAATTTTTTTAAAGAGGCTTATTTTGGCTTACAGGCTCAAGAGGGAAGTTCCACAATAGCAGGGAAAATGACGACATGAGCAGAGGGTAGACATCATCCCTAGCCAACATAAGGTGGACAATAGCAACAGGAGAATGTGCCAAACATTGGCTTGGGGAAACTGGCTATAACACCCATAAGCCTGTCCCCAACAATACGCTCTCTCCAGGAGACATTAATTCCCAAATCTCCATCAGCTGGGAACTTAGCATTCAGAACAACTAAGTTTATGGGGTCACCTGAATCAAACCACCACATTCTGCCCCTGGCCCCCATAAACTGATAAACATCCATGATGTAAAATACAATGCATTCAATCCAAGTTTAAAAGTCCCCATAGTTTTTATCAATCCCAAAGATGTTCAAATATCCCCATAGTCCAAGTTCTTTTAACTTAGCCATGATACCAAAAAATCCCCCCAAACAAAAACCATAATGGCACAAAAAAAGCATTCACACTACAAAAGACAGCATTGGGCATAGTAAAGAAATATTCAAGCAATACATGATTTAAACAGGGAAAACACCAAACTCTAGCTTCAAACTCAACAACTGTAGCCAGTGACAAATCTCCAAGTACAATAATTCTAACCAGCAACAATTCTCTGGCATTCCAATACCACCTCTCCAGTTAGGCTACTCACAGTCCTGGAAAATTTCATCTGAGGCCAGCAGCTCTTTGGCAGCCATCTTGTGGTCCCAGCATTCCCACTGGGTCTCCACTGCAATCCACGGTTCATCCTCACAGCCCAATGGGATCTCCATGCAGGCAACCAGCAAACCTGCTTCACACTGCCCATGGCCATTTCCAAAACACAAGACCATATTGCAAACTCAATGACCCACTCTTTCCTGTATTTCTTATACTCCACAATACCAGGTAGAGTGCCAATTTGTTAATCCAAGGGGAGAATAAAGCAGGCTTTGAAGAACAGGACACTCCTTGAGCACTCAGGCCCCTTCAAAAGAGTCTACATTCTTCCTGTTTCCCCAGTGCAGGTCAGCTGGCCCAATCTCAAAGGTTGTAATCTCTCAATTGCAGCTGAACAGGCAGCAGTTCACCCAAAGATTTCATTTTTTCTGTGCCACATCCCTCTGTTCACACCAGTTCATTTCTATGCAAAGCAACCCTGCACAACTTCTCAGGACACAGGCATAACTGCAAGCCTTTTACACAAACTTCCTCTAGCCCAATCCAAGCAAAGCTCTTTCTCACCCTCATAAGCCAAACCTCACAGTCCATAGTTCTCACTGCATTCAGGTCTTTCAACTCTGACCAGAAGAGTCCATCAAGCTATACCTACGTCACTGCAAGGCATATCTTAGGCCAAGGTTTCAAATCCTCCCACATTTCTTCCTTCCACAAAGGTGAAGCCACGCAGTTATGTGTCTAGCAGCAATCCCACTCCTCTGGTACCAACTTTACTGTAGCAGTCAGGTCCACATTGCTGGTAGAACTCACCCAACCAAGTGCAGTTTGTGGGGAAAAAAGAGATTTATTTTGGGTTTATCTTTGGTTAAAGAGGCTTATAGGCTCAAGGGGGAAGCTCCACGATGGCAGGGAAAACAACAACTTGAGCAGAGGGTGGACATCACCCCCTGGCCAACATAAGGTGGACCACAGCAACAAGAGAGAGTGCCAAACATTGGCTTGGGGAAACTGGCTATAACACCCATAAGCCCACCCCCAACAAAACACTGCCTCCAGGAGGCATTAATTTCCAAATCTCCATCAGCTGGGAACTTAGCATTTAGAACAACTAAGTTTATGGGGGACACCTGAATCAAACCACCACAGCCTCTTTGTCAATCAAGACACTTCCTGTAGTTCTGGAGTGACTTCTAATCCAAACTTGAAGGGTAACATGATGTATTAGTTACTTTACTCATTGTTGTGACCAAATACCCGACAGGAAATAGGAAAGGAATGGTATATTTTGACTTATAGTTCCGGAGGACACTTCCCATAATGGTGGAGAAGGCATGGTAGCAATGAGATGACCACATTGCATTCAGTCAGAAAGCAGAGGGGAGGAGGGGGCTGAACTATAAAACCTCAAGGTCTGAACTCCTTCAGTGACCCACTTCCTACATCAAGGTTTTACCTCCTAAAGGTTCTACAACCTTCCCAAATAGAGCTTCTATCTCTGGGGTGGGCCAAGTGTTCAAACACACAAGTCTATGGAGGACATTAAACATTCAAACCACAACACACATTGATCACTTCCTCCTCTTTCCCTGGTCCTTTATCTCCAGCTCTCAGAGGATTCCATCTATCATGAACATCAGTTGGTCCATATCTGGAATAGTTTATCAACTCAGAACCTGATGAATAACTCAGAAAGATGTTAGAGGGCGATGACACATGGGTAAAATAAAAAGAATTATATGTGACCTCGCATACAATTCACCTGATGGTGATGAGTCTCCCAACTGTCTCCCCAAAATAGGACATTAAATCTATCATGCTTAGCTCTGAATGTTAACTGATGCCCACTCCCCCCACCCAGGCTCACTGGGAGTGAACTTAATTCTCTTAATGTTCTCCTATGGCTTAGACTCCATACTTCCACTTAGAAGTATAATTTCACTTGCTTAGAAACAAAGTGGCCCTGACCTTATGGCAAAGATTTAAAAAATAAATAATTAATTAATTAAATTTAATTTAACTCTGGGCTGGGGCAGAAGTTAAGGTTAGAATGAAGTCTGCCAGAGATTCTCATGCAGGCTCACATCTGAGCATCATTATTTTGGGTTTATCTTTCCCAAGCTTCCAAAAACTTTTGTCTCTTGCGATTTCTAATTCGACAGGTAACTGGAGCTAAGCCAGCTAGCAGATCATGTATCCCTACCTGTCTCAAAACTTGAAGTCTCAAAAGCCCAGGAAACAGAATCCAAACAGATACGCATGGGCAGATTGCTGCTTGTGACGTCTCTTACTGGTGCATCTTCCCATCCACTTTCATATGCCCAGTGTTCACCTGCAGGGGTGTTTCTTATTTGCCCTGTATACATTAAGCAATAAAAAAGCCCAGAGCTAAGAGCTCAATTTCCTCAGCAGTCCTTCCAGTGGGAAAATGAAGAGAAATTACCTTTCTGAGCTGTGTTTCGGGGCTTCGGGCTCGCTGAGCACAGCCTTTTCCATTTGCCTGTGGCAGTTAACCAAGCCAGAGTTGCGAAGAATTGCCCATCAATAGAGAAAGAGAGTGGTGGCATTTATTTTTCCCTCAGATGAAAAAGAGCTCCCAGTCATCATCAATTCACTTAGAAGGGTCATTTTTTTTTTCAATAAAAATATTACTGATTCTTGCCAAAGTTTAGAAAGCCAGCTAAGGATTCTCAAGCACTTCATTTCAACTTTATGACTAATTTCCTTGTGTACTTGTTCTTGACAAACGGCCCACAGACGGGCACGTTGTGGGAGCCACGATGCAGTGTTTTACTTTTATGGCAGCCATTAATGCATTATAAATGAACTAGAACATGCATATGTCTTCATCCTAAACAATCTGTGTCTTATGAAGTGAGACTTAGAAACACCAGACAACCTTTCTACAAAGAACAATAGATTTTGCTTTTTTTGTTGTTGTCACGGTTCCTACAGGTATGCTGGAGCCTTACCTGTCTGGAGTCTGAAGGAGTCAGTGAGATGTGCCTTCATTAGTTGCTGTATAGTCATTTGCTATGAGCCACTAATACCTGCCGAGCAGAACAACTGATGATGGTGATCACTTTTAAAAATAGATATAGATAATGTATCAGTGCACTTCTCTGTCAATTGGGGCTTTGTCTCCTGGAACAGCCCAAAATGTCTATGTCTATTTTGGGTTGCCCCCTTTTTTTATTTACTCAATACAATCCTTAAATTGTTTCTCACCCCCCCCCCCCATGTGCCTTTCCCTCTTCTCTCTCTCTGCCAGGGGCCTACTCCATTTTGTGTCGCTAACAGAATATCTGATGCTGGGTAATGTTTAAGGAAAAGAATTTTATCTGGGTTTCAGTCTTGTGGCTGGAAAATCCAAACAGCACTGTGCCACTGCGTAGTAAGTGTCCCCTGCCATTGTGACAACGTGTCAGAGAAGCAGAAGGAGAAGTGTTCGTGTATAAAAAAGCCAAACACATGGGACAGGATCACTTTATAACAACCATTTTCATGCATACTAATCCAGCCTTGCAAGACCTAACCCACTCCCAAAAGATGGACATTAATGCCTTCCACGGGTGGTATGCCCTTAACCCAGCGCCTTCTAAAGACCCCAGCACCACTCCATACCATTACACTGGGAGCCATCCTCAGCATGCGTTTCAGTGAGGACAAACCATACTTAGACCATACCAGCCTGTGATCTTTCCCCCTCTTTGTTGAGAAACAGATGTCTGCCACAGTATCTGAGTCTGCTCCTGCTCATCTCTGCTTCAGAAATCTCCTCACAGGCCCTTAGCCCAGTTTGCTGACAGTTCTAGGAGAGGTAAAAAGTCATGCTCCAGTGAAGCCACCTCAGTCTCCACTGGCCCAGATCTTCTGTGTCTCATGCCTCTCTCTCTCTCTGCTTACCATCCTTCCCTAACATTTCCACATAGTCTGGAAACCAGCATTGTCTTTCCGCACCACTTCAAGGCCACTCTTTCCAGAATGACTCCACATACGCACTTCTCCAGTCCCTGAAGCGCTGGGCCCCACTTGCACTCCTCTGAGTTCACCTCAGATCCCGCCGCTCTGCTCCTGCGCACGGTGGCAGTCACCCCATGGGCCCATCTTACCCTCTCATTGCAGATCCGCCTGCACTGGGCTGAGCTGTTGGGCCCAAGATCAGCAACAGGGACCTTTTCATTTGAACAGTTCCCTCCAGCACCAAACATGGCGCTTTATAAAAATGAGGTGTTGAAACACTGAGCTGACCTGTGCCACTAAGTGATCACAGGGGTGGCAGCGGCGACAGAAGTTTCACTCTGGCTTGTCACACAGAGCTGTGCAAGTGACAGGGGCCTGTGGAATTAGTTCATTTCCTCAGTCAGTTCCCACTCTAACCACCGTCCCCCCCCCAAAAAAAAAATACCTTTACACACCATCAGACTGGATCTTAACATGAGTCACATCCTACTGGTGTCATAAGACACGCAAGGGTATAAGCTGTGGATTTATGTAGCCCTGAGCTCAGGCTCCTATCCTACCAGATACTTATAAGCTAACCAGGCCTCCTTCAAACTTGGAAATATCAACAGCTAGCTCATTACCTCACAAAAAGTAACGACGTTACTAGTGAAAATAAAAGTTCTAGGAGTTGAAAACAAAAAGAGTTCTAGGTGATGGCGAATCACTTGCCTGTGAAACCTAATGACTGGGGTTCAGTTCCCCAGGATCCATGTAAAACCAGCTACACAAAATGACACACATATCTGGAGTTCGTTTACAGTGGCTGGAGGCCCTGGTGTGCTCATTTACTCTGTCTCTCTTCTCTCTATCTCCCTCTCTGCTTGCAAATTAATTAATTAAAAAATAAAACGTCTGGGCTGGAGAGATGGCTTACTGGTTAAGCGCTTGCCTATGAAGCCTAACAACTCCGGTTCAAGGCTCGGTTCCCCAGGTCCCACGTTAGCCAGATGCACAAGGGGGCGCACGCGTCTGGAGTTCATTTGCAGGGGCTGGAAGCCCTGGAGCACCCATTCCCTCTCTATCTCTTTCTCTCCCTCTCTCTCTTTGTCACTCTCAAATAAAGAAATAAAAATGACAAAAAATATTTTTAAAAAATAGTAAAAATAAAAGGTCTAATGCTATTTTTGTCAGGCTTCTAGCTGCCTCTCAAAGACACCCTCCTCCTGTCTAAATGCAAACATCTTCCTGGCTGTTGGCCTCATCTAAACAGTCCATTCAAATCTTTTTTGTTTTGTTTTGTTTTGTTTTTTGAGGCAAGCCCAACAGACTGGCCTTTTTTATGCAAGAGAGGGGGGGGAGGGAGGGAGGGAGAGAGAGAGAGAGAGAGAGAGAGAGAGAGAGAGAGAGAGAGAGAGAGAGAGAGAGAGAGAGAGAGAGAGAGAACTGGTGCCCCCGGGCCTCCGGCCACTGCAATCCAGCTCCAGACGCGTGCGCCGCCTTGTGCGCATGTGCGACCTTGTGTGCTTGCTTCGCTTGACACATCTCTAATGTGGGACCTGGAGAGCTGAACATGGGTCCTTCGGCTTCACAGGCAAGTGCTTTAGCCACTAAGCCTTCTCTCCAGCCCCATTTAAACCTTCTTTAATATATATTTCATTTATTTATTTATTTGACAGAGAGAAAAAGGGAGGGAGGGAGGGAGAGAAGGAAGGAAAGAGAGAGAGAACGGGGCGCCAGGGCCTCCAGCCACTGCAAATGAACTCCAGACTCGTGCCGCCTTGTGCATCTGGCTAACGTGGGTCCTGGGAAACCCAACCTGGGTCCTTTGGCTCTGCAGGTAAATGCCTTCACCGCTAAACCATCCCTCCAGCCCCATTTAAATCCTTTTCATCCAGCAGGGGGCCTGTTCGAGTTTCACTTCCTTCCCCATTCTTCCTTCATCTTAGTTTATCTTCTTCAGAGGGTCTGCCAGACCTTGCTGACTGAACCTCGTTGCTTCTCTCTGTGTCCCTGTACCCGTCTCTGCTTTTCCTACCATGCCTGCATCCTGTGAATGATGGCCAGTTTTCGTGAGTAAACTGATCCTATGCCTCTAGTTACTGTCAATGGCACCCACGGTGTGCTTTAATCCCAGCACGCCCTTGAGCTGCACTTAGCTGGGAGCCCGTGATCAGGGGCACTTGTGTGGAGCAAACAAATTGTAAGAGAGAAGCAACCTCATCTGAGCGATTCTACAACTTGTAAGGGAAGGTTTGTCTTTGAAGGATTACACAAGTTTGAACCTGTGAGCCCATTAGATCCATTTGATCCCGTGGAGGTCATTCTGTTTTACAGGCTGATCGTGAATCAAGAAATCACTGTGGCCCAGTGGGCTGCCACCAGTCTTCTTTTGTTTTCTTAGTGGGATAAAATGGGAAAATAGAGTGAATTTCGCGGAACGTGGTCAATTATTTGGTGAAGTTGATTACTGGACTCACTCCTAGAAGTTTGGGCTTGCTGTCCAGCATGGAGACCAACACTTTCTCATGTATGGGTCATGCATGTTCGAGCATGTATTTGAATGGGGGTCACAATACCAGGGTGGTTCTTACTGACAGTTTCAGTCCAAAAAGTTTGAGAAACATTGTCCTACATTACACTGTCCAAAGCTTAAAGGGTCGAGCATAAGACGCTCATGGCACTCTGACGTATTTCATCTGAGATCATTTTAACAGCCTCATCAAGTTGGTAGAAATGTATCACAGTTTTCTCATCATTAACGGGGTGAGGCAGTAAGAAACAGCCCCAGTTAATGAACAGACGGACTTAACGCAAGCACAAGGATAGATCCCAATTGATTCAGGGCCAGAACCCAAATTCCAAACTGCTCTGTGGGAAATTCTTCACTAATTTAACACATGGCTCAGCTTATCATCATAAGAGTTATCAAAAGCACTCTATATTTTATAAATTTGTAAACAAAATTCACGTTAATTCATGCTGCTCTTAGGCTATAAATATGCCATGGAGATTGAAAGCTGAAAATAGTTCATAAATGCAGAATGAATGCTGCTCAAAAATTATCTTCCAGAAAGAAGAAAAGGAAGTTATCTTCCAGTTCAAAGAACACAGTGGGTTTACACAGCAATCATCAGTTAAAATCATCATTAGTTAAAAAACAAAAAATGGGGGCTGGAGAAATGGCTTAGCGGTTAAGCGCTTGCCTGTGAAGCCTAAGGACCCCGGTTCGAGGCTTGGTTCCCCAGGACCCACGTTAGCCAGATGCACAAGGGGGTGCACGCATCTGGAGTTCGTTTGCAGAGGCTGGAAGCCCTGGCGCGCCCATTCTCTCTCCCCCTCTGTCTTTCTCTCTGTGTCTGTTGCTCTCAAATAAATAAATAAATAAATAAAAATGGAAAAGCTGGGCGTGGTGGCGCACGCCTTTAATCCCAGCACTCAGGAGGCAGAGGTAGAGGTAGGAGGATCGCCGTGAGTTCGAGGCCACCCTGAGATTACATAGTAAATTCCAGGTCAGCCTGAGCTACAGCGAAACCCTACCTCGAAAAACCAACAAAAAAAAGGTGTTGGGGGGGGGAACCAGTGCCTCTAGCGCTGTTCACCCTTATTACTGAAGAAAGGAAAACAAAAACGAAACAAAAAGACTTTATCCTGAATGTAGTCAAGGGTATCAATCATCTCTGGGGACTAACTGAAGAAGGCAAGTAGCAACCAGAAAAAATCTTTAATAAGTAATAGTCAATAACAGTAGATCCTGATCTAGGGGCTCTGGGAATGGGAGGGTAGGACCCCACTACCAGAACTTTTGCCTCAATAGGACATCATGGACCCTGAGAAGGAAATCAGCACTTCTAAAAAATTTACAAGAGCCATGGGTGCAGCTAATTTAGCCATATGCCGGTCTACAATCGGCTATCCAGCCAGCCTGTGACAGGAGAGTGATCCAGACAGCATGGGATGAAACACGCAAGAAGTGCCTGTACCAGATGTGAGCGTGGGCTTTGTCTGCGTCTCAAAGCATGTGCAAGCTTATTTATGTTTATTTATTTGAGAGGCAGGTGAGAGAGGGACAAAGAAGAGGCACACCAGGGTCTCCAACCACTGCAAACAAATTCCAGATGCATGTATCACCATAAACATCCAGCTTATGTGGGTGGGTTCTGCGGTATTGAACCTGGGTGCTTAGGCTTTGCAGGCAAGCGCTATAACGGCTAAGCCATCTCTCCAGCCCCAAACATTTTTAAAGGGACTTGGGAAAGTGAATATGGACTGAATGTGGAATTATAATATAATGCTGATGCCATTAAGTGCTTTTATAAGTCAAAAAAATTATGCTGAGGTGTTTTTGAAATAGTAATTATTTATTTTAAAAAGAGAGTATGGATGCCCAAGGGCCTCTTTCCACTGCAAATGAACTTCAGACACATGTGCTACTTTGCACATCTGGCTTTGTATGGGTACCTGGAGGATGGAATCCCAGCAGGCAGGCTTTGTGAGGGAGTACCTTTAACTGATAAACCACCTCACCAGCCCTGCAGCATTTTGGTTATCAAGCCATTATGTTCCACAAGATGGATGAACTAGGATGATCAGGACATTGATAATGTGTGAAACTGGTCCTTGATACCTGGGCTAGTTATGCCTTTGGGTGTGTTTGGAAGTTTCCATTGATAAGACTTGTCAAACTAATCATAGTAAATGATCATATTAGATAATCATAACAAATAAAGTGCCTACACTGCCCTTCCTCATTTCATACAGGAAATCATCCTTCCAGTCCTTCAAAAATAATTAAAACCCCATCCCTCAAAAAAGAAAAAACAAAAACAAGAGCTGAACTGCCACCCTACTGCAGCCATCGACCTCACCATAAAGACCAGCCTCCAGCTCTAGAAAAGTGGGCCAAGAGGAGTTTGATGTCAGAGTGGAGGACTTCCAGAACGGCATATGATGGCAGCAGGAAGGACGACACCTCACCACTTGGCATTTAGAGAACAAAAAAGGATCAGATCAACATATTACACAATAAGATAGTACTGAGTAATTCATTGATAAGTTAAAGGAGCCTGCCTCTGCAGAGCGTCTATGTGCCCTGGCCGTCCTGACTCATTTGCTTGCACAGATATCACGGATCCAAATGGCCTCCCTCACCTTGGCTCTGTTGCAGCCTGTACTTCAGGTCCTGGAAAGGTGAAGGAACTGGCCTAAAGTCACCCAGCAGGACACATGCTCTATTTATTTATTTATTTATTTATCTATCTATTTAAGAGCAACAGACAGAGAGAGAAAGAGGCAGAGAGAGAGAGAGAGAATGGGAGCACCAGGACTTCCAGCCACTATAAATGAACTCCAGACATGTACACTCCCTTGTGCATCTGGCTAATGTGGTTCCTGGGGAGTTGAGCCTCGAACTGGGGTCCCTAGGCTTCACAGGCAAGCGCTTAACCGCTAAACCATCGCTCCAGCCCAGAACTCTTGTGCTTTTAACCACTCAGTACTGTCCTGTTGATAGGAGTTAAATTGCGTCCAAAGTCTTCTATTTAATATTCTAATTAGAATTCAGTGAAAGTGTAAAGACACTCTTAAACATTTTTTTCCACAAAAGATTATTTTAAGGAGTGTTCAAGGTGCCTAAAGAGATAAATCAGGGGCTGGAGAGATGGCTCAGCAGTTAAGGCACTTGCCCGCAAAGCCTAACCACCCAGGGTTCAATTTCCCAGTACCCATGTAAAGCCAGATGCCCAAAGTGGCACATGAATCTGGAGTTCATTTGCAGTGGCTAGAGACGCTGGCACACCCATTCTCTGACTCTCTGTGTTTGCAAATATATAAAATATTTTTTAAATAAGAAAGAGATAAATCAGCTATTTGGAAATCTGCCTACAGCACATCTATTTGTTTGCTTGGTTTTTGCTTACATTAGTTCTTTTTTGTTTCTTTATTAGTTATCTACATACTCAGTGTGTGAACAGCACACGTGGATACCACTGTTAGCCTCCTTCCTGTCCTCCTTCATCCAAAGGGACCCTCTTCATTGGGGATTGTGGGTTGAAAGCACACCTGTTATGGGAGAAAAGAATACAGACTTTAAAATTACAGAGACCTAGCGCTGATTTGAGCTCTATGATGTATCCCCCCCCCCACACCCTCTTTTTTTTTGAGGTAGGGTTTCCCTTTAGCCCAGGCTGACCTGGGGTTCACAGGGTGGCCTCAAACTCACGCCAGTCCTCCTACCTCTGCCTCCCGAGAGCTGAGATGAAAGGCGAGCACCACCACGCCTGGCTTGAGCTGTTTTGTCAGCTGTGGGCTCTTAGGCCAATCGCTTCATCTTTCTGGTCCTCAGAGGGCTCAGGTTGTAGCAGAAGCTATGAGCCACAGCCTTGTTATAAGAATCAAACAAGGGCTGGAGAGATGGCTTAGCGGTTAAACGCTTGCCTGTGAAGCCTAAGGACCCCGGTTCAAAGCTCAATTCTCCAGGACCCACGTTAGCCAGATGCACAAGGGGGCGCACGCATCTGGAGTTCGTTTGCAGCGGAAGGAGGCCCTGGCGCGCCCATTCTCTCTCTCTCTCTCTATCTGCCTCTTTCTCTCTGTCTGTCACTCTCAAATAAATAAATAAATAAATAAATAAAAATATTTTTAAAAAGAATCAAACAAGTCAGTGGTATGCCAGTAGTTCGTATTCCCCTCATGTGGGAAGTCAGTGGTAGCAGATAAATGATTCATTACCTCATAAATAGGCAGATCTCCCTGACCTTGTAAATGTAAAATTTTCAGTTAGAGATGAGACATATACCAAAGGGAACACTTGTAAATTGCACAGATCTTCATGAGCCCAAATGTCCTAAAGGAAACCCATTAATAACCAGTATCTGGTGTCATCACTGAGGCGGTTGAACACAGGGCCAGCTTTTTCTCTGTCCACAGAAGCACAGGCCCCCCTTTCTCCCAGGCCTGGCTGCTCTGGCTCTAGCTAAAAAGAAGAGGCTTCTCTTTGGACTGGGGACTAGCAATGGGCCTAGGCAAGTCAGCTGAATGTGGGACTGTCAACCCAGTGACAGGCCCTGGGGGGGCGGGGGATAGGTTCTTGCACACACAGACTAATTAAAAGAACCTTTACTCGCATGGACTGGCATTGAGGATGAGGAGTGAAAGCCTGCCGTGGATGGCCTACCATGGTGCTGCATAGCCAAGCAGATTCCTGGTCCTCACCAAGCCACACACCACATGTTTTTAACAGGGAGTTAGAAACCAAAGCAGAGCCTAAGGTTTGTCGTTAAAGGTTGATGCCAGGCTGGAGAGGTGGCTTAGCAGTTAAGACACTTAAGGCTTGCAAAGCCTAAGGACCCAGGTTTGAGTCTCCAGGTCCCACATAAGCCAGACACACAAGGTGGCACATACGTCTGGAGTTTGTTTACAGTGGCTAGAGGCCCTAGTACACCCATTCTCTCCCCTCTCCTTCTCTCTCCTTCTCTAATAAATAAGAATATTGTTTTAAAGTTGATGCCATGCCTGCTGGTGGCATGCCCTTAATAACAGCTAGATTAATGATGGAGCAGGAGGCAGGGCATGGTGGCACATGCCTGTAATCCCAGCATTTGGGAGGCAGAGGTAGGAGGATCACTGAGTTTGATGACACCCTGAGACAACCCAGTGAATTCCATGTCAGCCTGGGCTAGAGCAAGACCCTACCTCAAAAAACCAAAAGAAAAAAAAAATGATGGAGCAGGTAGTGAACTTGGAAGAAACTAAGGATTCAATGTGTGGGACCTGGAGTAAAGCTCAGTGATGAATTCTTGCACAAAGTCCTAAGTTTGATTCCAAGAACCACATAAACTGGGAATGGTGACACACACCTGTAATCCCAGCACTTGGGAAGTGGAGGCAGGAAGCCAGAAGTTTAAGGTTAGTCATGGATACATGATACCCTGTCTCAAATATGTGTGCATATGTGTGTTTGTACATACCAAGTGATAGTTGATGGAAATGTGAAATATTCTTAGTATTAAATGTAATATTAAATAATAATAACAACATTAAATATAATAACTGTACTAGTTAAATTTACTAGCAAATGGCCATTGCAAAACAATGTAAAAAGGTGAAGAATATTCCCCATATCTTATGTATACTAATTTTTAAGTAGAAAAGATGTATTGTGTGTTTGTATATATGGAACATCTCAATTGACTGAGGAACAGTATAACAACTTTCTCATAAGTTGCCCCTTGGGAAGAGGGAGGGGAACCAACCTGGATTCTCGGGTCAAAAGTAAACTCAGCTTTATCTATTATGATTTATTTTAAAAATATGTGGTAGGAATTAATAAGTCTGGAAGGAAAAGAAATTACATATAAACAATGTTGGGCTCTTGATAAAAGCATTTCCCACCAAAGTGGAGGCCAGCAACTGTCACCTTACCATGTGTACTGAAAATGAACAATTAGGAAAACAGCAGGTGGTGGAGCCTTATATTCAAGCCAACAGAATCATGACAGATACAGACATTTGTGTAGGGTAGAAAGAAGGGAAGCTGGGGAATGGAGTGCATTTTCCTATTCTGTAAGTGTTCTTAAAAACGTGTTTACTTGGAGCTGGGCGTAGAGGGGCACACCTTTAATCCCAGCACCTGGGAGGCAGAGGTGGTAGGATTGTTGTGAGTTCAAAGCCACCCTGAGAGTACATAGTGAATTCCAGATCAGCCTGAGCTGGAGTGAAACCCTACCTCGAAAAAAAAAAAAAATGTGTTCACTTGGCCTGGAGAAATGGCTTAGTGCTTAAGGCACGTGAAGCCTAAGGGCCTAGGTTCCATTCTGCAGCACCCACACAAACCAGATGCACAAGGCGGTGAACGTGTCTGCAGTTCGTTTGCAATGGCTAAAGATCCTGGCACGCCCATTCTCCCTCTATCTATCTGCCTTTCTCTCTTTCTTTCTAAAATAAAAATTTTTAAAGTGGGCAGGAGAGATGGTTTAGCAGTTAAGGCATTTGCCTGCAAAGCCAAAGGACCCAGGTTTGTTTCTCCAGGACCCACATAAGCTGGATGCACAAGGGAGAGGCATGCATCTGGAGTTCATTTGTAGTGGCTGGTGACCCTGGTGCGCCCATTCTCAATCTCTCTCTCTCCCTCTTTCTCTCTCTCTCAAATATATATAGGTTTTGTGAGGTAAGGTCTCACTCTAGCCCAGGCTGACCTGGAATTCACTATGTAGTCTCAGGCTGGCCTCGAACTCCTACTTCTGTCTCCCAAGTGCTGGGATTAAAGGCGTGTGCCACCACTCCCAGCAAAAAAAAAAAAAAAAAAAAAAAAAAACATATTTTTTAACATATATATATATATATATATATATATATATATATATATATGGTGTGTTTTATGGCTGTAATGGATCACACCTATAATCCCAGAAATTTGAAAGTGGAGGCAGAAAGTGTTCAGGGTCATCCTTGGCCATATAGTAAATTCTGGGCCAGCCAGCCTAACCGATTTGGCAAGTTCTAGGCCAATAAGAGACCCTGTCTCAAATATATATATTTTTATATATATATATATATATATATATATATATATATTTATATATATTTTATATTTATATTTATATATATTTGTTTACTAATATAAAAATAGATCATTTAGAAATATGGCAAAATTTTGAGTCATCATACTGGGTCATGGGAATACTTTAAGCTTACTGGTTAATTTTTCAGAATTAGAAAACTGCTGCATAATTCCTTTCCATGGATTGTGTAAGTTGGTAATTACAACATAGTCTCAATTTTCTTGTTTTTGACATTGGTAGCCAATCAAAACTCTTACAGAGTAAGGCCACATTATAAAGTAAAAATTCTTGAACTTTTCTGCATGCAAATCTATGCAAATAATAGGACAAATTTCTTAAAGTAGAGATGCCTAGCTCCTGCCCAGTTACATGCTCAGTGTGGCTCTGCCCAGTTTTATTGGCGCTCCATCTGTGAGTGTCCCTTTCCTGATGACTGGGAGCTGCTAAGTGTTCTCATTATGGTCTTCTGTGGATTTGGTAAATAGATCTTACCACACTGGTGTCTTCACTTGCCATTTTGTGACTGTGAGCACAGTTAGCCATTACTGTTCTTGCTTCCTGGTGAATATGTTGCCTATAGGAGTGATCTGTTCATGTCATGGGTCCATTCTTCTAGTGCTTTGTAATAGCTCTGCATCAGTGTTTTTGAATATTAGTCTCTCCTCTCTTGCCTTCTCTGATCCTATTCCACTCTTCCTCTACTTCTGTGGGCTGCCCTAAAGGTTGGTGGCCCTGGGTTCTGCTTCCACACTTGCTTGAGCTGTCTAATCTGTATAAGCACCTGCCTTCTCTTTCTCAAATGGAAATTGCAAAATGAGAGGGACCATGACAGTCTTGGTAGCATGACCAACCACACTGGCTTTCCAGAGACTGGAGAGGTTCTTAGGACTTTAGGTCTCACACTAGGGCACTCTATAGCAAATGGTTGGTCACCCTGCAATGAAAGCTATGTGCTCAGTAAATATTTGTTGAATAAATGCTTGCTGACTTCCAAGATTACTCTACTGACCTACATGTTCACAATCCCAATTATACCTTGGGTAGCACCACTTGAACACAAATAAACACTATGGTAGCTTGAATGTGAATATTATATTCCCCATTTTTAATTAGGCTTGCAACTTGAGTCTCCAGAAACCTGATGAAGGAGATGTCAGTGGGGGTGGATCTTAAGTCCAGCACTAAGGTGTGTTCAAAGCAGCTTGAGCTTTGGCTGTTTATATCTATGAGCTGATCAGTGGAATCTCTCTGTTACTGAGCTACGAAAATAAGCCAGCTTGTTCCACGATGATGGAACTTCCCCTGGATTCTATAAGCCTAAAATAAACCCTTTCCTCCCATAAGCTGCTTCTGGCTGGGTGTTTGTCCCAACAACATGAAGCTAACTGAGAAGTAGAGCCACTGATGAGATGAGTCTGACCATGTGGGTTTTGGTCTTTTGAGACTTGTTGTCAGGAGGAATGTGGAAGGATTTGGTACTTTAGATTGGAGAAGGCTTACAGTATTGTCAACAGAACTTGGTTGCCTATTCTGGCGACAGTTTGAAAATGCTAAGTGCAGAGAGAATTGTGGACTGTGGAGTCTTGGCTTATGAACTTTCAAAGGGGAAGGAGAGAATTTTCTTGGAACTGGGATACTGGCATGAAGGCTGACCAAGAATAAATGTAAAGGTAATGAATGGGCTGTTGTGCTTGGTGGAAGGTGGAGAACAGGAAGGTAAGAAAACACATATGGTTCACCATAGGAAAAATTGAAGCAAGGTTATGTCAGAGAAAGTGCAATGTTAAACAGATTACCACAATCAAGGGTGGGCCAACTGCTTTGAATCGGGACAATGGAAAAGATGCCTGAGGTCAAAATCCACCCTTGGGAGGCTCAAATGAGTAAGAATTCAAAATCTTTTTCAAGAAGGTGGCTTACGGGAAGAATTGTAAAGAAGTGACCTGCTCTTCAAGGTCAAGGTTTATTTCCCCCTTCGTTTACAAAATTGACTATTCCATTTTACCTGGTAATGGTTTTGAAAGCATAAGAGATGCAGGAAAGGTTGTCATGAAAAGGCTGCCCGCTGGGGGTTGGAATTCGAATCCACTGGTTATGGATGTTGTGCCTGAGCTGCAGATGCTTGATGTTCACCGCTGGTTATTGTTTGAATTGGTCCAGCCTCTCCTTGTTATGCCTTTTTTTTTTTTTTTTTTGAGAGCCACAGACACAGAGAGAAAGACAGATAGAGGGAGAGAGAGAGAATGGGCGCGCCAGGGCTTCCATTCTCTGCAAACGAACTCCAGACACGTGCGCCCCCTTGTGCATCTGGCTAATGTGGGACCTGGGGAACCGAGCCTCCAACCCGGGTTCTTAGGCTTCACAGGCAAGCGCTTAACCAGTAAGCCATCTCTCCAGCCCTTGTTATGCTTTTTAATAGTGAAAATGCTTACTCTGTGCCATTAAGTGTTGAAAGTAAAAACTTATGTTTTGATCTTACAGAACTCACAGTTAAGAAACAGTCTTAAATTTGATTCTTAAATGGTATAAAAGTTGGCAAAACCTGTGGGGACCTTTAAAGTTGGCCTGAAGGTGATTTGCACTGTGAGCTGATTGTGAGTCTGTGGGGGCCACAACGCAATGTGGCAGTTGGAATGTGAATGTATGTCCCCCACAACCTGAGGTTTTTGTTTTTGTTTTTGTTTTTTTTATTTAGTTACTAGAGACAGAGAGAGAAGGCATGCCAGGGACTCTAGCCACTGTAAATGAACTCAAGACACATGTGCCACTTTGTGCATCTGGCTTACATGGGATCTGGAGAATCAAACCTGGGCCCTTGGGCCTTGCAAGCAAGTGCCTTAACTACTAAGCCATCTCTCCAGCCCTTTTTTAATTAATTAATTAATTAATTTACTTTTGTTTTTTAAGGTAGGGTCTCACTCTAGCTCAGGCTAACCTGGAATTTACTATGTAGTCTCAGGGTGGCCTCAAACTCATGGCAATCCTCCTACCTCTGCCTCCCGAGTGCTGGAATTAAAGGCATGAGCCACCACCACTTCTGGGTTTTTGTGTTTTTTTTAGGTATTTTTAACTAAGCTTGTAACTTAAGTCTCCAGCAACCTTCTGGAAGTGTGTCACTGAGGACAGACCTTAAATGTTCAAAGCAGTTTGAGCTCTGGCTGCTCATGTCTGTTGGCTCTTTGGTGGTGTCTCTCTGCTACTGATCTATGGAAGTGAGCCAGCTTCTTCCACCATGATGGAACTTTCCCTGGATTCTGTAAGCTTGAAACTAACTCTTTGCCCCCATAAACTGCTTCTGGTCAGGTATTTGTCCCAATAATGTGACCCTAACTGCCACAGACACGTCATTTTTACTATCTCCCAAACTCTTGTTTTGTTGTTGTTTGTTTTGTTTTGCTTTTTGAAGAAGGGTTTCACTCTAGCTCAGACTGATCTGGAATTTACTATGTAGTCTCAGGGTGGCCTCAAACTCGTGGCAATCCTCCTACCTCTGCCTCCCAAGTGCTGGGACCAAAGGCATGTGCCATCTCCCAAACTCTTTCCTCACTACCTCACAAAAAACTTCTGTGCCTCATTATATTCACTTCCTCAATGAATTCTTTCTCTAGCATCTTAGAACTTCAGTGATCCTTATATTTAACAGTTCTCAGTGTTGTAAGGTAACTGAATAGGGTCAGGGTTATGATCTGTACTTGATAATTGATTTAAGCTAACTGCAAACTCAGGTGGCTATGTGGTTTCATTACTGAATTTGTTCACCTTGTAGCCACTGCTAGTTCCCAGGTAATTCAGCTTCCTTACAGCTAAAGACCCTTGCAAGAAACAAAACATAGCAGAGTTATTATTGTGATAAGTCATTCAACAGTGAATTGAAGTATATAAATGTAATAACCATAATTAAATCATAAATGTCAATTTCAAGAAAGAAGACAATTGTGTGGTTATAAGAAAGATAAAAAATTATTAGGTCTCAAAGAAATCTAATGGGCATGTCATTTGGTTCTGCTGCACTCAATGAGCTGGTGCATAATTCCATGGTTCTATGATTATAAAATACAACCGATCCTATGTTGACAAATTTCAATGCACTGTGTTTCTCTGTGCCTGCATTAGCCACAACATGCATGAGTGTATTTCTTTGTTTATACTCTGTTTCACAGACTCATCTTTTCATCTCTAAAATCACAGGCTCACTGTATATTAATTGTGAGAAGTGATTTCTTTACCATGGACAGATGATGGTAAACAGCTAATCATTATAACTATCAAATCCATCATGAGTACCTGGATAACTAACTACTTTGAAATAATAAATACTTAAATTCATATGCTGTATGCATTTATTGCCATACATTATTGACAGTTGTCATGATGACTCTTCATTTTCAGCTTGCCTGGAATTGGAACCAAATCATCTGGATGTGTCTGTGGGCATTTTATGTGAGTGATGGGGATTGAGCTCAGTCCCTCCCGCTTGCAAGGGAAGCACTTTATCCACTGAGCTGTGCCCCACACGCCCAAGAGGTTATATCTAGATCATCTTTAATGTGGATATCATTTAGTTCTAATAGATAATATTTTAGTCACTTGTCATTACTTCCCAATTTATTACCACTTTCCCAACACCCCATATTAGTCAAAGTTCTCCTGAGAAACAGCACTGGTGTGTGTGTGGGGGCGTGTATGTATGTGTTATTATAAGGAAATAGCTCATATAATTATGGTAGCTGAGAAGTCCCATCATTTTCCATCTTGTGAATCTGAGGCCTAGAAAAACTAGTGGTGTCATTTGTAATTACAGTTCAAACATGAGGTCCTGAGAACCAAGAGCAGTCCTGGTGTAAGAGGGAGAGAAAGGTGACGTCACATGTCAGTAGTCAGACAGAGGAAACCTCCCCCTCTGCCATTCTATCCAGTTCCTCAAAGGACAGGAAGGTTTGCACTCGGGAGAGAGCAATCTGTTTGTCAGTCCATCCTTCCCTGTGTTTATGTAATCCAGAAAGACCGTCCCTCACACAACCAGGAATATTGTGGAATAATGTTTAGCCAAATATATGAAAACCTTCGAATCCAATGAAACTGATATAAAACTGACTATCCATTTGCTCTTTCTTCTTATGACATATGACACCTTGAAAAGTTGAATTATAATTCTTCCAGTTTTATTAAACTTTAAATCCTCATTAATAACTTAAATGGATATGTAGATTCCTTATGACTTCCGTAACATTCAGAAAATAAAATTGTGTGAATAAAGTGTGGCTGACTCGGGTAAAATTCCATTAGTCCCACTCCACAATAGAGTTGTGAAGAACGTTAGCCATCAGCCACAGAGAAGACACCATGACCACCTTTGTGCCACCACGGGTTAAAAGAATACCAACAGGACTAAAGAGGTTGCTCAGTGGCTGTACGGGAATGCTCTGAAAGCCTGCTGATCAGAGTTTATAGCTCTAACCCCCATGTAAATCCAGACTCAAAGGTGGCACATGTATTAGTAATCTCACACGCCTACAGCCCTGGGAGGCAGAGTCAAGAGAGTTCTGAAGCACTGAGGGCCAGCTAGTCTGACCTTCCCAGCAGAAGTAACAAGAGAGATCCTGTCTCGAACAAGCTGCATAGAAAGGACCAACACCCAACCACACACACACTATGGCATATGTGAGCTCATATACACACATACACACAATCATTGTCATGCACACACATACACATACATACACACAAAAAAGAAACAATAGCAACCCTAAGGTCATTCCTTAGACTCGTGCAGTCCCCAGCCTGTGTAGCCATCCACGGTGGCCGTGTGAAGAGCACTGACCGGAAAAGCCATCATAAGCAAACAGCACTTGGAGGGGACAGAGTAGCTGCGTGACTTGGGGAAGTAGAAAGAAGGAGGCTATTAAATGAAAAGCAAGTGCTGATAAAGCCTCATATACAAGTACTAATAAAGCCTCATATGCAAGTGCTGATAAAGCCTCATATGCAAGTGCTGATAAAGCCTCATACACAAGTGCTGATAAAGCCTCATATACAAGTACTAATAAAGCCTCATATGCAAGTGCTGATAAAGCCTCATACACAAGTGCTGATAAAGCCTCATACACAAGTGCTGATAAAGCCTCATATACAAGTACTAATAAAGCCTCATACACAAGTGCTGATAAAGCCTCATATACAAGCGCTAATAAAGCCTCAATTACACGTGCTGCTACTTCTGGTTTTCTTAGAGAAGTGGTCTTGGGCAAGGCAATCTCTCTTCAGCAGCTCTCTTATACATGAAGTCATGTATAAGAAAAAATCATATGTACGGTGGGGGGAAAGAAAAGCTTCTAGAGAGTGATAAAGTGCCCCACATGTGGCCATCGGGCTGGGGACTAGGGCATTTGCACAGTGCATGTTTCAGCTTCCTACCACTGTGGAGGTGGGGTGGGCTGGAGACCTCTCTTCTCCCTTACAACTGCTCCCTGAGCAATGACCCCTCAACAACAACCCAGGGGACACCTGGCCACATCCCTGCAAAGAACAATAGCCATAACCTCCCAAGGACTCTGTCACACACTCTGCTCACCAGACCCTTCAGGGATACCTTCATCCCTCTGGTTTTTGCTTCAGTCAAACCTGCTTCCACCAGACCTGACCCAGACCTGGAAATGCTCAAACCCAGGCAACATAACTGCACACACTGAGCGAGAGAGGGCAGTGGAGAACCAAGTGTGGCCTGGTGGGAAAGGTAAAACAATGTCAGGAAAGAAAACAGTGTCCCTGTGCCTGTGAAAGTAGAAGCTTAGATGTGTCCCTATCAGCACATAAAGAGGAAGGAGAGACAGAAAAGGAAAGTCTTTCCATGGTACTTCCTACTTACATAGAGCTGAAGAGCTCAGAGAGCATTTCTTTCTCTTTTTGAATGGTGGTGTAATTCACCTAACCAAAATGAACCATGTTAACACAAACAGTTCCAAAGCATCTGATACTTGTTGGACAACCACCACCTCCAGAGCATCAAGACCTTTCCTGCACTAGCATTGTGCATGCCAAAGCTAGAGCTTATCTTCAGTATTTAATAATGAGCCAACATAAATAATTTTCCATATTTGATAAGGTGAGTGGGAGAGGTGATTGTGGATTTATACAAACAGACAAACCCCCAACTTCATGTCCCTATATATGTTTTGGGGGAGTTCTTAAGTCAGTGAAAAGCTGAAAATTATTCTGAGGGCTGGAGAGATTGCTTAATGGTTAAAGGTGCTTGCCTGTGAAGCCTAAGAACCCAGGTTTGATTCCCCATTACCCACATAAGCCAGATGCACACAAGATGGGGCAGGCATCTGTGATTCCTTTGCAGTGGCTGGAGGCTCTGGCACCCCCATTCTCCCCACACCCCCTCAAATAAATTAATTAATGAAGATTATTCTGACCCTATGAATTTCTTTGTCCAGGGTTCCAGGAAGATGTAGCTATAAAAAACTGACCTCAGTACAAAATTGCATGTAGTCCTTCAGCTTCCCAACAAAACTTTATCCTGTAAGTTGGTAAGGCTTGTTAAAATATTTAAAAAGCAAACATCTTGCGCTTTGTGGTCAAAGGGATGTAGAAGATCTGCTTTCTCTTCAGCGGTGGAGGGAGACAATCATCAGAAGGCTGCTTTCTAGCTCATAGTCCTGTGCCACCCTACGGTCATTTGAGTATGCACTCCGAGCCCACGAATAGGCTCCTAGGTCTCCTCTTGCCGTCCAGAGACTTTCTTCAAGCCTCATGAACACTCTGCCTTCTCCACCCTGCTCTGACCTACTGACCACATGAGCAGGACTTTGCAGCTAGGTTAATGTTGCAGTGAGGTTCGCATTTCTGGCAAAAATCATCTGTGGGAAGAAAAAAAAAAGTTTATTTTGGCTTACAGACTCAAGGGGAAGCTCCATGATGGCAGGGGAAAACGATGGCATGAGCAGAGGGTGGACATCACCTCCTGGCCAACATCAGATGGACAACAGCAACAGGAGAGTGTGCCAAACACTGGCAAGGGGAAACTGGCTATAACACACATAAGCCTGCCCCCAACAATACACTTTCTCCAGGAGGTGTTAATTCCCAAATCTCCATCAGCTGGGAACCTAGCATTCAGAACACCTAAGTTTATAGGAATGCCTGAATCAAACCACTACAGACTGACAGTTTCATTTCTTTTCAATGTATATGAGTGTATATGTGTGTTATTTTACTCACACATGTGTATGCACGTGGAGACTTGATGATAACAGGTGTTATGCCTCATTTTGTGTGAGACAGGCTCTCTCACTGACCTGGAACTCACCAATTAAGGCAGACTGGCCAGTGAGCCTTAGGGACCAGCTTGTCTCCTCCACAGTTCTGAGAATACAAATATGCACCCCCACACCCAGCTTCTTTGGTTAACTTTAAATCTTTATTATTATTATTAACAACATATTTCATATGGATACATCATATGTTGGTACCCTCTTTTCCCTCATCCTTGCCCCCATTCCACTGGGGACCTTCTTCAGTGGGGTTGCAAGTATTCCCTGTGGAGTTGTAGGTTATGCGTTATGGGAGCAGCAATCAGTTATTTTTTTTTCCAGCTTCTTTAAATAGGTTCTGGGGATTGAACTCAAGTCCTCCTGCTTGCAAGGCAAGCGCTTTGCTGACTGATCTGCCTCCCCAGCTTCAGACTGACATCTTCTAAATTGATTCTCAAGCCCTGGTAGATAATTGTGTTTACAAACAAAACCACAAAGAACCCCAAAATGTCTTCCTTAGAAATGTGCTAGCAAATTTCTCTTGTGCTGTTTCTCAAACTGCAAGATGGAAGACGACGGCAGAATCTTGTCTCAGATCCTGAAAAACAACTGACTCATGATTTATGGGTGTACCACCTAGGAAAGGATCAATAGAAGAGAAGGACAAGGAAAGAACAATCCAATAAGGAACATTAGACCTAAACAGCTCATTATTACTTTTCTACGGTTCTATACTACCACTTTATACGTAGTAGGCACTCAATCTATATTTGTTTTTCAAATTGAATATAAAGAATTTGTTTTTCTTTTAGTAATCTTTACTCTATGGAACCATTAGCCTTACCATATTGATCAAATAATTACAGTATTTGGTGCCAGGTGCCCCACTCAAAGAAATAATTGTTTTTAAATAGATTTCGATTTTTGAAATGCTCTGCTATATTCCCAGCCTTGCCCCTTATGGACCTGCCAAACATCATTTGTTAATATGGGGAGTGAACTTAAGCACTGCTTCTCAAACGCGAGATTCATTGGAAACTCATTGTAAAGCGCAAGTTCTGAACTAACTCTTCCAAGACATCTGCGCCCACTCCAAGGCACATATTACCTACCTTAGATGTTTCTCTCCCTCTCTTGATGTTGATCCTTAAATCTATATTAAGAACTTTTTTTAGAATTAACGCTAGCTTTGCTTCAAAACAGTAAATAAAATGCAAGTTCCTGGACTTCTTCTCATTTCCCTGCAGTTGTCTTTAGGTCTGGGACCGAGGAACGTCCACTTAACAAGCATCCAGAGTGCCCTCAAGGCAGGAGCTCCATGGGACATACTTTAGGAATGGGTCTGTAGATTCAGCCTCACCTAGTCTCAGGTATAAATGTTACTTGGAGCAAAAAGAAGATGAAGAACTTAAGTAGCCATGGAGTGTAATAATGATAGTCCTACACTGGCCAAGATCTCATTTCAGCAGTCACTATTTTCTCTGCCCCCCGCCCCCCACCAAATGGCTAGTTGGCCTATCACAGTGTCTGAGTGTGTGGTATTCCTGTGACATTCCTGCTGGATGGAGCGGTGTCAACTATCAATTCCATCTTTAGTGTTCTGCTGGCCCACTTGCTGGGGACCAAACTCCACCTTGTGTTTGGTTTTCTCTGGTGTCGCTACTGCTTAGACATCCTGTTAGTCTATTCCTTACCTGTGTGAAATTTCTGGATGGCTCAACCAAGCATGAAAACCTCACTCCTCTTGACAGACAGCCCTGACTATAGTACGGAGCATGCTTATCTAGAACTACCCATGGGGAATAAGATCCTCTCAAGTGGATTTCTGTCTATGAGAAGAAACACCTGATGGTTCAGCAAAGGAGATTTTTAGAAGGATTGTTAGAAGGTGAGAATCAGGGCTGGGGTGACAGCTCAATTGGATGATGCTTGACTTGCAAGTGTGATGACCTGGTTTGATCCCCAGAGCACATTTTTTTTTTTAATTTATTTGAGAGCGACAGACACAGAGAGAAAGACAGATAGAGGGAGAGAGAGAGAATGGGCGCGCCAGGGCTTCCAGCCTCTGCAAACGAACTCCAGACGCGTGCGCCCCCTTGTGCATCTGGCTAACGTGGGACCTGGGGAACCGAGCCTCGAACCGGGGTCCTTAGGCTTCATAGGCAAGCGCTTAACCGCTAAGCCATCTCTCCAGCCCCCCAGAGCACATTTTAAAAAAAGAAAGTCAGGTGCGCTGCTACATGCTCAGAATCCTAGCACTATGAGACACAGGCCAGCAGATCCCCAGGTCCTGCTGACCAGCTAGTGCAGCCTACGTGGTGAGTTCCAGCATTGTGCAAAACCCTCCCTCAGAAAAAAATGAGTAAATGTCCCCCTTTCCTAGAGATTTTTAGGAGGTCATATCCTCTTTCCTGCTCAAACAAACAGGTTCAGCATGGAGTTCTTATGCACATTCTCAGGTATTTTCTAAGAACAAATTCCCATAAGAAAAAGATCCCACTTCACTAACAGTGTTAAGCTCTGTAAGGCATTGAAGACATACTGCTAGACCACTCTACAGGGAAATGCTGGATCACTTTACAGTCCACTTAGCGCTGCATATTTATTTTCTTATGTCTTCACGTAGCACGAAGCTCATGTTGGTTGATTGGATGGTTGGTTGGCTGGAATTGTTGCCAGTGTCAGAGGAAGAAGTGCAGTCATGTTCACATGCGAGTTTTCCTCAGTAGCCAGTGGGGTTAGCAGCAGCATTGCTCCCAACCGTGTCACCCTCGTCCCTCACAGCCAGGTGGACCTGGAGCTTAGACTCAAACTGTCGCTCCTATCTGAAACTTCACATGCTTGGAGTTTTATTAGGTCTAGCACTTGTCCTTGTCAAATTTCAAATTTCAGAATAGAACAGGTTTGGTTTTGTTATGCAAACTTTAAGAATGTAGATTTTGAGCAGGGCGTGGTGGCGCATGCCTTTCATCCCAGCACTCGGGAGGCAGAGGTAGGAGGATCACCGTGAGTTTGAGACCACCCTGAGACTCCATAGTGAATTACAGTTCAGCCTGGACTAGAGTGAGACCCTACCTTGAGGAAAAAAAAAAAAAGAGTGTAGATTTTGATATAAAAATTCTGAATTTTCCACTTGTCCACTATATCTAACATCTCAGGGTTTTTTTTTTCAATACCTCATTATAATGTTAGCTCATCTAATTTTGCTTATGGAATCAAGTGTCCACTGTGATGGTAAGAAAATCCAAAACTAGCAATACGTCTTGCTGTCCGTTTGTTAATGAGTGGTTATTGCCTGGCCCCATGCTGGGAAGAGGAAGCGAAGTTTGCTGGTGGGTGATGCGCTAAACCGAGCTGTCTTGTTCATGCACAGGGGCTGTTAGGTGAAAAATATGGGAACATTCGGATCCCCGGGGAAGTGGAAGCCTCGGAGTTCGAGATGATTTTGGACGCCGCCGTGGAGGCCGAGCTGGAGACGAAGTTACTGGAAGAGTGGTACTGCCGAGACGAGAACGCGGTGCCGGCGGCCTATTACCTGAGACCCAGACCCGAGGTGCTGAGGACCAGCCGAGCGGCGGTATGCTACCCTCCCCGCCCCTCGCCCGGCTGCACCCCCCAGCCCGGGCTCCCCATCGAAAGAGAAGAAAAGGCACCGTAGACAGAAAACCTACCCTGCCCTAGGCCCTCGGCTTCCTTTTAGCAACTACAAACGCACTCACGACGAAAATGGAAATCAAAGCCCTCGCCCCTGTTAGGATAGCTGGCCATCTAGAAGTCTGAAGGCAAACGTCAGTGAAGTGGTGGGCAAAAGAAAACTCAGGTGCCTTGTTGGGGGAGAGCTGGTGTGGAAAGGAGTAGAGACAAATGCGGAACAGAGGCACTTCTGGATATATATATGTATGTATGTATGTATGTATGTGTATATGTATATGTGTATGTGTATGTGTATGTGTATGTGTATGTGTATGTGTATGTGTATGTGTATGTATATATCCACAGGGAAATGAAGCCACTGTCTTAAAAAGATATGTGCACTTCACGGTCCACTGAAGCAGCATTCACAATGGCCAAAACACAGAGATAACTTCAGTGCCCATCACACACGCAGGCACACACATGGTTCAACTTTCAAAAGAAGGAAATCTAGCATTTTCCGCCACCCAGATGATCTGGGAAGTGCCTTGTTAAGTAAAATCAACCTGACATAGGAAGCCGAGTACCCTACAGCATCATTTTGGTGTGGAATCTAAAGAGATAGAACTTGGGGTGACTACTGGGGGCTGGAGTCTGGGGAATGGAGGTCAAATGGTGCTGACGATCATGGAATGAATTCGTTCTAAAGACCTACTGTAAAGCACAGCGTGGTTAAGAAAAACGTACTAAACACTTGAAATTTGCTGAGCGTATTCTCACCATAGTGTTCTCACCATAAAAAGTTAACTATGAAACATGGCGGATGTGTTAGCTTAATTGTGGTGCTAATTTCACAACGTATATACATAGTAAAGGAGCATGCCACCTACCTCAAAATTTTACTTTAAACCAAAAGCTAACTCCTAAGCTAAGGGATTCTCAAATGTTTAATTTGTCTTGCATTCTAGCACCGCTGATTTTGCTTCTGGGGTGTCTTTTGGGAAATTCCACTAATAAAATTGTACTAGTGATAAACTCAGAGTTTATCCAAAAATATTCTGATTGTGTCTGTTTTTTTAATTTTCCTTTTCCATGCATGTGTCTGTGTGTATGCATGCATGTGGCAGTCAGAGGGCAACCTCAGGTGCCATCCTCAGGAACACTGGCTGCCCAGTCAGCCCCAAGGACCCTCCTTAGTGCTGGGGTTTCAGGTGTACCATTCCTGTCATTTTTATGTGGATGCCAGTCCTCAAACTCAGTTCCTCAGCCTTGCCCACCAAGCACTTTACCAAGTTAGCTCTCTCCCCAGCCCTGAGTTAGTTCATTTTTCTAAATTGTGTCTACTTATTTATTCTGAGTTGTATACCTCATACTTAGATCTGTGAGTTCATTACCCACAAAATTCTCAAAACTTCAGGCATCATCTAATCAAATAACTGTGAGTACAGGTGAACAGCGCCCACCACTGCAAATGAACTGCACGCGCATGTTCCACATAGTGGACCTGGCTCTACGTGGGTACTGGAGAACTGAACCTGGGTATTCAGGCTTTGAAAGCAGGTGCCTTTAACCACTAAGCCATCTCTCCAGCCCTGTAATTGGTTTAATTTGTTCCATTGCCATCTGTTTCTACAATTCTCTAGGAAAATGGGAAGCATTTATAAAACCTCACAGGCTACTTATGCACAAGTTATTTCTGAATGAATGAATGTATAAATAAGACTATATGAGTGTTGGCGCCTAGCAGTCTTTAAACAATGGGACTTCTCTTAAATACTGGTTTCTCTTTCACAATTTTAAGACTAACTTCCCACTTTTACCTTTCCCTAGATGCAACCCCCTGCCAACACTGAAAATGAGAAGCCGTGGCAAGAGATATCAGATGAAATCAAAACAATATTTAAGGCTGCTGTCAAACTGTTATATGAAAAGGGAAAAATGAAACACAGTCAAGCTAAGAGATACCTGTTCTCAGGTACTTTTCATGTGTCCTCCGTAAACTAAGGAATAAATAAATAAGAGATGCATTCTCTGCTTCCCTTTCAGGGGTCAATAAACTGAATCTCATTTACGGCCTTGCAAATTTAATTTTTCTAAATGTTTCCATGTCCTGGAGGGGCAAGAGCTCCTTAACTCATGGAAAGTCCTTTGCTTAACTCAAGGGCTTCCCTAGCAAATGTGATCTTACAGAAGTTCAGAGACGGCTGGATACACAAATGCCTGTCGCTGATTCTCTGCGGAGTTCAGTCCTTCACTGGGTCACGTGGCAAATGTGTGTGGGGATCTACTGTCCAACTTTTGTTTAAATTTTTTGTTGTTGTTCATTTTTTATTTATTTATTTGAGAGCGACAGACAGAGAGAGAAAGACAGATAGAGGGAGAGAGAGAGAATGGGCGCGCCAGGGCTTCCAGCCTCTGCAAACGAACTCCAGACGCGTGCACCCCCTTGTGCATCTGGCTAACGTGGGACCTGGGGAACCGAGCCTCGAACCAGGGTCCTTAGGCTTCACAGGCAAGTGCTTAACCGCTAAGCCATCTCTCCAGCCCGACTGTCCAACTTTAAGCAAAGAATGATAAAAGTGAGTTAAGGCAAGGCCTCTCTTCTCCTGGAACCTATTTTCCAGCAAGGGAAATATGATATTAAGCTAATGAGCAGGATCTTTTCAGAAATAGGTAATTTGAATAAAACACAGTTATAGGATAATAGCGACTGATGAAGGATGCTTGGGATCCAGGTGCCAAATGGATGAGCTAAGGAGATGATCTTTGAGCTTGATGTTGGGAGGAATCATCTGAAAGAGGCATGGTCATCTAAGGAGGAAAATACCAGGCAGGAAGACCAACAGGTTCTAGATCCCTCAGATGGGCTGTTCAGCCAATTCCCTGAGCAGAAAGAAAGTCAGGTTCAGAGAGGAGCAGAAGAGGGGGTGACAGTGTGTACAGGCCTTCTGAAGCTTTAAGCGCCATTCAGGGTGCAATGGAAAGTTACAGAATGAGAGTGGTAAGCTCTAACTTAACATTAAAGCAGCGCCCAGAGACTCACTTGTCTGTCGTTCTCATGCAAAGAGAGGAATCTCCATTATCAGAAGCTAGTTCCTTAACTAAGATGTCTGTTAAAACACTTTTTAAAATGTACTGATTCTCATGGCCCAGTTTACTGTACATGTGTACAGCAGCCATGAACATATATGTTGACTGAGCACCTATGATTATGAACATATGTGTTTCTCTAGAACCAAAATTTTTGATCAATTGCTATCATTACAGAAAACTTATTATCACAAGAATGCCAGTAAAAGTCATCACTGAGGAAAAAAATTACCCTTAGTCACACAATATGTATGTGTCTATATTCCAGGCTTTGCTTGACATTGGAGTTAGGGCCACACATTAGATTTCTTTATTCTGGTCAGCCCAGTTATGCCCCATGTATTCGGAGCCCTCTTCTCGTCATGATTCAATCAACTTCCAGCGGAGAGGGAAGTTTTCTCTGACCTCCCTAGCTGGGTGAGAGCCCTGACTGCTTGTTCTCATCACACCGTGTCCTTCCCCGTCTTAGGATTAAAATCTATCACAACACATTTATTTATGGGAATCTAAGATGACTATCTGCCTCCCCACTTGTCAGTCAACTCCACCACCTCGTAAGTCCATTGAGGTGGCTGTAACAGCATACCATACGCTGAGTAGCTCACAAACAATAGAAATTTGTTTCTTACATTTATGGAATTAGGGAATTCCAAGAGCACGGCACCTGCAGATTTGATGAGCAGTGATGCCACCTCACTTGGCACGGGGAGCAGAGGCGTATTCGGAAGCCTCTTTTTGGCAGCGTTACTCCTGCTCATGAAATATACACCCTCCTGACAGCCACCTTCAAGGCCCCACTTCCAACTAGTATCCATAGTTAGGTCACAGCACACAAAGTTCTGCTAGGCAACTAACAGCATGTCTAGTGTACAGAAATGGCTTTGAGAAAAGATCAGTTGGATGAAATAAAGGGGTAAGGAAGGGAGGAAGGAAGCTGGGAAGAGAGGAGGGAGGAGAAGCAGACAGTTATAAAAGACTACTTGCCTTAACATCCCCAATGGTGTGATCATCTTACTTTATCCCCTAAACAATGATGTTTTTAATAAGATGGATCCAAGTTGAAATGTTCTAATGCAACCTCAAATGTACAATTGTCTATAGTTGGGTATAATGTACAGTCATTTGTATATAAGCTTGTGTATTATAAGCCATATATGCTTCAATTTTGAAGAAATAAAATTTCATACTCATTTTCTATACCTTTTCTGATAGATGTGGTGGGATTTAGCAGTGACTTGTATCTTTGAGATTGATCAGTACTCAGAACACAGTTACATTTTTTTTTTTTGGTTTATTTTTATTTATTTGAGAGAGACAGAGAAAGAGGCAGGGGGGGGGGGGGGAGAATGGGCGCGCCAGGGCTTCTAGCCACTGCAGACGAATTCCAGATGCGTGCACTCCCTTGTGCATCTGGCTAACGTGGGTCCTGGGGAATCGAGCCTTGAACCGGGATCCTTAGGCTTCACAGGCAAGTGCTTAACCACTAAGCCATCTCTCCAGCCCCACAGTTACATTTTTTAAATGTGGTTTTATATTTGTATTTGGACATACCTGCTACCTAGAGTACAATAAACCTCAAACAAATTGGTGCTGGCTTCAGTAGCTGTAGGCTTCTCTGTCTTTTCTGGCCCCATTTGCTCTTTCTCTAATCTTAGAAAGGCTAAAGACTGAAAGGGTTAGAAAGATGGCTTAGCAATTAAAGGCACTAGCTTGTAAAGCCTACCAGCCTGGGTTCAGTTCCCCAGTACCCATACAAAGCCTGATGCACAAGACAGTGCATGTATCTGGAGTTTGTTTTCAGTGGCAAGAGGCCCTGGCAAGTCTGTATTCTTCCTTTCTCTCTCTCTCTCTCTCATACATGTATAAAATTTTAAAACTTAATACTGTGAGGGAAACTAGACAAGTTAAAAGCCTCAACTATGAACTTGTTACACTTGCTTTCTTATGTTGATATTCAACTTCTCCTTCCCACTGGGAGGAAATGAAATCATTTTATTAAAAATCTATTCTTGCCAGGTAGTGGTAGCACATGCCTTTAATCCCAGCACTCAAGAGTTCGAGGCCAGCCTCCTGAGACTACATAGTGAATCCCAGGTCAGCCTGGGCTAGAACCAGACCCCACCTCAAAAAAAAAAATTTAAAAAAAACCTTATTCTGGGATTTCAGCTGCTTTGAAATGACAACTACAAAATTAAGAAATTATTCTATAGGCTATTCCACCCCAAACTATAAACAAAATAGCCCACCAGAAGTGGCTGAGAGGTACATATTGGGACTATGGGTGCTTTGCTTCTGTGTGGTGGGCAATCAACCCATTGTATTGTTTTCTTCCAGCCATCGAGGATGAGTTTGACTTTGCACTAGGCAAGCAAACCCCAGCATTCCTGAAGAAGTGTGTGTGCTACATTAGGAAGATCGCTAACATTGAGCGCTTTGTGAAAATCCCAGAGATGGGAAAATACATGGATATAACTGGGACAGAACCAAGGATCATCCGTGACCCCGAAGCTCAAGAGAAGCTGATAAAACTCAGGGATGAATTCATTCCTACTATCGTTGCATCGTCCAACTTGAGGGTGTACACCTCTGTTACTCATTGTGACATGAAACTGGGCTACTCCCAAGAAATAGAAAATCATTACATAGAGGGACTTGGTAAGCAATTTTATGAGGACATGATTGATATAATTCAGGCGACAGTACAACAGAATTTTGACACGGAAACTGATACGCTGTATGATGAAATCCTCCAGCATTCGTCATTATGTAAAACGTATGCCTCCTTCTACGAGTACAAATGTGAATCTCTGAACATCCTGCACAAATACATCCTTCCAAGCAAAACTGGACACATCAACCCTCTTATTGTATATGGTGGGCCATGCACAGGGAAGACCCTTCTGCTAGCAGAAGTTGCAAAGAAGGTAAAATCTATCCTTTCCCATATATATGCATAAAACTATTCTCTTGGAGGGATGGGATTAAGTGAATTCATATTCATTTTCTGAATGGTAATTACTCATTTTGGAATGGATACATCAGTATTTTTTTTTCTGCTGGGATGACAGAAATACCAAGAGAACAAACCTGGTGGAGCACAACGAGAAAGCCACTTGATTTTGTCTCTTACTGTTTAAACTCATCCATCCAATTGAGATGAAAATGAGGATTGCCCCCCCCCCCCAAAAAAAGTGCTTCTTTCCCTCTCGGATAAAAACTAGGCTTCTAGGGCTAGAGAGATGGCTTAGCAGTTAAGCGTTTGCTTGTGAAGCCTAAGGACCCTGGTTCGAGGCTCAATTCCCCAGGACCAGATACCCAGGGTGGCAAGTGCATCTGGAGTTCATTTGCAGTGGCTGGAGGCCCTGACACACCCATTCTCTCTCCTCTCTCTCTCCCTCTCTCTCGCTCTCACTCTCGCTCTCAAGTAAACAAATAAATAAATAATTTTATTTTTTTTAAAGTTAGGCTCCTAGATGCTCTGGTCACAAAACCATTCTCAGTTTGGTCAGTAGTACATCCAATCTCCAGTAATGACTGACCTTTTGCTTACACATTTCTCTCCTTCATCTGAAGCCTACCATAATCAAGGCAATGGGCACTTGGCCATCTTCTGTGTCCACATAGCAGGTCTTCCTCTCCTTTCCTAATGTCAACCACAGGTTGCTCCTGTCAGGTTGCAGTGTGGAAGATATGGGAAATGTAAAGGGGCCGGAAAGGTCGGATGTAACTGCCTCTGTTGTGAACTGAGGTCTAACCTCTGCTCTGAGCAAATGTTCAAAGACGCCTTGAATCTCTTTGCAGACCATCCCATGGTTTCCTCAAGCTACTTCTCTTCGTGAACCTCCCATCCTGTCCCCAGTGACCGTCTCCCACCCTGTATCCGCTGACCATCTCCCACCCTGTATCCACTGACCGTCTCCCACCCTGTATCCACTGGCCATCTCCCAGTCTTGATCTTCTGAGTCTCCTGAACATCCCTTCTCCTTTGGGAAGATACTGCTTCAATTCACAGGAATTTGGCTATATAACACCTTTCCCCTTGCTGTCCTAGAGTTGACTAGCTGACTCTCAGCAGCAATTTTCCATGTCTTATCTATCACCTTGTGTCTCTCATTGGTGGGGGTTACACACAGACGTTTCCTGTTTGTCTCCAGTGTCACCCAGTGTATTCTATGGACACCAGTTCATGATGGCAGAGCCATACTTCACTGACAACACAAGGGTGGCCGCCTGTGCTGGGTGGTGGGGAAGATGCACACAAGTGCCATGAGCAGTCCACGCAGGGTCAGCCTGTGCCTCGGCTCTGACTAGCCGCCAGTGGACAGTTGGTGGATGGTTATGTTATCTGCCTTGCAACCAGCTTCCAACAACACTGAGCAATAAAGTGTATTTTACATGGTAAAAGTATTTTATGTGGTAGCTTCCTATGATACTCTAATTTTTTTGAAACTCTAATCTTTATTCCTTAAACTTAATTATATAGAAGAGCCAAAATTCACAAACTTCCTAATGTATAAAGTAATCTTTCCTTGTCTGTGGAATACCCTTGGTAAGTTCCTAGGATGAGTGCAAGGCTCTTTCTCCCTAAAATACTCTTTTTAAAAATTTTTATTTATTTATTTATTTGAGAGCAACAGACAGAGAGAGGAAGAGGCAGATATATATAGAGAGAGAATGGGCATGCCAGGGCCTCCAGCCTCTACAAATGAACTCCAGACGCATGCGCCCCCTTGTGCGTCTGGCTAACGTAGGTCCTGGGGAATCAAGCCTCGAACCAGTGTCCTCAGCCTTCACAGGCAAGCACTTAACCGCTAAGCCATCTCTTCAGCCCCCCTAAAATACTCCTGATTGATCTCCACTCAACCCTGATTTTTCAGACATAAAAATACTAAATTCAGCAGTCCCCTAAATATGTTATCTCCTCAGTTCCACAGTTAAGGGAAGGAAGGAAGGTATGAAGGAAGTGAGTGGAGAGAGGAAAAGTAGGAAAGGAAGGAGGAAGGGGAATAAGATGGGAGGCAAGAAGAGCGAGAAAGTAATAGCAGAGCACACAGCATGTGAGTCAGCTGTGGTTTCTAATCTGATTTTGTCTGTGGTGACCACCTGACTTGAATCGTCATTTATCTAAGCTGAGCCACAGTTTCCTCTTCCAGTAGATGAGACTATAATCCCGTCTGCCCTGCAGGGCCATAATATGAAATGATGACTACCTGCTTACGTAGTAAACCAGCGACATAGGTTTTTAATGACAAAAATATTCTCATAATGATGAGCTTATAGCATCCCTATATAGATATATATCACCATATATAATATTATATGGTCTCAATTACTGGAAATATTTAACTCAATATAATGTTTAAATCAATATTTAATTCAGTCATTAAATGAACATTAAGCACTGCCCATAAGTGTGCCAGAAAATGGGGGTTTGGACATGAAAAAGAGACCATACTAGATACTTGGACTTATAGGTTTATGGAATCTTCCGTATTTTTAGAACACAAGCAAATGTTGCCTGATGATTGACTTGGACTATAATCACTACCTCAGTACTTGTGGGTCTCACTAGTAGGGTTTTGTGACAACTCTTTGGCCTTCCCAGGTGGTATTTGCATTTTTGTTGTTGTTGTTGTTGTTGTTTTGGTTCAGGATACTTTCTGCGCAGCAGGTGTTACTCTGAGTTCTGGAGGAAGGAACTTCAGTTGGCCAGGACTATGTAAATGCACATTACTGTTCTAAACTCTACTTCTGCTCTAGGCTTATGGCTGGCTACATGAAGACACAGGACCAGAGTCTGACCCCGTCGTCGTGGTGAGATTTCTAGGGACAACAGACGTGAGCACTGACCTGAGGCCTCTCCTCCTGAGTGTTTGTGAACAACTGGCAGTCAACTACCGGTGCCTGGTTCAAAGCTACCCGAAGAAGATCCATGACCTCCGAGACTTGTTCATCAACCTCTTGAATGAGTCTTCATTGCAGAGACCCCTGGTGATAATACTGGACGCCCTGGAGCAGCTCTCAGAGAATGACGACGCCAGGAAGCTCTGGTGGCTCCCAGCTCACCTGCCCCGCTTCGTCCGGATCGTCCTCTCCACACTGCCCAACAAACACGGGATCCTGCAGAAACTACGGTGCCTTATCCACGAAGAAAACAGCTACATCGAGCTCATTCCCCGGGACAGGAAGATGTGTAGTCAGGTCCTCAAACACCAGCTGCTGCGTGTCAAAAGGAAGGTCACATCGGGCCAGCAGATCTATGTCAACAATGCATTCTCCAAGTGCACACTGCCCATGTTTGTGAACCTGACTTTCAGGGAGGTGAGACACTGGCGATCTCACAAGGATGTTGATGAATCCTCCCTCTGCGTCACCGTTCATGAGAGTATAGAGCAGCTCTTCTGGTCCTTGGAAAAGAAGTGTGGTCAGAAACTGGTTTCGAGGGCTCTGGGTTATATCACCATGGCCAAAATGGGTTTGAGTGAGATGGAGCTGGAGGACGTGTTAGCCCTGGACAACAGTGTTATGAATGAGCTCAATGAGAGCACCCGGCCCAACAATCCCCTACGAGTACCTTACCTGTACATTGCAAGGCTCAAGGAGGGCCTCAGCGGCTACTTAATAGAAAGACATGTGAAGAACATCACGCTGCTGGTCTGGGCTAACAGGCACCTGCAGCTCATAGCCCAGAAGCTATACCTGCAGGAGGACAGCAACCTGCGTGAAATGCACACCATCCTGGCTGATTATTTCCTGGGGGTGTGGTCAGGCGGCAGGAGGAAAGCTTTCTGCCTCGAAGACCCCTATTTGAACGGCTGCCTCGACTTGGAGAACAGAAGCCTGCTGGAGGAAGAAAAGCACTTCATGGAGCAGGCTTCCTTCGACAGACAGGCTCCCGATCAGCCCTGGGTGTTCCAGTGCAACCCCCTGGAGCCTGATATCTTTTTTGTCAATCATAGGAAGATGTGTGAGCTTTTGTACCACCTGACACGCTGTGGGAAAACCGACGACCTGCTGTACGGCATCATCATGAACTTCAGCTGGCTTTACACCATGATCAAGATCGGCCAGTTTGACAAAGTGCTAACAGACATCGAGCTGGCTTACAGCTACTCACAAGAGAAGGAGCTGAAGTTCCTGGCCAGCACCCTCCGCAGCATCAGAAACAAGCTCACTGCGTTCCCGGGATCCCTCTCTGCAGAGCTTCAGCAAAGGCTGCTGCCTGTCGTAAGCTCCCTGCCCAAACTCAGACACCTTCTCCTAGAATGCGACAAAGACGGGCCCAAATACTGCTCCATCGTCCCGTTGCATTCGTCCATGGATGTGACCTACAGCCCCGAGCGTCTCCCTTTATCGTCCAGTCACCTGCATGTCACAGAGATTCTGCCTACCTGTAACCCCAGCACGGTCCTCACAGCTTTAGAAAACGGTTCCATCAGCACATGGGATGTGGAGACTCGCCAGTTACTCAGGCAGATCACGACAGCCCAGTCTGTCATTCTGGGCATGAAGCTTACCAGCGACGAAAAGTACCTTGTGGTTGCTACAACAAATAACACCTTGTTGATTTATGACAACGTCAACTCCTGCCTCCTGTCTGAAGTAGAAATCAAAGGTACAAAGCACGGAAGTGGGTCCCCCTACATCAATGGATTTACACTGTCTGTCAACCATGCCCTCGCCTGGCTGGAGGCCAGCAAAGATGTCACTGTCATAGATCTGCTCTATGGGTGGCCCCTTTACCAGTTCCACTGCTGGTATGAAGTGACCTGTGTCCAGTGCTCTCTGGACGGGGTGTACGCTTTCTGCGGGCAATATCTGAACACCACCACCATTTTCCACTTAGGCAGCGGAGAGAAGCTGTGTACGGTGACATCGGAATTTTCAGGTGGCTTTGTGAAGTTCCTTCTCACCTTGGACACGGCTCAAGAGATGGTGATGGTTGACAGTGAAGGAAGCCTCTCTGTTTGGAATACAGAGGATGTTTCCAACCCCCAACTGACAGATGACTTTGACTGCCGGAGAGAAGACAGCGAGGTGGTCAGCATCGAGCTTTCAGAGGACCAAAGTGCCGTTCTGATCTGTAAAGCTCTCAGCATCGAGCTCTTAGACACCGGCATGTGGAAGGTGGCCGAAAAGTTCAGAGCCAAGCATAACGAGCGCTTTATATCGGCCGTGCTGTCCAAGAATGGAGACTGCATCATCGCCACCATGGAGAACACCCCGGCCGTGTTTTTCTGGAGGCGAGATACGGGTCAGTGCATGGCCAGCTTACAGGAAATCTCGGGTACTATAGTGAAGTTGGTGAAATCTAGTCACCACAACATGCTGCTATCTTTATCAACCAGTGGTGTCCTTTCCATCTGGGACATAGATATAATCACAGCTATGTCCAACATAGATAAGACTGGGAAACCCATCCAAAGCCTGGTGCTGCCGGCTAGAGGGGAGATCATCTACTCCCTCGATGGCTCCAATTGCGTGCACAAGTGGAACTTCGGCAGCGGGTTCATCGAGGCCGTTTTCAAACACGAAGGAATAGTGGAGCACTGCGTGTTAACATCCGCTGGAGACATAATGGTGACATCGGACGACAAAAGCAGCCAGTATGTTTGGCACACCAGCAGCGGGGAAAACCTTTTCCGAATTAATGGGCAGAGAATATCTCAGCTGCTGATTACACACAATGACCAGTTTGTGGTCTCCCTCTGTGAGGAAAATGCCTCAAGGGTTTGGAGACTGGCCACGGGCCACAGAGTCTGCAACATCCTGACCACTTTGCAAAATGCCTTCATTACCTCCGCCAATACCTTCGTGGTGGGAATGACTAAAAGCAAAGTGTTGGCAGTCAGCCTCTGGACAGGAAGCATCACCAAGAAATTTTGCTGTGAGGATGGGACCACCATTGTGAATTTTAAATTGATCCCTGACTGTCCTGACATTGTTGTGTTTATCACATCGGCTGAGACTGTGAACATCTGGAGTCTGACGGATGAAGTGATCTGTCGGCGTGTGCAGCTTCCCAACAACTTCCTGAAAACCCTGGAAGATTTTGAAATTTCTCCCAATGGAAAGCTAGGCATCATATCTCGTGGGGATGAGAATATCAATGTGCTTGATTTACACAGTGGCAAATTACGGGTAGTTCATGCGTCTGGAGTCATCTGGAGGCAAAGGCTGTCTCGAGATGGTCGCTACCTGGTATACATCTGCTTTCGAAATGGGGAGGAAGAAGAGGAGAATGATGCCATATCCAGCCTGATTGTCATGAGACTGGCCGATGGCAAAAATATCGGTGCTTGTTCCCTTTACAAAACCCCAACTTTTCTTGCCCTCTCTCAAAGACACCTGAACATCATTGTTGGTTTTGATGATGGAAGTATAGGGATATACACGGTGGTGGACCGTGTAGATGCTGCACTGAAAATTAAAATTGCCACTTCGAACAGCAGACAGATTTTCAACAATGCCACACAGACAGCCAGGCCAAAGTCCAACAGTTACTCCTTTAAAGTGTCTGTGGATTGCTTATGGAGAGAGTCCACTGAGGTCTTCGCAAGAGACAGCCCCATCACCGTGAGTGACTCCTCAGAATCCAATGAAGCCACACCCTCCAAGAAACACAACTCTTGTTATGACCGGGTGTGCGCAGCCCTAGAACCCAGGGGCCACAGCTATTCACCGGATAACTGATACAGCGTTTACCTGCTCCACAGAAATACATGTCCCACGTGCTACGGGAAAATCAGTGTGTCTTCTACAACATAAGTGATAACCTTCTCATTTCTTCAGACAGGAACATGCTGGAATTCATGATTTACAAACATGCCCACGAAATGAAACAGAAATGTGAGACTGGTTCTGGTTGTATCACCTTTCTGTCAAAGTGTATCAGGAAGGTAGAGGATTTCTAGAAGTGTTATTTAATGGCTAGTTCACCTGGAAGAGAGAGAGTAAACATTTTAAAATATCTGTGTGATGAGAAGCAGCATAATTCACTACACTGGTCTGGATGAGAGAGGCTAGAGTTATCCGTAGACCATTATCTTACAAAAACCAGTAAAACCCATGATGGGAAAGAGCTGTTTGACTCCAAGTGACTGTGTGATAAGCAAAATGCAGCCTTAATCTCTCTTTTCATGTTTTGATCCTGACAACTGTGTAAACCTAGTCTGCAGAAGAGCAGTGTGAAGGTGCAAAATCATGTAATAAAAATGCCCAGATGTAGCCCCAGTTTCTCTAGCAACACAGCATGAACTGTGAGACCATGAACAGACTGGGGCAGGAGCTCACTCGCTATCATAGGGTTACTGATCATGCAAAGTCAGTCTTTATTAAAATACAGTGGCAACAATTGCATGTAAAGGTTTCTGTATAAAGGAATATATACATATACATCTATATATGTATATGTATATAGATATGATTTTTTAAACTCTTTCCTGTGTTACAAATGAACCCATTTAATAAGAAACCACAATCTTTTGCATACCTTTTTTCCAAATGTATATTTGTGCTGAGTGTAAAGAAGAAATACAGAAAGGGCATTACAAATGTGGTCAAAACACCTGTTCATTTCTACCACTGTAGTCACAAACAATCTGTCCTATTTAGTCAGTTGTCTGGAAACCCAAGTTGTTTTCTAAAGGCCTGCAGTAGCTCGTAATAGAAAGCAAGCTCTTTTACCATGCCCTCTCTGAAAACTGATAACATTGCCTTACTCTCATTCCTCCTCTCTCCTGTGTCAAATGCAGATACATGACCAAATACTCTGGGGCAAACTGAATATGCCTGTCTGTGTGCTCAAATATTCCATAACTCTTAAGGGTGTCCCAAGGTTCTTACCTAGCACCCCTGTTTGTATCACTTTCTTACTTCTCCACGCTGTCTGTCTGCTTCCTTATCCGTTTCATTTCTGGACTGAGGACTCTTCTGAGCCACTTAGAGTCTTACCTGTTTCAGAGAGGAAGCTTTGAAATGGTATATTAAAAAAAAAAAAAAAACCTACTTCACCTATTTGAAAGAAAATATTATATGTCAGAAGGTGGAAGTAATTTTTCTCCATATCCTCCATGCAGCATGCCCTTGGATAACTTTTCAGAAGGATTGGTAGTGGTAGTTTGGTTTGATTTTCTTTGAAAATAGCAGTGACTTAAATAAGAACAGTAAATAAGGGATTGACTTTTGGTCCAGCTTTGCCATGAACCATCTTATAGTCATAGCCAAGCCTTTAACCTCACCAGTGTATTGTTTTGTGGATTATAAAATAAAAGTAGTGATAGGTTCTGCTGTAGTCCTGGTGGGGATGCTCAGGAGTAAGATGAACGCAACAACATCCCGTCTGTTGACCCGGTAGGAAAATGACAGTGGTCTAACCCATGTTCAAAGGTATGATTCAGATCTCAACGCCTCACTCCATGGTGAAATACTTTTTATTAGCGTGTTTCTCCTAGTTTCAATACCAGCCATGAAGTGGGAGCTCAGAGAGGGCTGAAAGCCACATACTGATCACCTGGAGTGGATTACTAGCTCTACAGGAGTTTAGCTCTACAGTCAACACATTCTTATGCCTGCCATTGTCAGTGGCACCTCCACAGCATACATTTCTAAGAACAACACTCCTAGCTGGATTAAATGTAGTATGTGAATGTTCTATGTAAAAGCCCATAGAGTATAACAAGTGACTTGAATGATTCTTTTCCTAACTTGTTTGCAACTGATAGCTCATATTGAATGTTTTTATGTAAACTTTGTATTGTTGGGAACAATTACCCAATCAGAGATTTATATTTTCATAAATGTTACATTTAGTTAAATTTTGTTACAGAGTTGTTACACTAGAAAATTATTTCAGTCTTCAAACAATGTACAGTCTTGTGTATGTATTGTTTGTATGAATAAAAAAGATAAACCACTTAGGCTTGTGGGTTGTTGAATTTCTTCCCCAGCCTGTAACAGAAGCAGAGACCTTGAATAGTGATAATTGTCCATGGTCACCGAGTGCTTATAAGAAGTCCACGAGGCATTGTTGCTGGAGTTCACGGGCATGGTCTACAGCAGCCCTGTGAGGCAGGGACATGGATAGTGAGGAAGCCAGAAAGAATGGGCCAGAGAGAAGAGTTGAGCAGGGTTCCAATGTACCATTCATGTCTTACAAGTTGCCCAAAGTACATGAAAGTGCAGAGTTCAGTAACCATAGGCACCTTAGTGACAATGACATCAAAGATACTAAGGTGCAGATGAGAAATGGAGCTGGCTTCTTGAGGATCAATGGGAATTACTACAAAAATGGCTAAGGTTTGTGTGTTTGTTTTCAGGTATACAGAAAGAAGTGATGAATCCATTCAACAAAGATTTATCTCATCATGGATTTTTATCAGGAGCACAAATGTAAACCAAATAGCTTGTTCCTTCTAGAACTTCACCCTAACCAGAAGACAGAGAGGAAATGAGTTCCCTGTGTGCGTGTTCAAGGACAATTCCCCCTAGAGCTGGGGACAAAGCAAGGAAGAGAGTGGCCACAGAGTAGTCCCATTCACAAATTCCCTGGGGAAGACAGCAAGACCAAGGAAAACCTTCCCAGACGCTTTTTGTAAACATCACAGATCACAGATCTGAGAATCCCTTCATATACCCTTCCCCAAAAATGTGCAAACAAGGCAGCATTGGCGAGCTTAACTGATGTCTAGGCAATTAAATCTTATATCTAGTCACAGGAAACAAGTATTCCCAAGGAAACTTAAAATTAAGGGGTCAAAAATGCGAAAAAAAAAAAAAGTAGCCTGGAGGAAGAGCTCAGTGGTTAAGGTGCTTGTCTGCAAAGCCTAAGGACCTGGGTTCAATTCCCCAGTACCCACATAAAACAGATGCACAAAGTGGCACATGTGTCTGGAGTTGCTTGCAGTGGCTGGAGGCCCTGGGCATGCTCTCCCTCCCCCTTCTCTGGCTCTCTCTGCTTGCAAATAAATAAATAAATATACTAAGAGCATTATTAATCTCATCTATATATGGCAGACACTAACCTCTGTTAAAAGTTTGTTTCCATAAAAAGCTATTCAATTATCCATGCTGAGGAATTATTTCATTTTGGATTTCCATTAGAATAGTTAGGTTGAAGATTAACCTCTTTTCTTTTCTTTCTTTTTTTTTTCTCTTTGGTTCTTAGAAAAAATGTGGAGAAGTTGATCATCAATATTTGCATAAAAGCATTTCCTAATGACAGAGTTTGTTACTTGAATCTCCTTTTCTTTCCAACAGTCACAAACACTGCATACTTATTTATCTAGGCTCTTAGGATATTCACTAGAATCTGAAAATTAATTCTGCATGATTTCTGTCCTGAATCCCACAACCGAAAAGAGATAATCATTAGACATAAGACTTATTTTTTAAATTAAAAAATTTTAATTAATTTTTAAAAATTAACAAAAAATGAAAGGCAGTTGCTGGGAATTGAAGGGGATGGACCATAGGAGGAGATACTGGAGCTTGGAAGGTACTTACATGCCAATGTAGTGCATTTCAGAAAAGGAGACTGCATAAGCGAAAACATTTGAAGCAGGTTTTGGATGACTTCAAATGCTATGCTTGGACTTCATACTTTATTAAGTATTCAGTAGCATGGTCGCGGGTGGTGGGGTAGTGAAGGGGAATGGCCCATATTCTGGGATGAATGTCTCAGACAAGCGCTTTGTCAGATAGACTAGAGATGGAAAGACCAGAACCTGGGAGATCTGTAAAGACTGTGGCAGTGACCAAAGGTACGAAGAATGGAACCTTTCTTTGCAATCAGTGGCAGTGAAGATGCTGAGAGAAGAAGCTATTTAGGGTCATTTTGGAGCTTAATGGGGACAGATGGGAGGTGAAGAGGGAAAACTGAGCTAATTCCAAGTTCCAGCCTAAATTAAATGCATGATAGAATTATGGTGGAAAGTGGATAGGAAACGAAAGTGAGAAAATCACAACGTAAGTTTGGGCTTAGAGAGTTAAGACTTCCAGGCAGGCAATTGGACTCAGCATTCATGACACCGAGAACTCTAAACAGTTTTCTGACTGCAATGCCTTTATGGTGAGGTGATGTTTTTGTTGTTACAACGTAAGCTGATGCCATAATCCAGTATTTTCGATTTCACAAATTTGGAGCAATATTGACAAATCTGCTCACGAATCAATATATATATATGCCTGAGAAAAGACAGGAGAAGTTGTATCTTTACCAAATTCAGCCAGTTGGTGACATGACCAGTGTATAAAGCACACTCAAAAACCCAAAACAAACTACTAAGTCCCTTTTTTTTTAATCAGAATGACCTCACTGATAAACGGACCACTAAACAGTGGACACTATACATCAGGCTAGCAGTTATTTATAGGAAATGCCATACGGCATAATTGCCCTCACAAATCTAGTATTTTAAAGTGCACGGAGGGCTGGAGAGATGGCCCAGCGGTTAAAGTGCGCTTGCCTGTAAAGCCTAACAACTCGGGGGGGGGGGGGCGATTCCCAAGTACCCACATAAAGCCAGATGCACAAAGTGGTGCATGCGTCTGGAGTTCTTTGCAGTGTCTGGAGGTCCTGGCGTGCCCATTCCTCACCCAATAAAATATTTAAACTGCACAGCACTCAGAAGGTCCAGAAACTTTGATCTCCTCCCACTGGATGTGACAAATGTTTGGGAGTGCAGCTGGAACCTCTGGGCAGGCACAGTGTAAAACCTAGGGCCGTGGATCCACCTTTGGACGCTGCATCCCTATTTCTTATCCAAACTCTCAAGCATCCCTTAGGGCGCAGAGAAGCGAGACCGCTAGATGGCGCCCTTGCTTCGCTCATTTTCGTAGCAATCGGGAGCGCAGGTGAAAAGAACTTTCAGGATCAAGCAACCAATCCTCCTCCCCTCGCAGTTGGCAAAGGAATCGCCACATTTCCTGCAGCTCGGGGGGATGCGCGTGGTAACCAACGCCCCCAACATTCCCCCCCCGCCCCACTCCCCCCCAAAAGGCCAGCCACCTCGGGCCACCCAAGCAGGCGACACGCCCCAGGAATGCCACCAGAGCGAGGGTTTGTAAAGCTTTATTTCCCAAGGGGTGTGCATTTGCATTTGAGTCCAGAGTCCCGGGAAGTTTCCCGCCCCCCTTCGCCCCGTTCCCTTCCTGCTGCGTCTTAGAAAGAAAAGCTAGGCGCCGAGGTGTCCCCGCGACCTTGGGCGGCGGGAGTGAAGGCCGGGCGGGCGCGCTCGGGGTAGGGTGGGGGTGGTGGTGCCTCCCGCCCGCCTGCCCGCCCACGGGGAGCCGGACCGGGGCGCGCAGGTAAAGGGTTACCCCGGGCCCGGGAGGGGGTTCGCCCGCCGCCGGCCCACGTGACGCTCGGGCCCAATGACCGCGCCCCGGCCCCGGCCCCGATCCCGGCCCGGGTCCCGGCCTCTGCAGCGAGCGCGGCGGGCTCCCGGCGGCGCTGCCCCGCTCGCCTTTCCCCGCGCGCCGCCCCGCGGGCGCAGCCATGGGCACCGCGACCCCCGCGCCGCCGCCGCGCGCGCCCAGGTAAGGCGGGCTCCGGGGACGCCCCCTCGCCCCTAGCTCCCCCGAGAGGGAGTCACCTGGAGGGCACAAGGGGTTGAAAGGGGGCTGCAGGGGTGGGGGGAGATGATAACGTGCCACAGGCGATACGTAGTTGGATGACTTGGGAGGAAGGAAAAAAAAATGCATGAAATTCAACAGAAAGAGACAAGAGGGGGGGTGTCTTGCAATGTTTCCAAACTAAGTCGTTTGTGAAGCTGGGCGTCGAATGGGCTGCATGAGACGGGTTTGCTTTTAAGTCTCCCCACCCCCACCTCCTCCACCGCCCGTTGAGTGAACTTTTCCACGGCACCTGCGAACTTGGATTTGGGCACAGAGTGCTCGAGATGCGCCCTCATTTCGGTGTCGCCGTTCTCCGCGTGCGAGCTCGGGGCGTTTGGGGATAAAAAAAAAAATGTTTCCGCTCGACCGCCGCCACTGTTTCTCCGCAGTGTCCTTGGGTTCCTCTGGATTCGTCCCCATGGGGTGCTGGAGCCCTGGGTCGCCACCGTCGAGGGTGAGGGGAATGGTGGGCTGGCATCGCTGGGCAGTGCCTGGCACAGAGCGGTGGGCGCCAGGGGCAAACAGTTAAAAACGGTCTCCCGTCGTTAAAACATTTAATACGTATCTCCCAGGTCGATCGCCTGAGTTTCACTGGCCTGGTCAGCTCTGATGAAGTGAGATTTTTCATAAAAACACCGAGGAAAAGTTTTTCCCAGTAATATGAAGCAGATTGCAATGTTTTATTTTCCCCCAGCACGGCAATTTGTCCTGAGAGCAAAACAAAAATCAACGTCTCTCCGGTGACAGAGCATTTACAATCTTTCCATCGTGGTGTACGCATTTGCACGATGGTTTTAGACAAAATAGATAGTCTAGGAGGTGGTTGAAGGGGAAGGGGAGGGACATTTTCTTCCTCTCACTATTTCTGGGCTTGTGAGTGTCCTGTGTGGCTGCAAATGAGCTATTGTAAGGAACAAGAGGGGGAGAAAAAGAGATTTGAAGATAGTGAATTCTTTATTTTATTTTTTTTAAGATAGTGAATTCTTTATTTTCTGGGAGGTTTTCTTCTAGATAATCTTCCATCTAATACGATTTTAAGAAGTGTATGTTAAAAACCCTCCTTCTAAATGCCAGTGCCTTTGAAACACCCTTCTGTCAAATCCCGCAGATAAGTGAAACAGAAATTTGAAACCCTAGAGGTGAAGCAGAGTCCTGGGTTAGTTGTGTTTTTCTGAAGTGTAAAAGCTCTTTAAGGAGCAGCAGCTTTGAGCCTCGCTGAGGAGAAACAGCAGACGTGGACACAGGAAGGGGACATGTGTCTTGCTTCTCCTTGCCCCCCCCCCACTGAACACACACTGTTCATCCTTGGATCATGCTCTTTAAACTTATTCCGCAAATATGTTCCACCTGGCCCCAGGAACTCATTGTCAATATTTCTAAAGATTGATATTTAATGATGTCTAAAAATAAAAATGACTAATCTCAGCTATGGTCCAAAGAATCTGCACACATCTGGAATACAAAGCCAAACAAAAACTAAGCATTTGCTAAGATCCTAAAAATGGAATGATTCCCCAACTCCCCAGGGAGCGCCTCCCTGAGCCAGAGGTGGTAGGTTCACTAGGCTCTGGGCAGAAGGCATTCTTGGGCCAAGGCAGAGCAGGTGTCCCGAGGCACACCAGAGCCTGTCAACTAATTCTTGGAAAAGACTCCAGTTTCCTAATAACTGAACGGCCACTTCCCAGGAGCTGGTTTCCTCTCTCTAGACTGTGTTTCTCATTCTCCTGGTTACCCAGTTTCCCAGTAACACGGGACCTTGGGCTTTGGAGGGCTCTTGGATAAAGAGTACCTACCTCCTGCTTGCTGTCTGTTTGTCCTTCCTGAATTGATTATTACATTGATTATCTGGTTGCAGACAGAGCTAGGGAGGACAGGCTCGGAGTGTTCACTGCCTGCAGGTCAGATGGACCGGGACATGGTCTTTCCAAAGGGCCAGCTTTCACCGTGGAACGAGGCTGGCCCTTGGTTAAATAAAGCCTTTCTTCATCTGATTAGTCCGAGTGTGACTGAAGAGAATAAACTGAAAATCGACTCCCTCATTTTCTGACATTTTTTCCACCTGTGACTATCACAGTCCCACATCACTTGGATTTTCAATTTCCAAGGATGGTAGCCCATCAAAATGATCCCATCCTAAAATATACTTAAAATATTAGCCTGATGAGTGTGTTATGAGGCAGACAGTTAAAATCGCTTAGCATACAGAATTGGTGTTGTGGGAGATCTTCTTCCATGGGCTGCTGAGCAGCAATGGCTTCTGTTAACAGGAGTTTGTCTTCAATTTTACCATGAGCATTGAACTCTAACATTCCAAAATCAAATCAGCCCTGGCTTGGCCTTAGAAACTGCAGGTGTGGAGAGCCAGTAACACGAGGCAGTCTGCAAGGAGCTGGGCACACAGGCCCTGTCTTGGGGGTCTAGTCTTGGGAGGCATCTTTGAAGGAGTTGATGCAGAGCTCATCTCTGTTCTCTAGGTTTACTCCGACCACAAGGAGGAGGGTGAAATGGAGAAAACACCAACAAGGCCGAAGGCAGCTGCCTCAGTTCCATGTGAGATAGAAGGGAGAAGCGAATCCATTTTACAAAGATGTTATGTCATTTAGTCTGAGCTATAAGAAATGATGAGTGACCCCAGTCTTTGATGTTAACTTACACAACATTTCAAAATATATTTTCTTTTCCAGGTTGGTAAACATAAACCACATGTCACTGCAGTGCCCCTCCTCTGTGAAGTTTAGTTACTTTGGAGTCCCACATAGTTTATTTCTGTCGCAGAAAAAAAAAAGTTTTTTGTTTTTGTTTTTTAATGAGCCAATTACAGCCACATGTTCAACAGCCTATTGCTGCTCAGTGTCAACTTTGGAGGATTAAGGCAAAGTTCAGATATATTGCTGAGCTCATGCATACATTCTCCAAGGTACCTTAAATTTCTCAGGGAGTAAAAATACCCTGACTTTTTGATTGTTTAGCATGAATTAAGTGGACAGACAATAAATAGCCTTGTGCCTTCCTTCCCCAAAAGTTGACTAAACCATGGCCTGCTGTGTGTCATAAAGACTGACTATATCTACAGAACACGGCTGTAAGAGACCCATAATGCCTAGAGTCGCCCTAGTAACTGACCCACCGCTGAGCGCAATGTGTATTTCTACACTTCAATTATTTTTTTAATTTACTGTCCCTGAGCTCCAGAGTAGATCATTCTTTTGAAATTTCTTCTAAATCTGGTGTGAATTCCCTACATTTGAGAACTCTACCTGCAATAAGTGCAATAAGTGTAGCAAAGATTTGATTCTTTAACATAAAAACTATAAAACTGTCTTCCCCCTTATTTAACGGTCAGATGGCCAGCACCCTCGGTTCTCCAGGACATTCCCTGCAACAAATGAACATACTTGAGGCCAGACGTGGTGGCGCATGCCTTTAATCCCAGCACTTGGGAGGCAAAAGTAGGAGGATCCCAGTGAGTTTGAGGGCACCCTGAGACTACAGAGTGAATTCCAGGTCAGCCTGAGCTAGAGTGAGACCCTACCTCAAAAAAAGAAAAGGAGGGCTGGAGAGATGGCTTAAACGCTTGCCTGTGAAGCCTAAGGACCCCGGTTCAAGGCTCGATTCCCCAGGACCCATGTTCGCCAGATGCGCAAGGGGACACACGCATTTGGAGTTCATTTGCAGTGGCTGGAAGCCCTGGCGCGCCCATTCTCTCTCTATCTGCGTCTCTCTGTCCCTCTCTGTCTCTCAAATAAATAAAAATGAACAAAAAGAATTAAAAAAAAAAAAAAGAAAGAAAAGGACATACTTGACCTTCACCTGTAGATCCTTGTCATTACAAGACGTGATTTCCCTGCTGATTTCTGATGAGTGCCCTGCAAGGTGACCCACCTGCAGTCAGGGTTCAGCTGTGTCATGTGAGGGAAGTGCTCCAGTCACAACCCGCTGTAGGGGGTAAGGCAACATAGCGAGGTGTGTCTGTGACTAAACCCTGTGCCTCTAAAAATGTACCTAGATTGGGTTCAGATTTGTATTTTTGCAAGTAAATGCTGCATTTTGGGAAAATGCACCGTCAATTGTTTGAATTTTTTAATTTTCTAAATTTATTTATTTATCTTGGTTTTTCGACATAGGGTCTCGCTCTAGCCCAGGCTGACCTGGAATCCACTTGGCAGTCTCAAGGTGGCCTTGAACTCACAGCGATCCTCCTGCCTCTGCCTCCCAAGTGCTGGGATTAAAGGCATGTGCTACCAAGCCTGGCCTTGTTTGAGTCTTTTAAAACATATATTTAATATATATAATATATACAGGATATAAACATTTATGTATATTTATACATAAATATATATATATTTATTTATTTGTGAGCAAAGAGAGGGGTACACCAGGGCTCCTGCTGCAAATGAAGTCCAGATGTATACGCCCTGTTGTGCATCTGACTTTATGTGAGTACTGGGGACTCAAACCCAGGCCAGCAGGCTTTGCGAGCAAACACCTTTAACTGCTGAGCCATCTTACCAGCCCCCCTTAGGAACCTTAAAAGCTACTTTCTCTAGCCACCTTAATTTACAGATGAGGAAATTAATTCCAAGAATTTTAAATGATAGTTCATAGGCTTGCCCATTTAGAAAAACTACTGGGACCAGTCTTAGTCACAATCCTTTGTTTAGTCTTCTTCTTGCCACTGACTAAAAATTATACATTTTAGTAGTATGGAAAATTCATTTTCTATTAAGTACCTTTACCCTATAGTATGGTTGTCTCTGTGTGTTGAGAACTTGCCTATATATAAGTACTAGTTTAGGGCTGCAGTTTAACAGATGACCCAACATTAGCGAACACGTATGTGTTTGTAACAAACATAATGACCTAAAATAACCACTATTTATTTAGCTTATGGTTCTGTGGGTCAGCAGTCTGGGCTAGGCTCAACTGGATGAGTAACTGGTCTCATCCAGGCTTCTCCGTGCATCTGTGGTCACCAAGGTGGCTCTGCCGCTGAGTATTAGCTGGCTGTCCCCTGAGTCACCTAGAGAGCAGCTGTGTCCCTTGGTTCACAGGCTGGGGCTGGTTCAGGCTGTCTGTAGTTGCAGGGGTGGGGGGAGTGAAAGCCGGGCCCCTTGAGACCTAGGCTCACACTGACACAAGTCACTCAGGAAGCCAGCTTCCGTTCAGAGAGTGCAGACCTCGCCTCTTGATGGGAAAAGAAAGTGGCTTGGATTCAGGGAAAGGTGCCTCATCGTAGCTGCTGTTGAGGTCTAGCGCATCTGCTCCTCACTGCCCACAGCTCATCTAAACTTCCAGGGCTAGGGTGTGAGGAAGACGACCTACTTTACAGGTAAGGCAGCTGAGAAGCAGACATGCTAGCTGGGGTTAGACAGGGAATGCAGTTGGTGAGGGGCAGAACCAGCCTTGGGTCTGAAGCCTGGCTCCAAGCCTCCAGCAGCACTGCCTCTGCAGCGAGCTGAGCGAGGACCATGTTCGGTAGTGCCGCGTGGCGCACGGTGCTGCACGGAAAAGCTTTACAAATGTTTACGTGCCGAAAGAAGTAAAATCGGATATGACTGTTCCCTCAAAGAACATATGGTTTGACTTATGTACGCCTATGTGCATACACATTGTTGAAGCAATAAAACTCGGTGGAATGAGAAATAAGATGCCTGGATTATCAGAGAAGTTTAGTCAAGAACAACGAGGATGAATGAGTTCAGGGGAGCGAAGGGAAAGACTTGAAAAGAATCGTGTCTAATATCTCAGAAGTTCATCGCGTCATTTGTTCACAACTGCATATGGAAATCATTTGCCATAGGTCACATGGCTGATGGCTGATAAAGATGGCACTTGAACCCAAGTCTATGTGCCTCTGAACCCCCCCAGAGCTCTCCCCCAGCCAGAGTCTGTAGCTTTTGCTGCCCAGAATAGGGTCTGTGGGCCAGCAGCCTAGTGGTGGATCACCTAGGCGCTTGTTGGAAATACAGAGTCGAGCCCACCTCCGTCTGCTGAGACAATCTGTGTTGAACAGGCCCCCCAGGTGATAAGAAGCCCTGCGCCAAAAGGAGCTTGGGATGGATGAATCACATCAACATAGGCAGAGGAGGTAGAAAGAAGCCTCTGTAGGCAGGAGCGGGATCCAGAGTGGAGGCTTTGAGACTGAAGTGAGCGTGCACGTTTCTGAATGTAATTGGAGGGACTCCCACGGCACAGGGGAGGAATGTGAGGCTGCTGGAGTCTGTGGATCCTGAAGAAGCCTGCTCTTTAGGAAGGTCATGGGCAACCCAGAGGATGGCTTGGGGACAGCAGACCCTGGGCACAGAGACCCCAGCTGGGAAGTTTCACTATCTAGGCATGAGGAGAGCTCAGACTAAGATGGAGAACATGCAGGAGATGGTTATCACCCAGAGCATCTCAAAGCACATCCCAAGTACTTGATACCAGACTGGATTGTAAGAGGAGCGAGAGGAAGGAGAGATGGTGGTTCTGGGCTGCTGAGCTCTGGGTTGTTTGCCAGCCTCCAAATGGGGATGCTGGCTTTGCATTCTTTTATTTTTTTTATTATTATTTTTTTTAAGATTTGTTTTTAGCCAGACATGGGGGCACATACCTTTGATCCCAGCATTTGAGAAGCAGAGGTAGGAATGATCACCATGAGTTTGAGGCCACCCTGAGACTCCATAGTGAATTACAGGTCAGCCTGGGCTAGAATGAGACCCTACGTCAAAAAACCAAAAAAAAAAAAAAAAAAGATTTATTGTTATTTATTAGAGACATAGAGAGGGAGAAAGAGAATAGGTGAATAGGTGCAGGGCCTCCAGCCACTGCAAACAAACTCCAGACACATGTACCGCCACGTGCATCTGGCTTATGTGGGACCTGGAGAATTGAACCTGGGTCCTTAGATTTCGCAGGTAAATGCCTTAACTGCTAAGCCATCTCTCCAGTCCCTGGCTTTGTGTTCTTTACTACCATGAAAGGGCACCTTTTGGTAGTGGTGAGTGAGTCAGTCTGTTTGAAGGCAGCTTGATGTGATTAGCTATCAAATGGATCCAAAGGCTTATGTCATCAAGGCTCAGTCCCCAGCTGAAGAGTTTGTAACTGAACGGGCTCTTTGGAGGTGGAGCTTAGTTGGAGGAAGGAAGTAGAGTATGGAGAACAAGCCTCTGAAGGGTCTGTCTTGGTCCCAGACCCCTCCTCTTGTACTTTCTGCTTCTTCGCTCACTATCGGGTGAGAAGCTTTCTCCTGCCTTAAAGCAGTGGAGCCAGCCGGCCTCTTTCCACCATGAGCCAAAGCAAATTTTCTTTCCTTGGGCGTTTTGTCACAGTGATGAAAAACTGACTTGATGCTACTAACAGCTGTTCCCATTCTCCGACAGTTTTCCAGCTGTTGCTATGAGCAAACCCTCCAAATGGAGGAGAGGCTTTTTGGTCAGAGTTCTCTCTGATGCAGCGGTTCTCTGCGTGTCTCGCAGCTTCTTAGAGCCTCCCAGTCACCCTGTGCCATCTGTAGGGTCGTTTTGTCCCTTGCACAGTTAAGGACACTGAGACTTGGAGATGCGTCTCAGGCAAGATTTGAATGCAGGTCTTCTGATGCTAAGCCCAAACTGACTGTGTCTATATAGGCACCCTGCAATCTTGGATGGAAGTTATCAAGCTGATTTGTTTTTGGCTTTGTGTGTGTGTGTGTCTGTTTCATATACATTATGCCAAAGAAAGATACTTGAGAATTGCTACTGGTAATTTTCAAGTAATTATTTTTTTAGTTATTTAATTTTTTTGAGAGAGAAAGAGGCAGAGAGAGAGAGAGAATGGGCACACCAGGACCTTCAGCTACTGCAAATGAACTCCAGACACATGTGCCACCTTGTGCATCTGGCTAACGTGAGTGCTGGAGAATCAAACCTGGGTCCTTTGGCTTTGCAGGCAAGTGCCTTAACTGCTAAGCCATCCCTCCAGCCCTCAAGTAACTATTTCATGGAAACTTGAAAATGCCTCATGAAAAGCTAATTTCCATTCCTACCTGATTTTCTTATTGAATTCATATGTTGATCCAATGGCCAATAAATAAATAAACACACTTTATACTTCAACTAATGTGAGCTACTTCCTAGCTCTTTCCTTTGATGAAAAAATTTTTAACTGTTTTATTTTATTTTATTTTTTAAATTCTAACAAATATTTATTTATTTATTACGGAGAGAGAATGAAAATGCCAGGACTTCCTGCCACTGCAAATGAACTCTGTGCATGTACCGCTTTGTGCATCTGTGTCTATGTGGGTACTGGGGAATTGAAAATGGACTGTCAGGTTTCACAAGCAAGTGCCTTTAATTGCTGATCCATCTCTCCAGCCCTGAAGATAATTTTTTGTTATTTATAAGTAAAATATTTATATAAATTATAATCTTGAATCCCCTCAACCTCAAGTGAATTTTTAAGTCTGGTTCTTAAATAACAGACACTAAAATCAGAGCTGAAAGAGGTCACTGGCCTAACCCCTCCTATGACGGAGAAGAAAGACAAGACCTTGAAGAGGTGAGGGAATGATTCAGGAACACGCCCCAAGCCTGGGGCTGGGCACCCAATCTTACCCCAGTCCTGTACCCTGATGAGCTCCTTCCGAGCAGTTCCTTCCCCGTGGTGGTATTTATCAGACACTGACAAGCAAGGTAGGGAAGCTGAAAGAACTCGCATTGCAAGTTAGGAAAACCAGAGGTTAAATCGGATGTGTTGGCTACCCAGCATGTCACAAAATTCATTTAATGCCATAGTCACTTCTAAAGAAAATCATAAAACAGAGATAATTGACTACTCAAGATTCGGTTCACAGAGTACAATTTATCACCAGTCTCCTTTCAACATGACATGACAAGTTTTAAGATCAGCGCTAGGGTTTGGTTTTGGTGAAGGGAGCCAAGCGTTCTTGGAGTGGATATAATAAAAACAGGCCCACCCCAGACCACTGGTGGAGGCCTGACTGCCAACCTTCAGGCCTCTCTCTCTCTCTCTCTCTCTCTCTCTCTCTCTGTGTGTGTGTGTGTGTGTGTGTGTGTGTGTGTATTGCACATTCCCTGCAGAGGGGACAGGCCATTGTTCCTACTGCCTGCCAGAGCTCAGACCTAAGCTGTGCGTCTGGAAACAGGAAGGTAGCGAAGTCATGGCTCACTGGAGTGGAGCGAGCTAGAAGGTTTTATGAATACCCTGCCTCCACTCCAGGATTTAATGGGGCAAAAGGAGTGTCACTTTTATGTAATCCAAAAGGAGAAAAAAAAAAAAAGAAAAAGTAGCTTTGGGAAGTGAAATTAATGAAATTTTACCCTTGGCAGCCAGTCGTCCTTTAGAATGAACTAGCCAACACAAAAGCACACAGCCAAGAGTGCGTGCACCAGTGGAGGGTGTGTGGGATGGGTCCCCAGAGGCAGATGTGACCAGGCAAGACTCATGTATGCCCAGAAATCAGCAATCGCCCCAGAGCTTGGTGGCCCCTGTGAGCAGTGGATTCCCCCTCACCCCCTAACTCTCTGCATGGGCATCTTCAACATGTGAGCCTCGGGAGAGAAACTAGGGACGCGGTTGTGTTTTCTTCGGGCGCTGGGCTTCTGGTTGACCGCACTGCGTGCGTGAGTCGCAGCGGGCGGCCGTGGCTGGCTGAGTGGGGCGTGGCAGTGCCAGGAGTCGCTGGGATGAGGGTTGGGCTGTCATCAGCTTTGAATCTTGGGGCTGACATTTTTTTTTAATGAGACCTCAGGAATTTCACCTAATTGTCCTGCGTTTCAGTCCCCTTATCTATAACACCTGGACCCTGACTACTTGCCCTAAGGCATGTCTTCCTAACTGTCAGTGCTGCATAAATATGACCTTCAGCCTCTTTGACCTCACTCCCCTGGAATGCAAAGTGAAAAGTTGGGACCAGAGCAGTATCTTTGGTGGCACCTAGGATGGAAGGAGAGAATGGGGAGGCGGGGAGTGTCTCAGCTCACCCCACCTTCACCTTTCATAAAGCCACACCACACAACAGCAGGACTTTTCAAGCTTGAACCCAAGGGAGTTTCCCTCTGAGCTTCTCACTGTATTTCCTTATTGTGAAATTTCCTACTTCAGTAGCTGGGGTGGGGAGGGGGAATCATTCTAAATGCTTCTTGACCATAAGTACACTTCAAGCACATGGAAAACTGGGGGTGACGCAGAATAATAGTTCCGTGTTTCACACCTGCGTGAGGTAGGAGGGTGCGGGCATTCATTCGTGTGAAGAGACACAGGGAAGAACAGGGAACCCGACAGGCTGCACTGGATGACCGGGAGGGACGAGAGCTCGGGAAGGCAACCACCTCTTGTGCGCCTTTCCATGAAGTTCCATTTGCAGTGTGTAAGACAGAGACCTGGACTCACTTTTGTATCATCTTCAGTTCTGAGTTCAGTTGGATGTTTTTTTAATTTTCTTTTCAGTTTTGTACTCAATCAAGTTGGTACCATCATTAGCCTCCTCCCTGACTGCCCCCTCTGCAGGGACCCTCCTTGTTGGGGAATATGGGGCGTGCACTGTGGGGCTAGCCATCAGTTATGGGTAGGAGGAAATGTATCTGTGTACCATAACCCAACGTGTGGCTCTGACAGTCTTTCCGCCCCCTCTTCTGAAAATTTCCCTGAGCCATGTTGAATTCACTTTTGGTCTGCTTCAGCAATGAGGTCTTGGGAGCCTCTGTCTCTCTGGATATCTGGTTTGGTAGGAGTTGATTATTCTCTATGTTGATCTCCTTCACCCTTGTGCTGGTACCAGGTTCGCCAAGAAAACAGCACTCTTGCATGTTTCCCCAATTATTCTTAGTTTCAACTGGGGCCCTTTTGAGGTATGATGGGGTGGTTCTGTCCTTAGGATCTGCGTCTGTCTGAAAAAGAGAAGCAGATTCTCCAGTGGAGAGTAAAGTTAGCACCAGATAAATGGAATAACCGTTTTGTTTTGTTTTGTTTTGTTTTGTTTTGTTTTGTTTTGTTTTGTTTTGTTTTAGAGAGATAATGTAATATGTGGAGGCCCTCTTGTAGCCCATGAATGGTGGGAGCTTGATAATGGAGAGCGGGCTCATTTTTGGATATGATTCTGACCCAGCTCTAGCTATGGGTTCCGTTCCACTGAGCAGATCAGGTAGACAAATCAAGAGCAGTTGGTTTCCCACCATGGGTGTGCGCCACTATTTCACTGTGTGAGCATCAAGTCAGGTTGTTTGCTGCTGAGTAGCTTAGACCATGAGTTGCCTGGACAGATATTGGTCATGTTCCCCCAGCTGCTCATCAGGCAGCTTCCGGCACTAGTCTGGGGACTGACTCTCTTCCAGCTTCCAGCCATGTCACTCCAGGTCACGTGCCAACAGCTTTAGTTGGATTTTAAAAATAATGTCATTTTGTTTCCACTGTGGAGGGTGCATTCCCAGTTGTTAAACATAATGCCATATAAAGTGGTTTGAGTCTTTTTTTTTTGGTTGGGTGGTTGGTTACTTTGTTATGAATGAGGAGTATACAGTCTAAATGATGTTTTTAATAAGCATCTATGGGGGCCAAGCCTTATGCTGGGTAGTGGAGCTATAAAGGTGAATGCAGTGGGCTGGACATAGCCTCGTAAAAGTCAGGGATCGATCCAGTAACTGTACAGACATATCTAGCACCACCTTCCAGAGTGGCCTGAGGGAAGAGAGCACAGGCCTTGTGAGGGCCACAGTGAGGGTATCTATAAAGAGGCAGGAGTGACTCCCCTGAGGAGGGGACTGTCCAGCGGAGATGGCCCCAGAGGAAAGAGAATGGAGGGGGCACCCAGCCAGCCTGAAGTGGGATATGTCCAGGAGAGAGGTCAGCCAGAGATGAGGCACGAAAGGCCTAGAAGGCCACATGCTGTCCACTGACCTCCACTTACCTGGGCTTTCAGAGCTGTTGGCTGGCTACTGAAACCTCTGGTATTTAGAGGTGTGTGAGGAGAAAGCTTTCCTGCCCCCAGCCTGACACTTGGCCTCAGGTTCAATTCAGCCTCATATTCCAGCCTGTGGTAATGGACAGGGATGAGCACAGATGTGTCTCTTGTTCTGGACGCATGTGAGTCCCTTCCTGCTCTTTCGATTTCTTCCCTAGTATGTTGCTTGGTAAGTTCCCCGGGGGCCAGTGGGGCCCTTTGAAGAAGGGTTGAACTCACCCATGAGTTTCAGCAGCGAGACTCCTTGGAACTAGCAAATCACCCAGGCATCTTTTTCCCCCCCAGAAACAAACACTAGGAGCCACTGGAAAGACACACTGTCTGGGGGTGACGGTCGTGTGAGTGTGGGAACAGTTCCACACTGTGGCCAGCCACTTCACCAAGGCGAAACAACTGCTCACATCCGTTTCCAATACATAAAGTCCTTTGTGTTGATCGGAGATAAAGCAGTGAACAGGCCATACATGCCACCCCTGGATGGCAGCCTTCTGATAACATTCCTCCCAGAGGATGTAATTTAATCTTCATCCCAGAGCCCAGCTTACAAACAAACCCCTAGATCCTGGACGGCCTGTGCTGGCTTATCTTAATGGGTATTATTAGTGACACAATCTGATGCTCAGCGAGAAAGTACAGAAGCTTTAAGCTGGGGAGCACTGAGATGTCCAGGTGGCTGGAGGGAAGAAAACAGGGTCGCGGGACTGAGGGAGAGAGAAGATCTGTTAAGATGTCATAAGCTTGCCACTGGAGTAGAGGCAATTGCAGGACAAGACCCAGATGGACTCCTGGGGCATTAGGTAAGATTACAAGGACTTGGCTATTGATTGATTTAGAATGAAAAGCCAGGGTAAATTTTAGGGCCTATGTATATAAGGATTTGCAATGTTGTGATTTAAAAACGATTATGTCATCAATATGCCATCCATAAATACAATCTTCTGTATTGATTAAAAACTGAGATAGGCCAGGGCTAGTGGTGCACACCTTTAATCCCAGCACTCAGGAGGCAGAAATAGGAGGATCGCTGTGAGTTTGAGGCCAGCCTGGGACTTCAGGGTGAATTCCAGGTCAGCCTAGGCTAGAGTGAGATCCTGCCTTGCAAATAATAATAATAATAATAATAATAATAATAATAATAACCCAGCTACACATGGATAAAGAAAAAAAAGTCTAAGAGATAGTTTTAAGTTTTAAACGTTTTGTTGAAGAAAAGTGCACTGTTTCGTTTTCATAAAATGGTAGCAATTATAATTAGCACTTCACAAAGAATAAATTCCAAACCAAGGAGATTACAGGGCCACTCGCATGTACATTTGACATTTCTGTACTCTGGACTTTTTGCAATTCTCACCAGTCATTTTGTAACCAGAGAAAACAGACTCAACAGAAAATGAGCCAATCACTCTAATTCTGTTGTGGAAACTTCTGACCACTCCCCAACATGACGGTTTCCCTCCTCAGAGCTGTGAATCCCATTCATACCAGAACGTTCAAGAAGGCCTTCAGAAAACATTACTCTCCTCTCAGATGAGGAAACTGAGGTGTAGGAAAGTCAATGGGTTGACTAAAGTCATATTGCCCTAAATTTATAGCAGAGCCAAAACTAGAACCCCGGGATATCCTGGCCTGAAGACTTGAATATTTCCTACTGTAAATTCACTCTCCCCAGAATCCCTAGTGTCTGTGAATGACTTGGCATTAAAAATAAAGTCACATCAATAAACTTGCCTTTCTCTTCCAGAAATATGCTGTGCTCACTTCAGAGAGGCACTCTACTTACAATAGGCCCTCCAAGGCACGCATTAGGAGGTAGATAGACTTGTGTGAGAATTCAAATCCAAAAGACAATTTCAGGGAAGGGAAAGGCTCCCTACCCCTGGCTTGTGCTCACATAGAGGTCTTGTCGCTTGATATTTCTCCCTCTCCCCTCTTTCTCTCCCTCTCTTGTTCTCTCTTTAGTTAGGGAGACACTTTCCTAATTGGCTCTGCTGTGGACATGGACTTTGAATTTCAAAGCATGCTTGGAGATAGGTGCCCTTCCCACTGCAACAATATGCCAGGACCCTGAGCTTCCTAGCGGGAGGGCATTGCTGAGCAGGGGCACGCTTAACTTGTGGGCAGTTTGGTGACGACTTCCACTGTGTGCAGGTGCCTGACTTTCAGAGCACCTTCCCACCGAGCTCGTCTCATGTGCTGTTGAACTCACAGAAATACGGCCTACCTGGCCTATGGCTCAACACAGTGCTTAGTGGGTCAGGTCTCATGTTTGCGGGACAGGGGGATTCAGCCAAGAAGCGCTGACACGGGACTCTTGTCGGGACCTGAGGCCACCCTGGAAGGCAGCAGTTAGCTGGCAGGTGAGAGGGGAGAGGAGGTTAAGTCCTTGTCTGATTGTAAGGGCCGTGTTCGCTCTCGCACCTCTAGGCTCTGACTCTTTTCTCCTCTTTCCCCTGAAGCTAATCAGAGCACTTTTGTTTCTGCCCAGCTCCACTTGGCATCTGGTGTTCATCACCTAAATGAGCCACTGTCTTTTGCAAACTCGTCTGCTCTCTGCCTCCCGTTTTGCAAAGTTGGTGAGCTTATTTCCAGTGTTATATTAATTTATTTCAACTGAACATTTTCCATATCCTAAACATTGTTCCATCTCTTGCTCTACCATCTGCTGGATTTTTTTTAGACAGAATATATATATATATATACATATGTATATGTATATGTATATTTAGCTTAAGCCCTTTCAAACCAGTTTTTCTTTCTGCTATTGCTAATATTGTGTGGATTGTGATGTTTTGGGTATTTAAGATATCCATATAATGCATTAATAATGTTTTATCACTAAATTAAGAAAAAGGGGCTGGGGAGATAGCTCAGTCAGTCAAATGCGTGTCTTGAAAGCATAAGAATTTGAGTTCAGTTGCCACAGAAGAATGCCAGGCATAGTGGCCTGTGATGTAATCCCAGTGCTGGGAGACGGAGACCGGCCTACCAGTGGGGCTCCCTGGCCAGTCAGTCGAGATTAATTGGTGAGCTCCAGATCAATGAGAGAGAGACCCTATCTCTTGCAAAGGCTCCCAGCCTGTGTTCAATTCCCAAGCACCCATGTAAGGCCAGATACATATATTTGGTGTTTGTTTGCAGGGGCAAGAGGCACGGCTGCACCCCCTTCCCCCCCCCACACAACACACACATGCAAGTAAATAAATAATGTTTAAAAAAAGAAAATGGAAAAGCAGTTGAGTATTCTCATTGATATACCTTTTGATTTTATTAAGTAAACCAGTATTTTGATAGGCTTTGCCCTCAGTCAGTTCTAAGATCGACTTGCAATAAGCTCACATTGTTCTTTTCTCAAATGTGGAAACTTTGTTCTCAGTAAATTCTTAACTATTTCTGTTTTTGTTTTCTTACGTTTTTATTTTAGAGCAAGAGAGGGAGAAAGAGACAGAGAGAGAAAGAGAATTGGTGCTCCAGGGCCTCAGCCACTGAAATCAAATTCCAGATGCTTGCACCACCTAGTGGGCATGTGCGACCTTGCTCTTGCCTCACCTGTGTGTGTCTAGCTTATGTGGGATCTGGAGAGTTGACCATGGTTCCTTAGGCTTCACAGGCAAATGCTTTAACCACTACGCCATCTCTCCAGCCCTTGAGTATTTCTCTTCTTAAAAAATATTTTATTTATTTATTTATTTATTTGACAGAGAAGGAGGGAGGGAGAGAGAGAATGGGCACTCCAGGGCCTCCAGCCACTGCAAATGAACTCCAGATGTGTGTACCCTCTTGTGCATCTGGCTAATGTGGGTCCTGGGGAATCGAACCTGAGTCCCTTGGCTTTGCATAACCACTAAGCCATGTGGTTTTTCTTTTTCTTCCCCACCCCCCCATGTATATTTCTTTTTCTTTTCTTTTCCTTTTTTTTGGGGGGAGGGGTTTCAAGGTAGGGTCTCACTCTAGCCCAGGCTGACCTGAAATTCACTATGTAGTCTCAGGGTGGCCTCGAACTCCTGGTGATTCTCCTACCTCTGCCTCCCAAGTGCTGGGATTGAAGGTGTGCGCCACCATGCCCGGCTCCTTGTGTATTTCTTGAATAACCTCCCATATGGGTTGAGTCTGGCCAAGGGAAGAATGCAGGTCTTCATTACAAGTGGAACTGGAAAGAATGGATTGAACACAGCCCCACAGGAAATTCTGGACAGCATTAGAGAATTCTAGGATAACAAGATGCTGTGTCCAGAGGGGACAACAGGATATTTGGCTTTATCTCTGTTACAACCCAGAGCAGGTCTGTGAGAGCACCTTCAAAAGTACCCACAGAAGGTTATGTTTCACGCTGTTCTTTTTTTTTTTTTTGTTCATTTTTATTTATTTATTTGAGAGAGAGAGGGAGAGAGAGACACAGATAGAGAGAGAATGAGTGCGCCAGGGCTTCCAGCCACTGAAAACGAACTCCAGACTCACTCTGTTCTTTTTAGCTCTTCTCAGACAGTAGGAACCTTGGTAGGGTTATGGAAGTTTCTCATGCACTGAGAAAAACATGTTGGTTGGAGACAACAAGGTGCACTGACTGAATCAGCCTGCCTTGGAACTCAGGAGTGGACGCTCCCTGTAATTTGGCCATTTGTGTGTGTGTGTGTGTGTGTGTGTGTGTGTGGGTCTGTGTGTAGATTCACATGTGGTTGGACAGACATGTACATGTGTCCATGATTGTGGAGGCCAGAGGTGATGCTATTTTACTTCCCCAATTGCTCATTCCTTTAGCTTTTGTTTTTTAGTTTTTTTTTTGTTTTTTGTTTTTTTTTGAGATAAGGTCAGGCTGTAGCCCAGGCTGACCTGAATTCACTATGTAGTCTCAGGGTGGCCTCAAACTCAAGGCAATCCTCCTACCTCTGCCTCCCAAGTGCTGGAACTAAAGGCGTGCGCCATCATGCACAGCATCACTCCCTTTTTTTTTTTTTTTTTTTTTTTTTGGTTTTTCGAGGTAGGGTCTCACTGTAGCCCAGGCTGATTTGGAATTCACTATATAGTCTCAAGTGGTCTTGCACTCGTGGCGATCCTCCTGCTTCTGCCTCCCGAGTGCTGGGATTAAAGGCGTGCGCCACCACGCCCAGCCCTTATTTTTGAGACAGCAAATCTCACTTAAACTCAGCGTTCATCAGTCCGGCTATCTAGCCAGCTCACCCCAGGGATCCAGTCCCCATTTCCCAAGCACTGGGCTTACAGGTGGTCCACCACACCTGCCTGGTATTCATGTGGGTCCTGAAGATCCAAACTCATGTCTTCATACTAGTGTAGCAAGTGCTTGACCACTGAGCCATCACCCCAGCTCCACAACCATGGATCTTTATGCCACCTTTGTGGCACTTTAGGAGATAAAGTTCATTTTCATAAGTGTTGGAACATTTTGCTTATTAACAAGGATGACTCCTATTAGAAATGGAAATTTCCATGAAAGAGAATGCTTCTGTAGAGACAGCAGGTAGACTTGTTTCTGTTTCTTAATATTCATAAAAAACATGTGAGTGCCTTCTACCTAACTTGCTTCATAATTTAAAAAAATATTTTATTTATTTATCTGAGAGAGACAATGGGCATGCCAGGGACTCCAACCATCGCAAACGAACTCCAAACACATGTACCACCTTGTGCATCTGTCTGGCTTAGGTGGGTACTGGGAAACTGAACTTGAGTCCTTAGGCTTCACAGGCAAGCACCTTAACCATTAAGCCATCTCTCCAGCCCCATGAGTTTTTGAGAATAGGGAAATGTAAAGGCAAAAGTTAATTTGTCCACTGTGTAAAGAAAGAACAGCTTTCCTGCTGGGGCTTTGCACTTGGTTCTAAGAAAGGTCTTTCAGATGGAAGCAAAGAGGGAGACAGAGGGTAAAGGGGTGCTGTTCCTTTAAACGTGATGATAGTTTATAATTGTCCTTGAAGTTTCTGTTTTCATGTGTTTGCTTTGGGCGGCACGTGGAAAAATATTTGCCTGCTGTGCGATCCTAATCTTCATGCTCACAAATTTCCTTCCCTGTGAAAAGCTGGTCAGCGACTCCTTAATGTTACCTTTGCTTTTGAAATGTGGAATGGATTAGTGTTTACTTTAAAACTGATTGCCCACTTTAGGTCTAAAAAAAGATGCCCCGAGAAAACTCTGATAGTGTGAAACCTGTCATAGGAATTAAAAACTGGGGTATCTTAATCAAGTGATCAGTACTGCCATTATAAATCAGTTATCAAGGTTTTAATAAACCCTATTATTTAGTCTAAGTAACATTGTTTGGAAAATCTTACCTTGCTCATCTAAATAGGATTTAAAAAAATTATTTTTATTTTTATTTATTTGAGAGAGAGAATATGTGTAAATATGTGTGCCAGGGCCTCCTGCCACTGCAAATGAACTCCAGAAGCATGGGCCACCTTGTGCATCTGGCTTACGTGGGTCCTGGGGAACCGAACCTGGATCCTTTGGCTTTGTAGGCAAGCGCCTTAACCACTAAGCCATCTCTCCATCCGTAAATAGGATTTTCTAATGTCTGTAAAACACTCCTAAATTGTTCTTAGTGACTTGAGCCAAAGTTTGATTTTTCCCCTTAAATTAAAATTCCATTTGTTCAGAAATTTTTATCCAACATTTGTGTGTTAACATATCTGTATTAAACATTTTCCTCAATTTGCATATGTTAAGAAACTGAGTCATCATGGCTGGAGGGATGGCTTGGCAGCTAAGGCATTTGCCTGCAAAGCCAAAGGACCTGGGTTTGATTCCCCAGGGCCCATGTTAGCCAGATGCACATGGTAGCACATGCATCTGGAGTTCGTTTGTAGTGGCTGGAGGCTCTGGTGCACCTATTTTCTCTCTCTCTCTCTCTCTCCCCCCCCCTTTTTCTCTCTGTCAAATAAATAAAAATAAAAAATATTTTTTAAAAAAGAAAATGAGGGCTGGAGAGGTGGCTTAGTGGTTAAGCACTTGTCTGTGAAGCCTAAGGACCCCGGTTCAAGGCTCTTTTCCCCAGGACCCACGTTAGCCAGATGCACAAGGGGGCGCATGCATCTGGAGTTCATTTGCAGTGGCTGGAGGCCCTGGCGCGCCCATTCTCTCTCTCTCTATCTGCCTCTTTGTCTCTCTGTCACTTTCAAATAAATGAAAATAAACAAACAAAAAAAATTTTTTTAAAGAAAATGAGTCATCAATCCTGAAAACCCACAGTGAGTTGTTCCCACCACCAAATGCATGATTTTAATATGCAAATAAAATTCTCGAATACTATTCATCTACACTATGCGTTTAGTATCTTTAAAGGTAAAACTTACAAAGCCAGGCATGGTGGTCCCTGCCTTTAGTCCCAACACCGTGAAAGAAAAGTGAGACTTTCAACAAAATAACTCCTAATAGAATTTGTTGGGGCAAAGAACAGGTGATGAACTAAGCTACACTCAGAACCTGGGGCAGAGTAGTGAGATTCTATTGGCTAAACTCAGGCAATGTTTACATAGGCCTGGTTTGATTAGTTGGCTTTCTGTTACAAAAAAAAAAAATGCATGTTCCTAAAATGTTCCAGTTTGTATACTCATACAATTCACCTGTAGTTGGCTTTGTAGCAATCAAAATGTAGAGGCAGCCTCGGACTGTCGTCATCATAATTACTTGAATTTAAGGCACCTAAGTGCAGATTTCCCATTCATTGAGCACTAAGTGCGTGTCGTGTCGGCACTGTCCTCCGCTGACCTACCAGGATAAGAAGTGGAGAGAACTCCTGTTCTCAGTTTATACTATCCATTGGGAAAGATGACCATTAAGTCACCCTCAAATAAAAATGGAATGTAAACTGTGGTGTAACAGGAAAAGATCAAAGGGGTGATTAGAGCCCTTAGGAATGGCTGTCGTCAGGGAAGGAAGGGAGAGGGGCAGGGCTTCTCAGAGAAAGCCCAGCGCTCAAAGCAGAGAAAGGGGGGGGGGGAATTTGCCCAGGGAAGGGCGGGGTGAAGGGAGGCAGAATTAGCTATATACATTTAATTTTTGAAAAAGAGTGAAACCAAGACACCTGTATATCCCATAGAGATGCCAGCAGCTGCTCTCCTGCCTGAAACAGTGAAGAGAAGTGACCAAGGTTTCTTCTCTGATGAGTGAGTGATAGAGCTGTCCCCTTCCCAGGATGCCCTACGATGGCTCCCTGTGGACTTTTCGGGAACTGTCAGCATCCTCCCCCACACTCAGGCAGCTAGACTGGGTGACCTCTAGTGCTGCTTCACCCACATCCACAGATTGATCTGCATCTGCTTTCGTCCTTCCTCATTTTCTTGTGCTCAGTGAGTAAGGCCTGCCTTGTCCTGCTCAAGGTCAGTCTTCTCATGCGAATGCTTCCTTCATGCCAGTCCTCTGTTCTGAATTTGCAACATCTAACAAGCCATAGCAAAAGTAAACAAAGTTTTCAAAAGAAGTCAACTCACAGTAAATACACCTAAGCCTTTTTAAAAATTAAAACAAAATTCAAAATGTATATCTCTGAACTCTGAATTGCTTGGCTTCTACCTCACCTGTTTCCCTTTAAAAAGGAAAAGTAGGGGCTGAGGCTATATGCAGCTTGGTGGTCATGTGCTTGCCTAGCATACTTGAAGCACTAGGTCTGATCCCCAGAACAGGGGAAAAATGAAAAAGAAGAATTCTTGAGTAATTATGTGCCTATGCCCAGTTCTGTACTCCAGTTCGCTCTTCATTATGTAGCTGTTCCATTTCTGTGCATTTTATCATGGAAATTTCACTGGCCAAATCTAGTGTTGTATTTCACCCATTTATAAACCTCCTTGCTACAGTTCAGACTACTGAATTTAATGCCGCCGTCTTTAAAACCCTCGTTCCTTTGATTCTGATTATGATGCTTGATTTTGCACTCCTGCGTCTCCGGCATCTATCAAGTCAAACCCCGGGGCTTTCATGATGTAGAATCCAGTACAAGGTCCTAAACACGCCTAGGAGAGTTACAACCGATAGAAGAGTTTACAGATTCAGAGCGATGCTTACCGTGGCTGTCATTGGCTCAGGTCAAGGGATAAGGCAACCTATGGCAGCCTGTTGAATCCAAGATGACTTGAGATTTAGGTGATTTTTGAATCTCAAGACATAGGTATGAAGAATCAACCCCTACCCCCACCTTTGCGTGTGTCTAGTATGTGTAGTATATGTGTATGTGTGTGCATGTACTGATGTGGCATCCTGGGCGCTCTTTTGCTGCAGCTGGAAAAAAGACAGCAGTGACCCCTCCCATCCCTTACCCACTTGTTTCTAGAGCTTGCCACTCGTAAGCCTCGGTGATTCTCCGGCCTCTGCTACCCACAGAAAGAGGGCTACAGACATCTACCGTCATGCCCAGCTGTTTACATGGGTTCTTGAGATTCATAACTGGGCAGTCTCAGGCCCGCTCCGGCCTTCATGCTTGGGCAGGGAGCCCACTTAACCACTGAGCCATCTCTCTGGCCCAGAATAGACTCTTTGTAAGGTGCAGGGTGCCTGTTAAGGGCAGTGTGCATACAGAAAAATAAATTCCAAATCTCTGATTATTCTGATGAAAATGCACTGTGGAAATAACTCCACACACAAAAAAATGCTTTCCCTAAAAGATAATTTTCAACATTCAGTGTGAATTTGATAGATTAAATTCAATAAAACACAAATAATACTTTTAAATAAGTTTAGGATAAAGTTGTTTTAATATTTTAGGCATTCGTTACATTTAACATAATGTATAAATTAACATGAGTCTTGTGATGTCTAATTTAAAATGGATTGGATTGATTTAAGCTGAATTCCTAAGATGAAAATTTTGCTGCTTAAAAGTATGTTGAGGGCTAGAGGGATGGTTTAGCGGTTAAGGCGTTTGCCTGCAAAGTCAAAGGACCCAGGTTCGATTCCCCAGTACCTACGTTAGCCAGATGCACAAGGGGGCGCACACATCTGGAGTTCATTTGCACTGGCTAGAGGCCTTGACATGCCCATATTCTCCCTCTCCCTCCCTCCCTCCCTCCCTTCCTCCTTCTCTTTCTCTCTCTCTCTTCCTCTTTCTCTGTCAATTAAATAAATAAATAGATATTTTAACAAAAAAAAGTATGTTGAAATTTTTAAACTTAAGACTTGTGGGTTTAATTATTTATGAAATAGGTACAGAGAATGGCTTATTGGTCACAAACCCAAAACAATTACAAAGAAATCAAACTTATCATGATGGGGGGTCTTGCTATGGAGCCTAGGCTAACCTCAAAACTTATAATCCTCTTGCCCTGGTCTCCCAAATGCTAGCTTATAAGTGTGTGCCTCCCTGCCTGGTTTATAAATACAGTCTAAAATGTCTGTTGCTGAAGCTGGGCGTGGTGGCGCACGCCTTTCATCCCAGCACTCGGAAGGCAGAGGTAGGAGGATCACCATGAGTTCAAGGCCATCCTGAGAATACAGAGTGAATTCCAGGTCAGCCTAGACTAGAGTGGAACCCTACCTTGAAAAATAAAAAAATAAATAAATAAATAAATAAATAAATAAATAAATAAAAATCTCTTACTGAAAGGTTATTCTTAAAGGATTGATAGATACGGTGGCACACACATGGAATTCTAGCACTTAGGAGACTAAGGCAGGAGTATCCTGAGTTCATAGCCTGCCAGGGCTATAAAGTAAGACCTGGCCACCCTCCCCCCCGACAAAAAATTCTTACATAGCTACAAAGAATATCTTTGAGGGCCCTATGGAACACCTGAAAACCTTCATTGTGTCAGATGCAGTGGCGCACACCTTTAATCCCAGCACTCAGGAGGCAGATTTAGGAGGATCACTGTGAGTTCAAGGCCACCCTGAGACTCCATGGTGAATTCCAGGTCAGCCTGGGCTAGAGTGAGACCCTACCTCGAAAAACCAAAAGAGACACGAACAAACAAATACCTTTGTCGCTACTTCCCACTAGCAAGCATTTGTGTGCCTCAAACTGGGATGGGCTCCTCACCCCCAATTTTCTAGTTTCCTAGCCCATATCTGGCAGTATCCAGGTGTGTGTGCCACTCAGAGCTCATAAGCACATGAGCTCACATAGCTGTCTCCAGCACGGTCCTTCCCAGCAGCCTTAGAGCCATCCACAGTGTCTGTCTGCAGGGCAGATCCAATCACATATCCCAGACCCCATCAAACTCAACTCACCTGAAAACGAACATACCATGGTCCCTGTGCTTGCTCTCCTTCCGGTTTCCATCTCAGTGGATGACCTCGGCACGTTTTCCTTCCCCAGGGACCAGACCAGTGTGCCACAGCTCTCACTCCGCAGTTCCCATTGGCAAAGCAGTAGGAGGTTCCCAGAAACTCAGTAGGTGAAAACAAAGCACAAATAACTGAGGAATAACATGAATGCATGGGTTGGGAAGCGGGGGCGCCACATGTTATGTTAGAACTAGCAGCAGTCCTCTGTCCAGAGAGCAGAAGTGGCTAAGACTCACTGAGAACCACATGTGCCAGGCACTGGAAGGTGGTATATACACTTACAGACAAGCTTTGAGAGGGCATCGGCCAAGGGCTGTGTGGTGTGAGAAGCATCCTCTTGAACTCTACGGTGTCCTGACCTCATACCTCTGAGTCACTGCTTTCACCTTAGGGCAGATTTCCTCTGACAGCGATGGCTGTGGTGTTCCTGGTGTTACCTTGAAACACAGAAGTCACCTAGAAACTCAGAAATGAAAACTTGAGTGGCTTTCTTTTAAATTTCCTCATAGAAGGCTTCACTTCTCATTCTCACACAGAACAACAACAAAAAAAGCCAAGGCCCAGTCATTTCAAAGATCAGTGCTGTCACTTATGGAGGGTAAATTGGTGGAGTCAGGCCTCCTAACTTTGCTGTTTACTCTACCAATGACTTAGGGAAATCCTTCTGTACCGTCTGCATGCTGCTAGCCCAAGTGGGCTACATTGCAGTCAGACTGGACACAAGAAGTTGGCTGTAGAGGAAACAGGACCACAGGAATATCTTTCAAGAACTGAAGTTGAGAAATAGTCTTTCTAACATTTCCTCCTTCCCAGTTCCCTTGGGCTGGTCTTACAAACAATGCTCCTTTTTTTTTTTTTCTGCTCAGCCCTATGAGCCCAGCACAAAATTAAGGAAAGTGGTAAAACTGGAACTGCTATCTTATCAACATCCACCAGCCCATACCTCTACCCAGCCAAACAGTGGGGCACGAGCCCTTTACACACAGGCTGCCAACTTCAAGCTAAAGATTGAGATAACGAGGAGCCTTTGCTCAAAATAAACATTTTTAGAAAAATGACCATTCTGATATATATATGCTTCATTTCTGAATTAACTCTGTCCCACTCAAAACTAGACTGTGTTCTCTAAGAATCTTAATGTTGGAGGAAGCCTCGTCTAGTTTTTCCTCAGGGAAGTACATGGAAAAGTGTGGAACTTTCAGCAGGACTTATGAATTACTTATTTAGATCCTTTCCTTCTCTTCTACTTGTGGGTACAGGCATGCCATGGTCTCTTGCCACTGCAAACAAATACCAGATCCGTGTGCCATTGTTTTGCATGTCTTTTGTGTTTGATTGTGTTTGTTTTTGTATTTTTTTTTTTTCAAGGTAAGGTCTTACTCTATCTCAGGCTGACCTGGAATTCACTATGTAGTCTCAAGGTGGCCTTGAATTTATAGTGTTCCTCCTATCTCTGTCTCCCAAGTGCTGGGATTAAAGGTGTGCGCCACCACGCCTGGCATGCATCCATCTTGATGTGCATCTAGGGAAATAATCCCAGGCCATCAGGCTTTGCAAGCAAGTGCCTTCTTTGACCACTGAGCCATCTCCCCACCCACCATGACAGTCATTTCTTTCATACTATTCTATTTAACTGGGTCATATATACAAATTGAAAATTGAGATAATCCTATGAAAGAGATAAGAAATATGCACGTACTGTCACAAATAAGGGGTAGAATTTCTTTTTAACATTTACCTAGAGCACGTTGGATTCCTTGTCATTGTAACCACAATTCAAAATGGTCTCACTATTGCAAAATACTGTCTCTCAACAGTAAGGGGGGAAATAAAGGACCCGTTTTGCATGAGGCAGAAAATCACCCTGAAAGAAATAACACAAGGAACAGCCTCGAGATAGTTGGCCCTGTTCTTGTAGTTGCCAGGCCCAGAGGGAAACGACTGGAGCATGTTTCCATCGGGTTGCTGTAAACCTGGGACAGTGACTATCCACATTCTCCCTAAGGAGAAAATACCTCGCACGGTTAAGCACTTGCCGACTGCTTCATCTCACAGGCAACTGATCTGTGGTCATAGAAATCAAAACCATGCCTGTGTTCATTCATCACGCGTCGCCGCATCCCAGTTAGATTCATAAATTCAGCTGCCTTCACCATCCCGTCCACCCTCACATGTGTATGTGAAGCATAAAGCAGCCACTGACATGGGGTGGCAGTGTGGCCAAAGCAGAAGCTTTTACTACCTCTCTGGGTTCAAATCCCAACCCCAGAGCTTCCAAACCCTGTGAATGTCCATTTCTTTTATGGAACACAGGAGAAGAATTGTACTTGCACTAAAATACAGATGTGATTACTGTTGACCTAGAAGCTAGGAATTCGCGTATATACCTGATTTCTGTAAACAACTTCTTAAAATTTTTTTTGTTTATTCTTATTTATTTGAGAACAACAGAGAAAGAAAGAGGCAGAGAGAGAGAATAGGCGCACCAGGACCTCCAGCCCCTGCAAACGAACTCCAGATGCGTGCGCCCCCTTGTGCATCTGGCTAACATGGGTCCTGGGGAAATCGGGCCTCAAGCTGGGGTCCTTAGGCTTCACAGGCAAGTGCTTAACCACTAAGCCATCTCTCCAGCCCTCTGTAAACAATTTTTTTAAATACATGTTAAAAAATAATGAAGTGTACTTCTTCATGCTAGCTAGACATTGGGATGGCTTAGTGGTTAAGGCATTTGCCTACAAAGCCAGAGGACCCAGTTTCAGCTCCCCAGGACCCACATAAGCCAGATGTATCTGGAGTTCCTTTGCAGTGGCTGTAGGCCCTGGCATGCCCATTCTCTCCCTCCCTCCCTCCCTCCCTCTCTCTCTCTATCTCTCTCTCTCTCAAATAAATAAATATAAATTTTAAAAAATGATGGCAGGGCTGGAGAGATGGCTTAGTGATTAAGCGCTTGCCTGTGAAGCCGGAGGACCCTGATCTGAGGCTCAATTCTTCGGGACCCACATTAGCCAGATGCACAAGGGGGCACACACGTCTGGAGTTCGTTTGCAGTGGCTAGAAGCCCTGACACACCCATTCTCTCTCTCTCTCTGCCTCTTTCTCTCTCTGTTGCTCTCAAATAAATAAAAATAAAACAACAAAATTTTTTTTCATAATGGCAATCAATGCTGATGTAGAAGTGGCAAAAGTAGCCCCCTCAGACCCTGGTGATGGGAGTGTGAAATGATCCACCCACTGTGGAAAATAGTCTGTCGATTCCTTAGAAGGCTATATATAGAATTACTCTACTACCCAGCAATTCTACACCCTGGTACACACTCCAAAAAAAAGAGAACTTTATGTACACACACACACACACACACACACACAGAACCCTTGTATATAAATGTCCATAGCAGCATTATTGTTAATAACCAAAAGTGGAAATAACCCTAATAATTCACTGAATGATAGTGGAAAACAAAATGTAGCTGCCTCTACATAACAGACATAAAAAGGAATAAAATACTGGCATGTGTGACAACACAGATGAACATGGAGGACATTGTGCTAAATAAAAGAAACCACCAAGGGGCTGGAGTGATGGCTTAGTGGTTAAGCACTTGCCTGTGAAGCCTAAGGACCCCAGTTCGAGGCTTGATTCCCCAGGACCCACGTAAGCCAGATGCACAAGGAGGCGCACACATCTGGAGTTTGTTTGCAGTAGCTGGAGGCCCTGGCGCGCCCATTCTCTCTCTACCTATCTGCCACTTTCTCTCTGTGTCTATCATTCTAGAATAAATAAATAAGTAAATAAATAAACAATTTTTTTTAAGAAACCACCAAAAGGCCTTATTGATTTCATTTGTAGGACAGGTCTAAACGAGATGAATATAGGAATGAGTAGAATGGTGACTTCTTAGGACTAGAGATTCTGAGCATTGGGGCTGATGAGTAATGCTATTGCCAAGGGAATTCTTTGGTCTAGGCCTCAGGATGTAGCTCAGTTGGCAGAGTGCATACCGATCATCTCCAAGGCCCTGAATTCTATTCCCAATGCCACATAAAACAAGCCATTATCCAACTCTTGGAAGATGGAGACAGGATGATCAGTCATCCTTGGCTTCATAGAGAGTTCAAGGCCAGTTTGTGCACATGAGACCCTGCCTCCAAAAAAAAAAGAGCCAGGTGTGGTGGCGCATGCCTTTAATCCCAAGCACTCGGGAGGCAGAGGTAGGAGGATCGCCGTGAGTTCAAGGCCACCCTGAGACTACAGAGTTAATTGCAGGTCAGCCTGGACCAGAGTGAGACCCTACCTCAAAAAACCAAAAAAAAAAAAAAAAGAAAGAAAGAAAGAAAGAGAAAGAGAAAGGGCTGAAAAGATGACTTAGCAGTTAAGGGGTTTGCCTGCAAAGCCTAAGAACTCATGTTCGAATCTCCAGGTCCCACATAGCCAGATGCACAGTGACACAAGCGCACAACAGGATGAGCGCATCTGGAGTTAGTCTGCAGCGGCTGAAGGCCCTGGCACGCCCATCCTCTCCCTTCCTGCCCCCCCCCCCATGTCTTTCTCTCAAATAAAAAGTAAAAGATCTAAAATAAACTGTGGCAATGATTATAAAACTCTGTGAATATGTGATGGTTGTAAAACACTGTATATACAAAAGTCATGGAACTCTGTGGTTTGAACGGATGACATGCATGCTATATGAGTTATATCCCAGTGCAGCCGTTAAATAACAAGACAATCGACTTCTAAGTAACTTCCAGTAACCTTCTGAACTTTGATATTGCTCATAGACATCTGTTGTCCCATCGCAGATGTGCCCCAAATTTTGGCTTTGTTTGAGGGTCCCTTGTTACAGTAGCTGTGTTCCCATGTGTGAAAACAAGGACCACCAACTTTGATCTTTGTTTCATTTGGGTATATTTTTTTCTGATCACACAGTTAGTATATACACATTAAGAAAATCTCAGCCAAGGGGGAGTTCACCACATAAATTAAAAGACACAAGTAATCCCCTGATCTAAGCACAATATCCTTCTCTGGCTCCACTCCATGGTGGAAAATCTGATTTAGAACTTAGGTCTTAGAGAACCAAGTTCTCACGCCAGCTACACATGTAAGCTGCTTCTTTCTAGAACCATCTGTGAATCACCTCTGGGACATGAAGATCTCATCTTTCTATAAGCAGTTTCTAGTGTTACGTGGGTTGGAGAAGGTCCAAATGTAGTAAAAGTTTTTCTGTTAAAACCACTCCCTACACACACACACACACACACACACACTTGCTTTATACAACCAGCAGTGGCCTTTCCCACCCTGTCCCATACTTAAATTTTGCATTTTTGTCCCATGGTCTCGGTTGTCATTACCCAATCCAAAGCTGTCTAGTCTGCAACAAGCTCTCTGGGACACACACTCCTCCCAGGCATCAGGAGAAGAGAATAACCTGGTTTTGGTTAGTTAAAAGACATGAATTATTTGGCTGATGTTCACCAAGCTAAGATTGTTCCTTAAAGAGACAAGTACTTCTAGAATTAATTATCATCACAGAAAACATCTAAAATAATTGTAAATGTAACTTAGATCATTGTGTTTGTTTAAAACAGAAATTCTTGTTCATAAAAACATAGTTTCCTCTTTAGTCAAGCTGCTTGCCTGCAAAGCCTAAGGACTGAGCTTCAATTCCCTAGTGCCCATGGTGGTGCATGCATCTGGAGTTTGTTTACAGTGGCTAGAGGTCCTGGCACACTCATTCATTTCCTCTCTCTCTCTCTCTCTCTCTCTCTCATAAATAAATAAAATACTTTTTAAAATTTAGTTTCTTCAGGTGGTCTTTTTGTCAAGAAAATTGATAATGAGCCGGGTATGATGGCGCACACCTTTAATCCCAGCACTCAGGAGGCAGAGGTAGGAGGATCGCCATGAGTTTGAGGCCACCCTGAGCCTACATAAGTGAATTCCAGGTCAGCCTGGGCTAGAGTGAGACCCTACCTTGAAAAACCAAAAATGAAAGAAAGAAAATTGATAATGCATGCTATTGACCATCAAGAGCCCCATTTCTATAAGGAAAAGAAATCTCATCATTTTAGGTCTCTCAGCACATGCTGCCCCCACCCCCACAATCTTCTCTCTCCCCAGGTAGGGTCTCACTCTAGCCTAGGCTGACCTGGAGTTCTCTATGTAGTCTCAGCCTCGAACTCATGGCAATCCTCCTACCTCTGCCTCCCGGGTGCTGGGATTAAAGGAGTGTGCCACCACGGCTGGCCTTATTTTTTAGTTTTATCACTGGCCATTACTTCATACATGGGTCTCCTCATTTTCTCGGGTGGCTGAAGTCTTTTTTAAGTATGTTCTATAGTTGTCTTTATTGCTCATCGTACATAGTTAGGTTGAACCCCAAATCCAAAGTCTCTGCTGAGATTTAAAGCCATTGCCTATCTGCGGATCCGATGAAGTTATATCAATTAAGTCTCACGCTTCTAGTACGTGTCCACACAGAGGAAACATTCCCGTATCAAAATGGAAGAATAGTGGCATAGCAAGGAAAAGAGCAGACCCAGGCAAGACCGAACAAATCCACCGGGGCAAACGCCAAATCCTGCCAGCTCCACGTTGGGCACCCGAGGCTCTGAGGTCGCCCTGCCCTCCATCTGTGCTGCTCACGGCGCACGCAGCCTCCCTCTGGGACCAGCCCCACCGCTTACCTGCAGCTGGCGTCCAGAGATGGCTGACGGTTGATATCCTCAGTGTCTTGACAGCGCCTTTGCATCTTAGGACTGAGCCACACAGCTTTACACGGCATGGGGGCCCCTCGGGACCTCCTTGCAGAGACTCCTAAGTGACCGTGCATTATCTGGCCTCAACAGTTTACCGCAAGACTCCACGCTCTCCTCCAGCTGGCATGAATGATACTGCCGAGTTCTGCTGCCAGCTTGGGATGGAGCCTGAGCTCCTTGGCACACGGTCGCAGTGGCTTTCATATCCCCAGGCTCACTCCTTAGGCAGGTGCTTGGAACAAGGAATGCCAGCAGTGGTCAGCGATGCTCTTCAGTTCTTGCTCTCTCCTTTCAAACAAATGTGCATTATCCACCTTCATTGGTGGGGTCTTGCCCTGAGGACATCATTTCTGTGGCCCCAGTACCTAGTGCCCGGTTGCTCCTCAGTGGCATTAATCTCTAACAATTACAGCTGCTTTCAAATGGGCCTTCTCTGAGACATCACGCTCGCCCACACTATTTTCTGTGCCAAGCGGCACATTTTTTCATATCTTTCTGCTTCACTTCCCTCTTTCACTGTATGCCTGGATCAGAGCGGTGTAGGAGCTGTTACCCAGCCAAAAAGGCTTAGCCAAGGTTGGAAAGATGGCTCAGTGGTTAAAAGTACTTGCTTGCAAAGCCTGATGGCCCAGGTTCAGTTCCTCAGTACCCACGTAAAGCCAGATGGACAAAGTGGGGGCATGCACCTGGAGTTCATTTGCAGTAGCAAGAGGTCCTAATGTGCCCATTCATATTCTCTCTATCTCTTTACAAATAATAAATAAAAATTTGGCCATTACTTTTGAACTTTTGAATTTACCTCCTGTAAGTTCCTGGGACATAGGCGGAATGCAGCCAGAGTTTTTCCAGACTAAAGCGTGACCTGCCTCTGGCCCAGTCTCTGAGAACTCATGAGCTAGCCCTCTACTGTCTTCATTTCTCTTACCATCCTGGTCTTCCAGACTCATCCACGTTCCTCCCACAAACCAGTTCCAAAGGCCTACAAACCACATGATCAAGTTTATCCCACTCTTTTTTTAAAAAAAGCTTTAATCTTTATATTTCATTCATTTATTTGCGAGAAAGAGAATAGGCACACCAGGACCTGTAGCCACTGCAAATGAACTCCAGACACATGCTCCACCCTGTACATCTGGCTTCTGTGGATACTGAGGAATCAAACTTGGGTCCTTTAGTCTTCACAGGTAAGCACCTTAATCACTAAGCCATCTCCGTGGCCCAAGTTTATCCCATTCTTGGAGCCAGTTTTCTGTCAGTGACTTTGCTCACTGTGTGACAAAATATCTGACAGGAAGCAGCGTAAGGGAGGGATTGGGCGACTTTGTCACAGAGTTGGAAGGGAGCCGGCCCTTCAGCAGCGGGGCGCAGAGCAGCTGCCCAGCCCCGATCCTCCGTCAGGAAGCTGAAAGCAGTGGCGGCTGGTGCCCGGCTCCCTTTCTCCCTTTCCCTCGCTCCCGTGCCCCCAGCCCATTGGGCGGGGCTGCTCACACTTAAAAACCCCCTTACAGACTAGCCCAGAAGACTGTGTCCATTGCAGCCCCAAGTCCCATCAAGGTGACAGTCAGGATAAGCCGTCACAATGTGCCCTTCATCTTCACTGTCAGGCTCCTCATGAGACCCCCGCTCCCCCCCCCCCCCCACTCCTGGGCCTGCCCATGGCCTGGCTGCCTTTCTATGGTCTCTTCATGTGGCTGTCCATTGGTCTGGGTCCTAATCTTCTCTACAGGTCTCCGACCAGATTGGAACCTGCCCTCCGGGCCTTTCTTCACCTTCATTACTTCTTTAATGGTTCTGTCTCCAAACATAGTCATGATCTAAGTGTATTCACCCATTTTCTGCTGCTAATAACATACTGCCACAGACTAGATTTAAGGAAAAGTTTATTTGGGCTCATGTCTGTCCAAGTCAGCATCCAGTTGATCTCATCTTGCTGGTAGAGCCCCAGGGCGTCACAGGGCTTCACACCACGAGAGGCAGGAACGTGTATGTGTTTGCACTCACTTGCACACGTACCTGTACACATACCCTTTGATCTGCGTCCCTTGTAAAACCACCAGTATTCGATCCTGTGATTCTACTCTGGTGACCTTACCCAATCCTCGTTCTCTTTTTTTGGTTTTTAAACCAGTCCACCAGGGGGTTGAACTCCAGCATGAGTTTCAGAAACAATAAACTGAACTCCCAAGAAGCCTAGTGTCAGGCTTCCATTAGGAATTTTAGAGGGACAGAACTCAGCCTATAGCAACATCAGAGGTATAATCTTTGTTTGTTTGTTTTTTCGAGGTAGGGTCTCACTCTAGCCTGGGCTGACCTATGTAGTCTCAGGGTGGCCTCAAACTCATGGCAATCCTCCCACCTTTGCCTCCCGAGTGTTGGGATTAAAGGCGTGCACCACCACGCCCGGCTAGGGTATAATCTTCTTATATAGAGCAGGCACCACGGCTGCCCATCCACTCCCCACGGTGCCTGCAAGGTCTGGTGTCCCGCACAGGTTTTGTATATTTCTAACTTCAGCCAAGCCTTTAAATGTCATCTCGTCTTCTTTAGTGGAATCCAGTCCTAATGAGTCACAAACCAATGAAAACTCCCTGCTGACTTGCGGAATGGATAACATTTAGGTTAAAGAAGAAAACCAAGGCATTTTTTCCATCCTAAATCCTATTAAGACTGAGGAGAGTCGGCCTCCTAGACGCTCCCAGTTTTCATGAACATGTCCACTGTGCTGTTGGAACGTGACAAGCAAAAGATCCAGCCCGCTTAAAACAAACTGGTGGACCTGCCTGAAGAAGAATCTAAGATCCTGGTCAAAAAATACAGTACAAGGGACTCATTTCCCTGAACTTCATCTACACGGAGTTCCTGGAGAAAGTCTAGCCCTTTTGGCGTGTCTAGAAAATATCCTGTAGGTAGGTGCTGTGGTGTGAATGGAATGTGAATGGCAGCCTCTTTCCCACTGTTTCCTTCTGCAATCTGCCCTCCCTACCCTTGGTTCCACATTCCTGGAGGCAACCTGTAATGGGGTGTTTGGGGTCCAGGAAAGTCCTTGAACCCCAGACCCTAGGTTCATTTCTAATTTTAATCAAAGAATTGAATAAAATAAGACTGGGAAGGGTAATTATTAAATTACTATATTTATTGAGGAAAGTACAGACTCAAGGAAAAGTACCCGTGTGGCTACAGATCCCCCATGGAGGGCCTGGCAAACAAACATGGGGAGGAAAGAGCTCAAGGAGCTTCTGCCATGTGGGGAGCTGGAAGGGATAAAGAACCCATGTGGAGAGTAAGGGCTAGAGGGCTTTCCCCTTGGCTCAGCCCAACTGGGACTGGGCCAAACCTGGGCCCGGCCCAACTGAGGGAAAACTCACCCATAGCTGGAAGTTCCCAAGTGGTCACAGCGCCTGGCCTCCCCTTGCCAAGGTATTTATAACCCTGTAGTGGGGGGCTGTCTTCCGGCTCAGGTGAACCAGGGAGACAGCTGGTTGGTCAGGGCTAGGGGCTGTCTCTGGAAGAGGTTAGCTCTGACACCAAGTTCCAGGGGCTGAACTTGACCAACCACAATGTTTAAATCCTATGAAAGACCTCCCTTCCAGGAAGGGTCCTGGTTGTTATGGAAAAACAGGTGCAGGGAACTAGGCAAGAGATAGGAAGTCAGATCATCTTTGATTTCTAGCAAGCCCCCTCTTTCTTCCAAGGGTCCAGTCACCCTACCTGTCCCCCCCGCCAAACCCATAGTGTATTGAAAATTTCTGAAAACAAAAAGGTGCCTGTGTTACCTATTTCAGGTCTCTTCTTCCTTGTCATTAATCCTTAAATAAGACAGTATAACAAACTCTGCCTACACATTTATTTACATTGTACCTGGAACTACAAGTCATCTAGAAATTATTTAAGGTACATGGAAGGGCTTGGGGTTAGCTCAGTGGTTAGAGCACTTATCTCACATACACAAGGCCTTGAGTATGATCCCCAGCACTGCAAATATATATTTTTTAATTAAATGAGGGGATATGCACATGTTGTTTGCAAATAGCATACCATATAAGGGAATGGAACATCCCTGATTTCTACACCCACAGGAGGTCCTGAGCCATCTGGACAGATGCTGAGGAACCACAGATGGTATTTCGGAACTCATATTCTTTCTGGGCTGCCATGTCTGCACGTCTCTTCTGAGATCTCCAGTTCAAACTGGCTGCTGGCACCAGCTCATCATTGTCTCATCAGTATAAGTTGAAAGTTCAGAGGCTCTGACGGCTGCTTTTAGGTTGACATATATTTTTCCCCTGCTCTCTTCTGTCAAAGCCTGATTGTGACATTATTTAGTTACTAGTTTCACACAAAACCAAACCAATCCCAGGCAGGCCACCAAGAAGCCTTCAGGGAAACAAAGAAGCAGAAAGCTTCACTGAAACCATTTATTGACATTCAGAGATGTTTAATCATTGCACTGAGCAAGGAGTACTTAGTCCAACAAGAACAGCCCAGCCTTTCAGCACCTATGCCTCGTCAAAGGTTTAGTGAGAAAGAGAAGCCACAAAAGAGCAGGTGCCAAAGGCAGACAGCCTTGGTCACACCTCTGTGCCAGGGACAGCGTCAGATTACATCAAACGTGGCCTTAAAAGATTGAGTAAAGGGCTGGAGACATGGCTTAGTGGTTAAGCACTTGCCTGTGAAGCCTAAGGACCCCAGTTTGAGGCTCAATTCCCCAGCACCCACGTTAGCCAGCTGCACAAGGGGGTGCATGCATCTGGGCTTCGTTTGCAGTGGCTGGAGGCCTTGGTGCCCATTTTCTCTCTCTCTCTCTCTCTCTCTCTCTCTCTCTTGCTCTCAAATACATAAATAAAATAAACAAAAAATCTTTAGAAAAAAAGAGAGATTATAAAGGACAAGGAACACGTTTTTTTTGTTGTTTACTTTGTTTCTGTTTTGTTTTTTTGAGGTAGGGTCTCTCCCTAGCCCAGGCTGACCTGGAATCTGCTGTATAGTCTCAGGCTAGCCTCGAACTCACAGCAGTCCTCCTACTTCAGCCTCCAAAGTGCTGGGATTAAAGACATGTAGCCACCATGCTCAGCCCAGGAACAAGGTTCTATGTAGAAGGTGCATTAGAGTTACTGTTCTTTTGCGCCTTATCATGTGTCCTCTTTCTAAACTGTCTTTTCCTCCTCCAGCTTCAGCTTATCCTCTCTAATGCATGTACACATGCATACACTTATGCACACATTCACACACTCACACACACCCATCGCCTTGGAGTGATATATTCTACCGCAAATACTGCCAAAGACTTTTGCTTCCTCGTGGACACCTGTTTGCTCTGGTTCTTGGCTGTCTCGAAGTTGGGCAGCTGTGGTTCATCCTGGAGCTGGCTGTGAAACAACAGTGAAAGCACTTACTTTCTTTGTACAAGGACCCTAGGGTGATGTCGCTAGTTCAATGCCTGGCACAGCCCCAGACACTCTGGGCTCCACAGTGAGAGGGAGCGATGGATTTACTGACATGGAGATGATATGCATTATATTTTAAGACCCATGTATTAAAATAGACTCTTGTGAAGAGGTTTGCATTTTTTATATTTTATTATGTATTCATCTGAGAGAGAGAGGAAGAGAGGCAGTTAGAGAAAGAGAGAATGGGCATGCCAGGGTCTCCAGCCACTGCAAACAAACTCCAGATGCATGTGCCACCCTGTGCATCTGGCTTACATGGGCACTGGGGAATCAAACCTGGGTGCTCAGGTTTAGCAGGCAAACACACCTTAACCACCAAGCCATCTGTTTAGCCTAGTTTTGTATTTTTGAAGTAACTTCCTTTACATAAAGGTTATTGGAATACTTCAAATGGCAGAACAGAGATCAACCCAAAACATTCTTTTCTCATTGTCAGTGCCAACAAGCTATATAAAAATTGGAAGAATTGCACTTGAGCCACACCTACAAACTGTATCTTAATGAATGTGTCACATATTTTCTTGATCACATATCTATTCAGGTAACCATCCTTCTACATATCACTTCATTTTAAAAAAATGACACATTTCAGGGCTGGAGAAATGGCTTAGCAGTTAAGGCATTTGCCTACAAAGCCAAAGGATCCCAGTTCGATTCTCCAAGACCCACCTAAGCCAGATGTACAAGGGGGCACATGCATCTGGAGCTTGTTTGCAGTGGCTGGAGGCCCTGGCGCTCCCATTCTCTCTCTCCCTCTCCCCCCTCCCTCTGCCTTTTTCATTCAAATAAATAAATAAGTACCTAAATAAAATATATTTTAAAAAATGACACATTTCAAGAGAATGTTGCAAGCACCATTTGCTTTCACCCTGAAGCCTTTGTATGCATTGTATTAACTGTGAGTTTGATTTTTATTTATGGCTTTCTTCTGTTCCTTCTCCTTTTCCCCTCCCCCACCCCACTTTCCTTGGATATAATTTATGTGCAAGGAAATATAAACATCTAAGCATCCCACTGGGTGAGTTTTGGCAGTGACATATGGTTGTGTAACAAATCTCCGTCAGTGTGTAAGAGATTACAGTCCTAAGTCTGGAGCAGTCCCAGTGCCCCTTCCAATCTGCTCGTCCCCAGCCCCGTGAAGTCAGTCGCCCCTCTGATTTTTCTCAGTTTATCCTGTTGAAAACATCATGTCAAGGAAACGCAGGCATGTTCTCATTCATGTGAAGCTTCTTTGGCTCAGCGTGTCTGAGTTTCATCCGTGCTGTTCCGCTGTCCAGTAGTACTTCTTGGTGGGGCTGTGCCATAGTTGAAGGATGTTTATTTACAGTTTGGGGCCATGATGACTAAAGCTGCTAATACTATAGCCCTGTACAAGTCTGTGTGTGCATGTATATTTTCCTTTCCTCTGTGGAAGTACCTAGATTTGGAATTGCTGGGTCATAGGGCTATGCCCACACATACTCTTTCTCTAATATATATATATTATTGAGTGAAAATGAGCACATCAAGGTCTCTTGCCACTGCAAAAACCTCCAGGTGGGGGAGGGAGGGCATTACCATGGGATATCTTTTATAATCATGGAAGTTGTTAATAAAAAAAAATTTGAGTGCTGGAGAGATGGCTTGGTGGTTAAGCGCTTGCCTGTGAAGCCTAAGGACCCCGGTTCGAGGCTCAGTTCCCCAGGTCCCACGTTAGCCAGATGCACAAGGGGGCGCACGCGTCTGGAGTTCGTTTGCAGTGGCTGGAGGCCCTGGCGCGCCCATTCTCTATCTATCTGCCTCTTTCCATCTCTTTCGCTTTCAAATAAATAAATAAATAAAGAGATTGAAAAGGAAAAAAAGGGGGGGGGTGCTGGAGAGACGGCTTAGCAGTTAAGCGCTTGCTGCGAAGCCTAAGAATGCACGTTGGAAGCTCCAGGGCCCGCGCAGCCAAACACAGTGACGCAGATGCACAATGCCGCACATGCGCACTAGGGGGCGCACGCGTCTGGAGCTCCTTCGCAGTGGCTAAAAGGCCCTGGTGTGGCCATCCTCGCCCTCCCTCCCCACCCCCTTCCTTTCTTTCTGTCTCCCTCTCTCTGTCTCTCTCTCAAAAGTAAAATAAACTCCAGGTACATGCACCACCTTGTGTTCCTGGCTTTAACATGGAGGAATCAAACTCATGCCATCAGGCTTTGCAAGCGAGCTCCTTTAGCCTGTGAGCCATCTCTCCAGCTTTCTTATCCTGGCCTTCGAGGCTCAGATTTTTTTTGGAGAAGCAAACTTCCAAAAATCCATTCACATCCGGAGGTCTCTTTGCACGCACAGTAGCAGAATAAAAGGAAGTAGTGTTTGTTCGTTTAGATCGTAAGCATTCTTATTTTCCCTATACTTGAAGGCCGTGTGGCTCCACAGAGGCCAGTTCTAGACCAGTGTGTCCAGACACATTGCGTTCCTGTGTGAGGAAGGCAGTGCTCTGGGCACATTTCCCATAACTCCGCCTCATCTCATTGGCAAAGCAGCTCCTTTAGGCGCAATGCTACTACACTGTCCAGCATCCTCTAAACTGCAGTTGTCACATATGTGTAACAGAGGATCGCTGTGAGTTCAAGGCCACCTTGAGACTCCATAGTGAATTCCAGGTCAGCCTGGGCTAGAATGAGACCCGACCTCAAAAAAAAAAAAAAAAAAAAACAGGGCTGGAGAGGTGGCTTGGCAGTTAAGTGCTTGCCTGTGAAGCCTAAGGACCCCGGTTCTAGGCTCGGTTCCCCAGGTCCCACGTTAGCCAGATGCACAAGGGGGCGCACGCGTCTGGAGTTCGTTTGCAGAGGCTGGAAGCCCTGGCGCGCCCATTCTCTCTCTCTCCCTCTATCTGTCTTTCTCTCTGTGTCTGTCGCTCTCAAATAAATAAATAAAACAAAACAAACAAACAAACAAAAAACATATGAAAGTAGGAAAAATATTAGCTAGAAAGAGGCATGATTTGGAAGGGTACAAGAGAGGGCAATGGAGTGAATAGGACATATATATATATATGTGTGTACATGTATATATGTATATATATAAAATATGTATTATATATAAAACAAATGTTTTTATTATATATTTCATATACATATGTGAAATTATAAATAAAAATAGATGCATGAAAAATGAAAAAAAAACAGCTGAGAAAGTCTGCGGTTATCCACAGACAGGCAGGCAGGCAGTGTGTGTGTGTGTGTGTGTGTGTGTGTGTGTGTTGACTGTAGGTAGCCTTGCAGCGTTGCTCACCTAAACACTTCTTGGGCCACAACTCTCTCCGCCATCTTCCTTTGTATCCACTTCAAATCGTGTCTCCTCTAGTGAGACCTCACACCCAGTTCCAGCCACTGTCAAAATGGCTTCACGGCAGGGGTATTGCCCCTGCATGGCACCTGATGGGGTCTGGAGCAGGGATAGCAAAAGTCAAGGCTGCTAAACCTTCAGTGAGATTCAGTACAGCTCCCTCCAAAGAAAGAGCTAGCCGTTCTACAATGGCATGACGTCTGATGTCAGAGACTCTGGTTTACACTGAAAAAGCAAGATTTTAGAGCAGGTTGCTGAGAATTTTTTTATCCTCCACCATCCACCATGGAATGCAGGCAGCCACAGTCACTGGGAAGTCATGAATGCAACAGCTAGTAATAGAGGATGCCCTACCCAAATGGTAGCCCACAGTCAACAACAGATTCACACGTGCAGAAAAATATCCTTGCCTTCGCCTCCTTGCTCTCCACAGATCAGCTGTAGGAACGTGCCAAAGAAAGCCCAGTGTGTCCCACGGCTGCCAGCAGAAGCAACAAGGCCTCTGCCTCACTTCCTCCCGCGCTTCTCCTCTTGTGTAGGATGGCCTGGCCCTGTGTGTGTACACGGGAATCCCAGCACAGGGGATGCTGGGAAGTGTGGATGAGGACACGGAGCCACAGCTCATGTCATTCCTGACCCACCCTGTGCCTGGGGCTCACAAGCCCCTGCTGCCTGCTAGTAGACACTGCTCGAGTGATTTTGGTGTCTCTTCCTGCCCTTTCAACCCCACCCCCTCTTCCAACTGTCTCCTGTCATCAGCCCAACTGGTCAACAAAAGCAAAAGTAGAGCTGGACCACTGGACAGATGGCTTAGCGGTTAAACACTTGCCTGGGCGTGGTGGCACACATCTTTAATCTCAGCACTCAGGAGGCAGAGGTAGGATCTCCATGAGTTCGAGGCCACCCTGAGACTACATAATGAATTCCAGGTCAGCCTGGGCGAGAGCGGGACCCTACCTCAAAAAATCAAAAAACAAAACAAACAAACAAACAAAAAAAAAACATATGGCTTGAGTGAGATAGTGTTCCATATATCTATGCATCATAGTCACATTCAGGTTGTTCCAAAAAAAGGTAAATGAACAGAAATGAGATAGGAATACATGACAAGGAAGCAAAATGTATTGAGAGGGCTGGAGAGATGGTTTAGCAGTTCAGGTGTGTGCCTGCAAAGCCAAAGGACCCAGGTTTAAATCCCAGGACCCATGTAAGCCAGATGCAGGGGACACAGGCATCTGGAGTTCATTTGCAGTAGCTGGAGGCCCGGGCATACACATTCTCTCTACCTGCCTATTTCTCACACACATAAATAAATACCCTTGCCTGTGAAGCCTAAGGACCTGGTTCGAGGCTTAATTCCCCAGGATCCACAGATCCACATAAGCCAGATGCACAAGGGGGCGCACGCGTCTGGAGTTCATTTGCAGTGGCTGGAGGCCCTGGTGGGCCCATTCTCTCTCTCTCTCTCTCCCTCCCTCTCTCTCTCTGCCTCTTTCTCTCTCTGTGTTTCTCTCAAATAAATAAAAATAAAAACAAAATTTTTAAAACATAAAGCTGGAGAGATGGCTTAGAGGTTAAGATGCTTGCCTGCGAAGCCCAAGAATGCTTGTTTGAATCTCTAGGTCCCACTTGTAGCAGCTGCAGGTGACACAAGCGTGCAACGTCGCACGTATGCACAAGGGGGCACACACATCTGGAGTTCGTTCACAGCAGCGGAAAGACCCTGGCTCTCCCGCTCTCTCTATCTCTCTGCCTCTTTTTTCCTCTATCTCTCTCAAAAATAAAAAGTAATTTTTTTTAAATGCAGAAATAGACAATTTTTTGGAGCTACATACACCAGAGGCTTCTGCACAGTAAAGGAAAGAGCAAAATGAGAGGCAGCCTATGGGATGGGAGCATATGTTTGCAAACGGTGTATCAAATCAAAAGATTGTCTTCCACATATACAAGGAACATAGTCAGTTCAGTAGCAAAGGACAACTTACCTGATTTTAGAAGGGGTGAAGGATTTGAACAGGCAAACAGGATGTACAAATGGGAAGCAGGCATGTGAAAAGAAGCCCACCATTCATAATGATCAGAGGAATTCAAATCAAAACTATGAGCTGGGCATGGTGGTACACACCAGTAACCCAGTATTCAGAAGACCGAGGATGGAGGATTGCCATGAGGTCGAGATCAGACTAAGTTACATTGCATGTGCCAGTCCAAACTGGGCTATATAACTAACTGTCTCAACCCCGCTGTTTCCTGGCCACCGGGCTGTGAGCTGTGCTCTGCCACATCTCGCCAGCCATGATAGACGAACACCCCAGAAACTGTGAGCCCAAATAAATCCCTCTTGGGGTTTGAATTGAAATGTCCTTCACATGCTCCTGGGTTTAAACAGTTGGTCCCGGCTGGTGCTGGTGTTTCAGAAGCTGTGAGCCAAAACAAACCTCTCCTTCAAGTTGCTCTAGGCAGCCATGTCAGCACAGTGATGAGGGAAGTGACGAATACACTCGCCTTGACGTTGTTGGTGTGAGCGCTTTGGGCGCAGCTACAGGAAAATAATGGCCACGTGGACAAATCAAAGCCATCTGCAGCTACTGTGATCAACAGTAGGGGGGTTCCTCAGGAAATTAAAGCCAGAACTACCATAGGTTCCACCAGTCCCTTTGAAATATATATCCATAAGATCACAAGAAGGATCTGGAAGAGATGTCTGCATTCCCGCGTGCACTGTGGCACTCCTCATAGTAACTGAGGCATGGAAAATCCACCTCAGTGTTCTCCTGTGGAGGATAAGGAAACCGTGGTGTGTCCACACAAGATGATGTCATTCATCCTTAGAAAGAAGGAAACCCTGTCATTGGTGACAACATGGAGCGACCTGGAAGACGTGCTAAGTGAAGTCAGCCCGGCGCACGGGAAGGTCAGATGTTGCATGAAACTCAGAGAGGAAGGTAGGGCCACGTGAAGGGAGTTAGGAGCTGCTGCTCAGCAGATACAAAGTTTTGCCTGTGGACGGTGAGCGCTGGAGGTCTGCGTGTCCAGCAGTGTGCCCTCAGTGACAGGCCCTTGTTGTGCACAGGAAGTGTTCTTCCACAGTGAAATAAGAGAAAACTGTATATCAGAAAATCTTATCATTTTCCTGCGTTAAAATTTGCCATACACTATGATCTCATTTTGGATGGAGGGGAGAAATATTAATTTGATATCACTGTTATCTCTTAGGGGTTTTGCCCTTCCACTTACGGGGGTTTTACAGGAAAATTGCTCACTAGGATCATAGTCTTATGCTTTGGAGGGATTATAGAGGAAAATAGCTAATGAGAATAATAGTCTTAATTATTTATTTATTTTACTTTTATTATTTATTTAACAGAGAAAGAGGGAGGGGGAGAAAGAGAGAGAATGGTTGTGCCAAGGCCTCCAGCCACTGAAAATGAATTCCAGACGTGTGTGCCCCCTTGTGCATCTGGCTAACGCGGGTACGGGGGAATCAAACCTGGGTCCTTTAGCTTTGCAGGAAAACGCCTTAACTGCTAAGCCATCCCTCCAGCCCTATATTTTTATTTTTGAGGTAAGCTCTTGCTCTATCCCATGCTGACCTAGAATTCACTATGTTGTCTCAGGGTGGCCTTGAACTCATGGCAATCTTCCTACCTCTGCCTCCCAAGTGCTGGGATTAAAGATGTACGCCACCACACGACCAGGCCCAGCATAATTATCTTTTTCAAATGCAGATTACACATTTGATGAGGTAGCATTTGATGTGGTTGTTTAGCAATAAATCTTGCCACATAAATGAAAAACGACTGTGTAAAAAGCAGGCTTCATTCTTAGATAAAGTAGGTGACCATGAGATATGATTTTATATATATATATATATATATATATATATATATATATATATATATATATAACTTGTGGAAGTGACGCATTAATGTGTTTTCCCATTTTTGTGTGTGTGTGGTGTGTGTAGGTATAGATACGTGCCCTGTACACATGTGTGTGGAGACTACTGACCAGGGAAAACATGAGGGTCCTTCCGTGTTATTTCCTTGGGACCCAGAGCTGCTGTTTCTTATTTTTCAGTCAGACTAGCTGACCAGCAAGCTCCCCCCCACCAGCAATTCTCCTATCTCTGCCCACCCCCCCCCCAGCACTGGAGTTACAGGCATGAATGACCACTCCCCATTTTTTAAAAAGAAATATTTTATTTGGGCTGCAGGGATGGTTAAGGCATTTGCCTGCAAAGCCAAAGGACCCAGGTTTGCTTCTTGAGGTCCCTCATAATCCAGATGCACATGATGACGCATGTGTCTGGGATTTGTTTGCAGTGGCTAGAGGCCCTGGTGTGCCCATTCTCTCTCCTCTCTCTCTCAAATAAATAATAAAATATTAAAATATTTATTTATTTATTTATTTGAAAGAGAGAGAGGAAGAGGCAGATAGAGAGAAAAATAGAATGGGCACACCAGGGCCTCCAGCCACTGCAAACAAACTTCAGATGCATGTGCCCCCTTGGGCATCTGGCTTTTGTGGGTCCTGGGGAATCAAACCAGGGTCCTTAGGCTTTGCCTTAACAGCTAAACCATTTCCCCGGCCCCACTCCCCACTTTTTATGTGGGTGCTCGGGACTGAACTTAGGTCCTCATGCTTGTGTAGCAAATAGTCTTTTGTTGTTGTTGTTGTTTTTGTTTTTTTTCGAGGTAGGGTCTTACTCTGGTCCAGACTGACCTGGAATTAACTCTGTAGTCTCAGGGTGGCCTTGAACTCATGGTGATGATCCTCCTACCTCTGCCTCCCAAGTGCTGGGATTAAAGGCGTGCGCCACCACGCCCAGCTTGTGCAGCAAATATTCTTATCCTCTGAGCCATCTCCCCAAGCCTCCCCCCCTTTTTTTTTCAATTTCTAATTCAACATTTATTGAGCACTTTCTCGGGGCACCAGATGTTGTGCAGGTCCTGGGATAACAAAAATGAATGACAGTGTGCCTGAATCGACAGTTGGACTCTGACTTGGCAGCCGTTCGGAGCTCTTCCACGGTATCAGGAGTGCGGATAGGCTGAAGCCGAGGGAAGCACTGGTGTTAGTGCAGACGAGGGGAACCTGAGCTCGTCCCTGATGGGATTATGGTCGTCAACGCACAATCTGTCCTGTGTCGTTTCTGAGATTGGATGGACCCCATTTGTCATGGAAAAGTCTCTTTTCATCCATGCCATGTCTTTATTAACACTGAGTTACATAACTTGAAGAAAAGATAGCACAAGGAAGCTGCCGTGAATCATCCCAAGGCCCCATGTGAATCCAGTTCTATTCTCTGCATCTGGTTTTCTTAGAGAGCTTCTATCAAAGCTCCCTTTCCAGTGTTCTGCGGGAATTAATACATGCTGTTCTCATGACCGTACAGAGGAGGTGCCATGATCTTCAATTCATATATGAGGAACCTAGACATCCGGGCTACATTACCTCCTAGAGTCACAGAGGTGGAAAGTCATGGTCTGAACTGGGAGATCTTCAATTCCCTCTTTTTTTGTTTGTTGTTTTTTTTTTTTTAAATTTGAGAGCGACAGACACAGAGAGAAAGACAGATAGAAGGGGAGAGAGAGAATGGGCGCGCCAGGGCTTCCAGCCTCTGCAAACGAACTCCAGACGCGTGCGCCCCCTGGTGCATCTGGTTAACATGGGACCTGGGGAACCGAGCCTCGAACCGGGGTCCTTAGGCTTCACAGGCAAGCGCTTAACCGCTAAGCCATCTCTCCAGCCCCAATTCCCTCTTTAATCCCATGTTTCTGTCCTACCCAGCTCACCTCAGTTCTAATCATGGTGTCGATAATGACCCATACTCTTCCTTGGCATGGCCTATAGAGCCTTGTGCTATGAGGGCTTGCTGCATGCTACCAGGAGTGGCAGTGGCTTTCCTACAGACTCCTCTTCTGTGTCTGTCCACCTGGCTCTCAAGCAGCACTTCGCTCACGAGATGGATAAATATTAACCTCCAGGTCAGCACCGCTTTACGTCACAGGCCAGAGTCTAATGAGCAGGGACTTTGGGCTCTCCCTGCATCTCCACTCATGCGGACAGAGGCAGGCAGGAAACGCAGCCTCAGGGCTTTCTTTACAAATTGGGAGATCGTAGGAGTTTATTGTGTCTCTAGTGCGTATTAAATTTTAACCATCAAAATAGGAGATTGTCTCATCTATCAGATTCCTATGTGTTTGTGTCCAAAAGTCCAGGCACAAGTGCAAGGAAACACAAGAAAGCGGTGGAGAGCAAGGGCTATTAGAAGCTACCTAGCTAAGTCTCTCTCCATTTAAAAAGGAAAAAAGGGGCTGGGGAAATGGCTTAGCCGTTAAGGCATTTACCTGTGAAGCCCAAGGACCTCGGTTGATTCCCCAGGACCCACGTAAACCAGGTGCACAAAGGGTCGCATGTGTCTGAAGTTTGTTTGCAGCGGCTGGAGGCCCTGGCACACCCATTCTCTCTTTCTCTTTGCCTCTTCCTCTGTCTCTTTCTCTCTCTCAAATAAATAATTAAAACATTGTTTTTAAAAAGTGGGCTGGAGAGATAGTACTTGATTGCAAGGCTGACAGCCCAGGTTCAGTTCTCCAGTGCCCACATAAATCCAGATGTACAAAGTGGCACATGTGTCTGGAATTCGTTTGCAGCGGCAGGAGGCCCTGGCATACCCATACTCGCTCTCTCTGTCTCAGCCTTGTTCTGGCTTTCTCTTGAATAAATTAAATAATAAGAAAGAAAAATATTTTTATAAGAAAAAAGAAAATGAGCATTCCAAAAACTGCCAGAATTGCATAGATTCTACTTTGATAAAACCTTTATTTTTTTTTTTTATCTCTAGACGATTACACTTGAAATCATTTTTAATGTGGCAAGTAATATGCAAGGACACGTGGCAGATTAGGCTCTGTATTCAACCACTGTGCGGTCTTCACGGTAGATAATCGTCTCCAGGTTTTACAAGGTCTCTTAGAAGAGAGGAAAGCTTCCAGCTTGTGTGGCTCATTCCCTTCCCCACGCACCCCTTGCCCAGCCGCCTCACTGGCACTTAACTTCAGTACAGCACGTAGAGCTATCGGCTGATTTTTTTTTTTTTTTTTTTTTTTTGGTTGGGGACTTTGTATGCTGGCCTTGCCCATGAATGGTAAGGACCCTCTCCATATCAACATCGTACATCGTATGAAATCCATCCCTCATATGATGCAGTCGCATCTCAGTTCCATTACATGCTTATTGACATTTTTATGACTATAGATGAGATTCTGAAATGGGGTATGTCCTAAACTTTTTTTCTCTTTGGACTTCTACCACAACTTGACATTCCTACAATTAATAATTTTATTTAAAAAATATTTTAGCATGGGGCTGGAAGGATGGCTTTTAGTGGTTAAGGCACTTGCCTGGGAAGGCTAAGGACCCAGATTCTCCAGGTCCCATGTAAGCCAGATGCACATGGTGGTGCATGCCTCTGGAGTTTGTTTGCAGTGGCTAGAGGCCCTTGGCGTGCCCATTCTCTCTCTCTCTCTCTCTCTCTCTCTCTCTCTCTCTCTCTCTCTCTCTAACAAATAAATAAAAATCTTTTAAAAATTAAAAAAAAAAAAAATTTAGCCTGGCTTGGTGATACACACCTTTATTCCCAGCACTCGGGAGGCAGAGGTAGGAGGATCACAGTTAGTCTGAGGCCAACTTGAGACAACATAGTGAATTCCAGGTCAGCCTGGGCTAGATTGAAACCCTACCTGGAAAAACCAATATATACATTTTCTTTACTTACTCATTTAGGAGAGATGGGCATGCTGAGGCCTCCAGCTGCAAAGAACTCCAGATGCCTGAGCTACTTTGTATGTCTGGCTTTACATGGGCACTGGGGTCTTGAACCCAGGGTCATCAGGCTTTGTTTGCAAGCAAGTGCCTTTAGCCCATGAATATCTCTCCAGCCCAGGTTTACTTTTACCTATACGTTTCTGTCTGTTTGCTTACTTGTGTGCGATTCCATTCAGTGCTACGATCCTGTCCAGTTGTCTAAATGGTTTTCAAGGTGTCAGGTAATCCTGTCAGTTCCCTGTCTGTGGAGAGCTGCTTCTTTCTGAAGGAAAGTCTCCCAGAGACCTCTGACCTCGGCTCTGGACCACATGGCTCTGAGCTCCCCCACTTTCTCACTGTTAGAACTCTGTTCCTGAACCTCTTGTGTCTTAGAACATTTTCTGCTGCTATAAGAGAATGCCAGAGATGGGAAAGTTATAAATAATAGTTTATTTGGCTCATGGTTTTGGAGGCTGGGACATAAGAGCATGGTGCCAGGATCTGGGAGTCGGGGGGAAGAGACATGCTGCATTAAAATAGGGCGGGAAGAGTTGAGCCCAGGCTGCTTTCAGAACAATCCACCCTCGTAGCTGCTCTCACAGTTAGGGTGCTAACCCAGTCAGGAGGGCAGAGTCATTACAGCCAGATCACCTCTTACACATGCCACTCCCTTAGACCTTTCACAGTAGGGCTTTAGAACATCATAACGTTGTCCCCCTTTTTACCGTGAACCACATCTTCTAGTAACTTCCTAAGAAAAAAAGTATGCGGTGGTGCGAATTAAGGAGTCGGCTACCTAAAGGTGTCTACGTCCTACCTCCGCGCTTCATTGCCAGAGCAATCACACACAGGGTGCTATGTCAGAAATCATTTTCATTCAGACGATTTTTTCCTTCAGCATCTTGAAGACATTGGTCCATCCTCATCCTGTTCACAGTATGGCTGTTGTAAAGTAGCACATGTCACATGTGCCACTGTCAGTGTTTTTTTTTTTTTAATTTTTATTTATTTATTTGAAAGCAACAGAGATAGAGAGAGAATGGGCCCACCAGGGCCTCCAGCCACTGCAAACGAACTCCAGATGCGTGCGCCCCCTTGTGCACCTGGCTAACGTGGGACCTGGGGAACCGAGCCTCGAACCAGGGTCCTTAGGCTTCACAGGCAAGCGCTCAACCGCTAAGCCATCTCTCCAGCCCACTGTCAGTGTTTAGTGTGTGTGTGTCCTCTTCTCTGGAGCGTGGTTAAATGCCCGTCATCCCAGTCTGAGGAAGCCTGAGGGTGATTCGCCTGGCCACAGGTTTGTTTTCACTCACTACGTGGGACATTCCTGTGTCCTTTTCACCTAGAATGCTGACCTTCTAGGAGGGAAACTTCTCATGCCATCGTTTTCTTCTGCCGTGGATTTTCGTTTCACTTTGTGTTAGTTTACTTTCTAGATCTGGAATTACTAAATTGTTGATTTGTTTTTTAAATTTTCCCTCACTCTTTTTTTTTTTTTGCTCTTTCAACATGATTTCAAATTTAATTAATTTATATTTCTTTAGTGGATTTTTTTACATTTATGTTGCCACGTCTTTTACTTCTCAAAAGTCTGTGAGGGCTGGAGAGATGGCTTAGCGGTTAAGCACTTGCCTGTGAAGTCTAAGGTCTCTGGTTCGAGGCTCGACTCCCCAGGACCCAAGTAAGCCAGATGCACAAGGGGCGCACACATCTGAAGTTTGCAGTGGCTGGAGGCCCTGGTGCACCCATTCTCTCTCTCCCTCGATTGCTTACTCTCTCTCACTCTCTCTCTCTGCCCCTTTCTCTGTCTGTCCCTCTCAAATTAAAAAAGTCCTTGAAATGACCCCCCATTTTATTTTTTATTTATTTTAATTTTTGGTTATTCAAGGTAGGGTGCTCCAGTCCAGGCTGACCTGGAACTCACTCTTTAGTCTCAAGCTCATCTCAAACTCACAGCGATCCTCTTGCCTCTGCCTCCAGAGTGCTGGGATTAGAGGTGTGCACCACCACACCCAGCAAAATGCCCTCTTAATACACATGTTACCATGACTCCTCTTGTTAGTCTCTAAATAATAATATTTGAACTTTTCTTTGTCTTCCTTAGTTCCTAGGTGTTCTGCTCAGATGTAGGAACAGGGATCCCAAACCAGCCTGAAACATATTAGGAACCATGAGCGTGCATCTGCCTGGGGGAGGCATCATGCTCGCTCTTGGTGACTTACTGTGATGATCTGGCTGCGCAACTTGTCAGCAATCTGACACGTCAGTCTTCTTGGGGATTTCATTCTGGGTTGGTCACATTCTCATTGAAGCTCTTGCTGACTTTTTTCCTGGAGAGTAAGGGCCTGGCTGCCAGTTGCTGGAAGACAGAGACAGAAAAGAATCTCACAGACCCCATGCCTGTTAACTTATTCTCCCTGTTAGGGTATGGATATAAAATACCCCAAAGACTCATGGGTGGGTTGATTGATTGTTCCCTAGCCAGGGACACTGTTGAAAGATGATTGGCTCACGTACCAACCTTGGCAAATTTGATAAGTTCATAGCCAAATGGGCTATTAGGGAGGTCACTATCATGACATGACCTGGAAATAAATAAGACTGTAAGTCATTTTTAAAATAATGTGAAGGTCTGGAGAGATGGCTTAGTGGCTAAAGGCACTTGTAAAACCTGATAACCTGGCATTCTGGGTTCAGTTCCCCAGCACCCATGTAAAGCCAGATGCACAAAGTAGTGCATGCATCTGAAGTTCACTTGCTGTGGCAAGAGATCCTAGTGTGTGTACACTCTCCCTCTCTCTCACACAAACATTTAAAAAATAATAGAATAAAATATGAATTTTCACAGGTAAAAAAATCTATTCCTTAAACTATGGGTAGTTTCAGGAAAGTAAATATTAAGTAAATTTGGCGTCTATTTTCTGCTTGCCATACAGACACTTCGTAATTTTTTCTGCTGTTTTTCTGATAGGATGCCCCTGGCCTGGCATTTTGAGCATGGGAATTCTGTGTTGTGTTGAACAATCCCAAGCATTCCAGTTTGATCAGCACATATCCATTTAATGTCCTCTGTGTTTCTTGCCATTAAAATCAGGTCCCCTCCTGTTGCAGGAAGGATTGACTCAGAAGTCAGACCCCTTCTGTCCTTGCTTGATCTCAAAGTAGACTTATCGACACAGCAGACCAGCAAGTGCAGGTTTTATTTAGAAGGGGAAGCGAGGGTTTATAAGGAAGCGAAAGCATAGCTGGGAAACAGTAGGGGAACCTCGCAAATGAGGACCCCACCGGGGGCAGTTGAGTGTTATTTTTTATGTCTCAGAGATGTTGACGGGGAGAGTGTTCTGCGGGCGTCATTGGACTCTTCCATCTCTATGACAATTAGCTTATATGATGAATTATACAATCATGTATTAGCGATGTCATGGAGAGACATGTTCAGTAGAGCCAGCTGTCCCTCCAACTTGCCCTTGCTGGTAGAATGCCACCCCAGGAGTTCGTGCATTGGCTGTTCAGTGGGGGTTTGAAGGAGCGGTGCTCTCTCTGGAGTTCTGTAGTTGGCAATGATGTGGAGATAAGGGAGAGAACACTGCGCTTTATTAACTAGACCAGCTTGCCTCACTGGATGCAAAACAAGGAGGGTGTACTATAGTGAGAGGGGTGACTATTGCCCCTGGTTCCTGACTGCTTAGCAACAACTTTCTTCCCTTCTGCCTCTACCCCTCTCTCCCTCCCTCCTTCCCTTCCTTCCTTCCTCCTTTCTTTAACGTGCATATGAGGAGGAAGAGTGTATTATATGGTGTGTAATGTGACATATGTACAATATATGTACCTGTACATATACAGATGCACGCACACCGTGCTCACATATGCAGAGGCTGGAGGAGAGTGTCGGCTCTTTTATTTTTACTTTTTTTATTTTTATGCAAGAGAGTAAGAGATGGAGTTGGGGGAGAATTGGCATGCCAGGGCCTCCAGCCACCGTAATCTAATTCCAGTCCTGTGCACCACCTTGTGTGCATCCGCAACCTTGTACACTTGTGTCTGGCTTACCTGGGACCTGGAAAGTAGAGCGTGAGTTATTCGGCTGCTATGAACAAGCACCTTAACCACTAGGCCATCTCTCCAGCCCAGTGTCAGCTCTCTCTATCACTAACCCACATGGATTCTCTGAGCCAGTCTCACACTGAACCTGGAGCTGCTGTATTTGGTCAGACTGGCTGGTCCCCGAGCTCCAGCGATTCTCCTGTCTCTGCCCCCTACACGGCACATGCCAAGCTTGTAAGTGATTTTCTTTGGATATTCTGTCACCAGCAAAGGGCAAGGGGTGACCCTGCCCAGAGCCTTATGCAGCTCTGTCTCCGCTGTGTCTTTGCTGGGCTCCATCCACACAGCCCCTTCCTGGTAGGGAGGCGCATGCCCACAGCTACTGTCGTCTGGTAGCTCTAAAGCTCTGTGCCCCAGGGTAGCCTCACCCCAGGGCTATACTAGGCACAGCCTAGTGAGGGCTATCGGTGGGCCACTCCATTCCTGTGACATGTCTCTTCCTGGCTCTTCGGGCTGTCTAGCACGTCCTTTGAGGTCAAGGTGAAGGGATGCCTACCCTCAGAGCTACTGGGTTCTGTGTATGTGAACACTATCATGGTTTTTCTCCGCGCCTTCCAGAGCAGGATGTGGAGCCTCAGCCTGGCCGCGTAGGTCACTACAAGGAGCCGAGGCTCAGCCTTGCCATCCAGCTTGCTGGAAACCCGCCTTCGAGTTTTCTTCTTCCTGACCAGTGATGGGAATGGTGGCATGTAGTCCCCAATGTCCCTTCATAGTCATTCTCCCACCTGCTAAGGATTAGCCTCTGATTTTGTTGTCATTGTTGTTGTTGTTTTCAGGTAGGGTCTCACTTTAGCCCAGGCTGACCTGGAACTCACTCTGTAGTGTCAGAGTGACCTCGAACTCACGGCGATCCTCCTACCTCTGCCTCCCCCATGCTGGGATTAAAGGCGTGCTCCACCACGCCCAGCTGATTTCCTTTTTTTTACTTTTTATTTTATTGATCTATTTATTTTTGGTTTTTTGAGGTAGGGTCTCACTCTAGCCCAGGCTGACCTGGAATTCACTATGTAGTGCCAAACAGCACCACCAACTGGGAACGAAGTGTTCAAACACATGAGCCTACGGTTGGGGCGGGGGGCATTTCACATTCTAACCATAAGATTGATAGAACATATCAAATGTGGAAGAAGTTTTGGAACTGGGCGCGAGACGGGGAGGATATGGAGGACCGGGTTGGAAAACCTTACAGCACCCTAAATGGTGTGTGGAGGTTGACGCTAGTGAGGGCTCAGAAGAGAATAGCAGAGAGGGTCGAACCTGCCTGGAGATTACTTGTGACTGATCAGAATGTTGGAAGAAATATGATCCATAAAGGCCATTCTGACGAGGTCTCCGATGGCAATGAAGAAGGTTTGGGAAACTGGAGTGAGGCCATGCTGTTGGGACGTGTCAAAGAAGCTGGCTCTGTGGGGGCAAGTGCCAGAGATGAATGGGGACGTCCAGCAGATGGGTGTTTGGTCTCCCATCCAAAACTATTGAAACCCTGACCCAATGTGGCGGTAATAGGAAGGAGGACCCTGGGGTGGCAGTTAGTCACAGGTGTGAGACTCTCCTGAATGGCGCGTGAAGCGCTGACACAGCTCCACCTGCGTCTGTGGAGGGAGACAGAGACTTCAACGCTCGGGGGACAAAGTGCCAAGGTTATTTTATTTAGGGCATTTATAGAAAATGCATTGGCCATATTACACTTCCTTTCTTCTGTACTATGGAAAATGATACCATCCTTGCACCATAACCATAGTATGAACAGCAGTATTCCAGCTTACTAATTTTAATGCCATAGTTACCCATTAAAATTATTTCAAAATGGGCTGGAGAGATGGCTTAACAGTTAAGCGCTGCTTGCCTGTGAAGCCTAAGGACCCCGGTTCGAGGCTCGACTCCCCAGGACCCACGTTAGCCAGATGCACAAGGAGGTGCGCGCATCTGGAGTTCGTTTGCAGTGGCTGGAGGCCCTGGTGAGCCCATTCTCTCTCTTTCTCTGTCTCCCTCTTTCTCTGTCACTCTCAAATAAATAAATAAAAATTATTTTTAAAAAATTGTGTCAAAAGCCAGGTGATGGTACAAGCCTTTAATCCCAGCACTCAGGAGGCTGAGGCTGAGAAGAATCACTGTGAGTTTGAGAATAGCCTGTGGCTTATAAAATAAATAAATTAAAGATGTGTTAAAAATCTATCGTTGGCTGCACAAAGTGGCGCATGTCTAGAGTTTTGTTTGCAGTGGTTGGAAGCCCTGGCATGCCCATTCCTTCTCCCTCCCTCTCACCTTTCTTGCATATAAATAATAAATAAAATATTTTTAAATCCATCATTGCTTCCCCATCCTGTTTGAAAAACGCTGTCCTGTTCAATTGTAAAATGGAGACAGTAGTCAAAAATGTTTTCTTATTTATTTATTTGAGAGAGAGAGAATGGGTGCACCAGGGCCTGCAGCTGCTACAAACAAACTCCTGACAAATGTGCCACCTTGTGCATCTGGCTGACATGGATCCTGAGGAATCAAACCTGGGTCCTTTGGCTTTGCAGGCAAGCACCTTAACCACTAAGAAATCTCTCCAGGGCTGGAGAGATGGCTTAGCGGTTAAGCGCTTGCCTGTGAAGCCTAACGACCCCGGTTCGAGGCTTGCTTCCCCAGGTCCCACGTTAGCTAGATGCACAAGGGGGCGCACGCGTCTGGAGTTCGTTTGCAGTGGCTGGAAGCCCTGGCGCGCCCATTCTCTCTCTCTCCCTCTACCTGTCTTTCTCTCTGTGTCTGTAGCTCTCAAATAAATAAATAAATAAATAAATTTAAAAAAAAAAATCTCTCCAGCCCTCAAAAATATTTTCTACAATGGTAATGTGCTTTAACAATAATAAACATAGAATATATTGAAATAGAAAGACAATTAGCTTTTCTTTTTTTGTTTTCAAATAAGTATCAGAGAAAGATTTGGCAACTTCTGCTAGGTCTATAATCAGCTGTGTCAAAGTATTACATTAGTAGTAGCTAAGATCAAAATGAAACCATTCATACAAACTTAGATTCTTCTATGACTTTTAACCAAAAAAAAAAAAAAAGTCTTTAAAAGTTACCAGTATCCATGATCAAGTAATTGTAACACAGTCTTTTAATTTTAATTTTTTTTTTGTTTGTTTGTTTGTTTTTTTTGTTTTTCGAGGTAGGGTCTCACTCTGGTCCAGGCTGACCTGGAATAAACTCTGTAGTCTCAGGGTGGCCTTGAACTCATGGCGATCCTCCTACCTCTGCCTCCCAAGTGCTGGGATTAAAGGTGTGCGCCACCACACCTGGCTTTAATTTTTTTTTCTGTACTCATAGGAAGACAGTCATCTGAGTGTAGCCTTTCAGCTTTTCTGACCCAAGGTCTAAGCAGAGCACCTAAATCTTTGCCTCTCTGGGCCACTTGCAGGGGAGCAACTTGAGAGCTTGTTGGAAAGATAGAATTAATTTTACGCCAACTCTAAACCTTCCAACTCCACATTTCAAGTAAGATGGCCTGGCACATTCTTGAAAATATACAGCTTAATGTGAATATGGGGTGAGTCAAGTGGAGATTATGGACATAAAACTAAAACAACAAATTCAGTAAGAAACGATGACTCCATGATAATCACATAGCATCCAGATGCATCTAATCCAGCATCTGACCTTAGTCCAGAAGTCTGGGTTGTTTCTAATATTATTTAGTTTGCTACTGGACAAAATTAGTTGTTTCAATGAAGTTTCGTGAGGGGGGAATAAAGGAACATTTTTTTTATGCCTTGTTTTTCCTTTTAAAATGGGAATACCTTTCAAATCAAATAAAATAAGTCAAATAAGTGCTGTCAGCTTAAAACTTGAAAGGCAGGTATTGTATCCCCACCCGCAACAGTGACGGGGGGTCTTCAGTTCAGGACCGTCTTTGGTTGTACAGCAAAGAAGAGGGAGGGGGGCCGGAGAGGTGGCCTAGCGGTTAAGGTGTTTGCCTGCGAAGCCTAAGGACCCAGGTTTGATTCTCCAGATCCCACCTAAGCCAGATGCACATGGTGTCACATGTGTCTGCAGTTCACTTGCACTGGCTAGAGATCCTGGTGTGTCCATTCTCATTCTCATTCTCTCTCTCTCTCTCTCTCTCTCCCTCCCTCTGTCTGTCTCTAATAAAGAAAAAAAAAAAAAGAAGAGGGAGAGAAAAGACATAAGGGATAGTGATGTATATGGAGGAGAGAGATTGATAATGCAGCCTAAACTCATCTTTAATTGTTACAGAAACGTAGGGAATGAAGTGACACCTAGGGGAAATGTACGGCCACAGGGCTTGTTAGTGGAGGCCAGAATTGTGCTTAACATTAAAACAGGATACTAGAGCATAAAATAATCAACGTACACTGGATTAAGCATAGACAGCAGTAGCTACAGGGAAGCCTGAGGTGGGTGACAGGCAGAAGTTCTCCACCACAGCTCCCGTCAGAAAATAACGAGAGCAAATCTCAGAGCAAATATCCCCACATATATCTTCCAACCATATTTCACACACATACACACACGAGAGAGAGAGAGAGGGGAAGGGGGCAGATAGAATGAGCATGCCAGGGTCTCTAGCTGCTGCAAATGAACTCCAGCTGCATGTGCCACCTTGTGCATCTGGCTTACTTGGGACCTGGAGAATTGAACCTGGGTCCTTAGGCTTTGCAGGCAAGCACCTTAACCACTAAGCCATCTCCCCAGTTCCCCTAAGTTCTTAATCCTTTTTCTTAGAGGTCCAGGGGAGCCACCTGCATGCCCAAATGCCACAAATAGTGTCTATTTCTTAAATTTGTTTTTTTGATTAGTAAACCATTATTTTCATTAATAGAAACCCATTTCAGTCATTTATTAGCTCATAACTGAACCAGAGGGTAGCTGGACTGTCATGTGTGTATGTATGTGCATGGTGTATGTGTATGTATGGGTATATGCATGCCATGTCACATGTGTAGAGATCAGTGGACAGTCTTGGGGTGCTGGTCTTCACCTTGTTTGAGACAGGGTGTGTCTGTGAACAACAGACTAGCTGGCTGGTGAGCTTCCGAAGTTTCCTGACTCCCCCTCTCACTGCTGTGTGTGTGGGTCAGGAGTGTAGACGTGTGCGCTATGGCATCTGCCTGGAGTCCTGTGGGCTCTGGGGGTCCAACTTCAGTCACCAGGTTTGCACATTGCACAGCAAGTGCTTCTAATGACTACACCACCTCCCCGGCCCCTGGGGTATCATTTTAGTAACCACTTCTACATGTGATGAGACACTAGATGATCACTCCTGAAATTCAAATGTCTTACTCCTCCTGGGGTTTCACAAAAACCTATGTTTATATGGAATAGGCCTTATTGTGAAGAAATCATAGATTAAAACACAAGAGGCCTGAGAATCAGCCAAAACAGTACATTCAGTGGGAACAAGTTGAAAACTGAGTTGCCATTGCACAAGCACCCAGTTCTACACTGGGTTCAGTTATCATCCAGTTAACCTCAGATTTTGACTTCTTAGTCAGATCATAGAATTCTTAGAGAAAGTCGTTAATCTTTCTTCTTCCAAAATGTCCAGTATGAGGCTAGCTGCTACAGATCAGGTAGACCTAGGATGAACCCTTGTTTTTCAATATTTAATTTATTTATTGGAGAGAGAGAGAGAATGGGTGTGCCAGGGCCTCCAGCCACTCCAAACGAACTCCAGCCTCATATGTTACCTTGTGCATCTGGCTTACATGTATACTGGGAAATAGAAACTGGGTCGTTAGGTCTTGCATGCAAACTGCTTTAACCACTAAACCATCTCTCCAGCCTGAACTTAATCATTGAAATCCATGGCATTATCTTACTTAATATTTGATCCTAAGGATTCTATATCTACTATAAGATTCTGAAATATTTCCATAGTGTGAAATCCTAATGACATTTAAACAAAACCTTCCTGGCTCCCTTGAAATGATTTCACACAATTTATAATTGTAGTGCGTAATAGAGATACACATTTATGTCAGGCATGGTGGCGCACACCTTTAATTCCAGCACTTGGGAGACAGAAGTAGGAGGATCCTTATGAGTATGAGGCCGCCCTGAGACTACAGAGTGAATTTCAGGTCAGCATGGGCCAGAGTGAGAACCTACCTTGGGAAAAAAAAAAATACACATTTATATTTTGAATAGGTTTTTTTCTTCCCCATATCAGTTCACAATCTTGGTTATGAAATCACATAAGCTTCACAGTAAATAAGTGTAAATTATGAATCATGCAAACATAAACTGTGATGCTATTTGGCTTCATTTCATAATTTTCTAAAAATCTTTCCATCTGCGCCAAATTCCAGAAGACACTAGCTCTTGAGAGCACAGTAGAATTGACTCCAAAGAGCTTTGACTGAAAGGACTCATGCTGCCCTTCATGTCCCCAGCAAGCAACGGGACACAGCTCTTCATATTTAATATGTAGTCACTTCACCTCGCAGCAGGGCACTGGGTGTCAGGGTTTGTTAAGCCGCAGCACCCAGTCCAGAGAGCCCTCAGCTAGATTGCCTGCTTTGCTTTTAACCATCACTCCGCAGCGTGAAGTTCTGCAAAGCTTGAGGCTGTAGCCTTGGGATGCAAGCCTTCCAGGCAGTTCTGGGGAAAAGAAAGGAAGGGAACTTGCAGAGAGCTCCGGTGTGTGCCTGGTGAGGTCAGAAGCATGGTGAGCTAAGAGAGAGACGTAAAACCCAGTTTTTCTGAAGCTGTCCAGAGGAAAGTAAGAAAGCCACAGTTGCAGGGAACCTTGGACAGGAATCTTCCCAATTGTGGTGGTTTGGATCAGATGTCCCCCATAAACTCATGTGTTCTGAATGCTTGGTCCCCAGCTGGTGGCAATTTGGGAGGTGGAGGCTGGCTGGAGGAGGCATATTTCTGGGGTGAGCTTATGGGCCCAGCTCCTCCTTGCCCACAGTTCTGCTGACTCGTGGTGGCAGAGGTGATGTCCACCCTCTGCTGCTGCTGTGCTTTCCCTGTTGTCATGGAGACTGCACGCCAAAACAAACCTTCCCTCCCGTCAGCTGCTTTGGTCAGGGGTTTTTGTCCAAGCAATACAAAGGTAACTACTACATCAGTACAGTCTAAGAAGCCACGGTTCTAGGGTTACAGTAAAAGACACCGTAGATTCGCTTAACACTCCTTCCCAGTTCACACACAACAATATAGCAGTGTGTCCAAACTTGTACTGTCCTCAGGAACAGTTCTAATCCCAGAGGATGCTGCATAAACTCTTACCAGGTGAGAAAGAAGTCCAACTTGATTTCAGATTAAGCTGGGTACACTCCCCCCACACACACACACACACAAACGCTCATTTTATGATGGTCAATTTAAATATTCAATTTTGGTTAACCTGGCCAAGTGCTGTGCAAGGTTACAGGTTTTTGGCTTTGACCATTTGACTATATTTAGTGTATGACATTTTGTAGGGCTTTTAAATTTCATATGTATTTTTTGTTTGTTTGTTTTGTTTTTTGTTTTTTGTTTTTTGAGGTAGGGTCTCACTCTGGCCCAGGCTGACCTGGAATTCACTATGTAGTCTCAGGGTGACCTAGAACTCACGGCGATGCTCCTACCTCTGCCTCCCGAGTGCTGGGATTAAAGGCATGCGCCACCACGCCTGGCTCCAATATTTTTATTGTACAAAAAAAATGTAGCTTGAATTTGTATGTCATCATATGAGACACTATGATAAAAGCAGCCAGGATGCAAAGCTCTGAATTTGTGTGAAGCTAAATTTAACATGACATATTACCTCACATTACCTCCAGTCCTTATGCCCTAAAACCACTTTTGAGCTACATTCTGAGAGGCTCACCACAGACACCTGTTGATTGTTTTCTGATAATGTGTTATACAAATATTTTAGATCTACATACTTTAGATAATAGACAGTAATAATTTTAATATTTCTAGCTTTGAGATCCATGATTGTTTCCTTTGTGTTTTTTTCCCCTAACCATATAATCACATGCTGTTGATCTCATACATACAGCTAATTAACTAATTTTATTGGGGTTAGGCTGACTCGTGGTGGCTGCTTTATCCCCAATGTACTTGAGATCCCTAGTACTTGCTGCAGTTGCCTGTGGCTTATCCATTAATCCTGAGTGTCTCCAGAATATAGGATATAGACTAGAACCCATGAACGCTTATACAATAAAGGACAGTTGAGCACTCAGACTCTCTTACTTCCTTGAGTTTGGTCTGGTTAATGATGATCATAGATGGGTTATTTTTTTTTCCCTTTTTGAAATATTTCTTCTTGGGAGAACATACTGAATTCCGGGAGGGAAATGGAATCACTCATTGCTCTGAGACCATCTTGAAGACAGGAGGCAGCTGGCCTCTTCATCCCTGTCTCTACCCCTCCTCCAGTTAACCTTGAGCTGACTCAGAAGAAAGAATGCAATGTGCCACCTGTAGCTGCCACCATTAGGTGTGTTTGCCCGGGGCCTGCCCGCAGCCAGACACATTCCATGGCCAGATGTTTTAGTCTGGTTAACACAAGCCTGTTGGATAGGTACTACCCTGATTTCACATACTAAAAACAACTCTAAGTTTGCTTGATTTTTGCATGGTTTTGCCTTGTTCTTTAAATGCATGTTTTCAGGGCTGGAGAGATGGCTTAGCGGTTAAGCACTTGCCTGTGAAGCCTAAGGACCCCGGTTCAAGGCTCGGTTCCCCAGGACCCACGTTAGCCAGATGCACAAGGGGGCGCACGCGTCTGGAGTTTGTTTGCAGAGGCTGGAAGCCCTGGCGCACCCATTCTCTTTCTGTCCCTCTATATGTCTTTCTCTCTGTGTCTGTCGCTCTCAAATAAATAAAAAATTTAAAAAAAAAAACATTTAAATGCATGTTTTCAGAAAATGGCGATAAGGATCTAAGAAACGTCTGAAACCCCCAAGTTAGTGACAACTGTAGGACTCCTTAAAAGGTTTTTTTTTTTTTTAATGTTTATTTATTTGAGAAAGAGAAAGAAAGAGGCAAACAGAGTGAATATGGACATGTCAGGGCCTCCTGCCCTGTAGATGAACTCCAGCTGCATACATCACTGTGTGCACCTGGCTTTACATGGGCCTGGGGAATCGAACCTCAGGCCATCAGGCTTTGCAAGTGAATGCCTTTAACCACTTTAAGGGGAAGCCCTAAAAGGTTTTATCTTCATCTAACTTGGATCCCATTATCTACGTTGATTACACAGAAGGCAACTGAGTTGTCCTGACTTCTAACATCTAACATATGTCCATGATCCTTACATAAAGTATTCTTTTATGAATTTATCTATTTATTTGCAAGAAGAGAGAAATCGAGAGACAAACAGTGAGAAAATGGACAAGCCAGGGCCTCTAGCTAATGTAAACGAACACCAGATGCATGTGTCCCTTGTGCATCTGGCTTACATGGGTCCTGGGGAGTTAAGCATCGGTCCTTTGGATTCACAGGCAGATGTATTAGCCACTAAGCCATCTCTCCAGCCCTTACATAAAGTATTTATCCTTAGAAGTTACCCTTTGGGCCTGTGCTAAAACTCTCCAGTTACAGATTTATGGTTACTTTGTGGGGAGGAGTATAGTCAGGAGAATGGAAATGGTGATGGTGAGGAGCCACAGAAGAGTCTTCCACATCCACAAGAAAGCCAGTTGTCGGGCTTCCGGTCAAGATGGCGACCGCCTAGCTGCACTACAAACAACGAGGGAAAAAAAGATAGATACAGATCCTAAGAAGAGAGCTGCCCCAACATACCTCAGAAGGGGCCCAACTGAAACTAAGGACAACTGGCAAAATAAGCAAGGGTGATGTTTTCCTGTGAACTGGATACCAGCACAAAGGGGAAGGAGATCAACGCAGAGAAAAATCAACTCCTACCAAATCAGAGAGCCAGAGCCTCAGAGGCCCCCAACACCTCAGCACGGAAGCAGACCAAAAATGAACCCAACATGGCTCAGGGAAATCTTGCGGAAGAGGGGGCGGAAAGAATGTCAGAGTTACATGTTGGGTCATGATTTTCAGAGACATTTATCATACTAATAACTGGGGGCTAACTCCACAATGCACGACCCATTTTCATTAACAAGGAGGGTCTACTGGGAGGGGGTAGATCACAGATGAGCCTAAATAATGGTACCAAACTGCCTGTATTCACTGAAAAGAAAACTAATAAATTAAATTTAAAAAAAAAAAAGAAAGCCAGTTGTCGATGGGCTTGTCTGAGACTCATTAGTGAGGCATATCCGGAAACTGCCCCACTGCTGTGGGGGGAGGAAGTAGTCCCCCATCTGTGACCAGCAGTGGAATCTGGTAACAATGGTTTCAGGACCTCGACACTGGACATTTAGTAGCATTGAGTATGTATTTGAGGTGTGAGTCTGTGATCTTTGTGTACATTGTTTCCCATCCTGATTTCAGCCCTTGGAACTGTATTCTTGTCATTCAGAAGGCCAGGAAGCTGAGTGCCTCCTCAAAATCACATAGTTCAAAGACCTCCATGTATTTTTCGCCAACTGTTAGTTTTCTCCTTGGAACTCCTTGCCAAACACCCTAACCTCTTAAGACTGATTAACTCACAGCAGGGGAAGTTAAGCCTTCAGGTCACTGTTAATGGGAGGTTAGTGGCCTGTGGCCGAGGGAAAACTGCCTGGGAAAATGCACTTGCCCTTCAAACTCTAAACCCAGAAAGCTTGTGGCCCACACAGCCAGCACTGGCTGTGAGATTTTTGGAATTTCAAAACTTGGTAAGATTTTAATAATCTCTAAGATTGTATTATCTTAGAAAAGAATTCAATAAGTTCTATTAAGGGGCTAGAGAGATGGGTCAGTGGGTAAAGGCACTTGTTTGCAAAGCCTGACGGCCTGAATTTGATTCCCCAGAACCCATGTGAAGCCACATGCACAAAGTGTGTGGAGTTTGTTTGCAGAGGCACCAGGTCCTCGAGTGCCCATGCTTTCCTTCCTTCTTCCTTTCTTTCCTTCCTTCCTTCCTTCCTTCCTTCCTTCCTTCCTTCCTTCCTTCCTTCCTTCTTCCTTCCTTCCTTCCTTCCTTCCTTCCTTCCTTCCTTCCTTCCTTCCTTTCTTCTTTCTCTCTTTTTCTCTCCTTCCCTCCCTTCATCCTCCACTTCCACCTTGCAAATAAATAAATAAAAATATTTTAGAAATAAGTAAATTCTCTTAAAAGTAACGTTAGTGGTAGGCAGATGGCTCAGTGGTTAAAGGCACTTACTTGCAAAGCCAGATGGCACAGGTTTGATTCCCCAGTATTCACATAGTAATGCCAGATGCAAAAAGTGGTGCATGCAGCTGCAGCTCATTGTAGCAGCAAGAGATCCTGGCATGCATGTGCGTGCGCTTTCTCTCTCTCTCTCTCAAATATATATATTCTTTTGTTTTTTGTTTTTTGAGGTAGGGTCTCACTGTAGTCCAGGCTGACCTGGAATTCACTATGTAGTCCAGCTAAATATATTTTTTTAAGTAAAGTTAGAACCAACTGTGGTCACACATTCCTTTAATCCCAGCACTCAGGAGGCTGAGGTAGGAGGATCACTGTGAGTTCAAGGCCAGCCTGAGACTGCATAGTGAGTTCCAGGTCAATCTGGGCAAGAGTGAGACCCTGCTTCATAAAACAAAAGGAAAGCAAAATTAATAAGGACAGGTTTGGTGGTGCACACCTGTAATTCTCACACTCAATGAATGGAAGCAGGAGGATCAGGAGTTTAAGGCAAATCTTGTCCAATAGGAGTTTGAGACCAGCCTAGGCTATAATTTCCTAAATATCCCAGCATTTTCTATTCTCTTGAGGTGAATTGCATCTGTAGTGCCTGTTAGAATAATACTGTATAGTGGTGTGATGTTCTGTGACTCTTTCCAACTTTGCGTTCAGGAATTTAACATGACCACCCTGAAATTAGCCATGTCAGGAGCATTAACAGCATAGAAATGCTATAAATCAAGATTTGATTTATTATTTTGTTGCTAGTCTGTAATTAAGAATTTAATGAGAATGTTAGTGCAAATTAACTTTTAAAAAAAAAAAAAAGTCTATTCCCATCACATGGGAAAGGTCTTCCACCAAAGGTCTTCCATAAAGCTGGCTGTGGTGGCGCACGCCTTTAATCCCAGCACTCAGGAGGCAGAGGTAGGAGGATCGCCATGAGTTCAAGGCCACCCTGAGATGACAGAGTGAATTCCAGGTCAGCCTGGGCTAGAGTGAGACCCTACCTTGAAAAGAAAAAATCTTCCATAAGGGAATTTTTCTTCAAGTATTGAAAAAAAATATCTGATAGCAAAAATGTGCTCATCTCATGAACTAATAAGTTAAAGTTCCACATGTGTGCATCGTTCCGCTCTCTTGTAAATGGTCGGATGGGAATGTATGCCGGCCCTGGCGTCTGACCCATTCGCTAGCTGCGGCGGTTCGGTGCACATGTGCTTACCAGAGCCCTAGGTTGGCGATGGATAGACGAGTCTCGCAACATTCATTCACATCGTCTTGTGAAAAATCAATGCTCGCCAGGCGTGGTGGCGCACGCCTTTAATCCCAGCACTCGGGAAGCACAGGTAGGAGGATCGCCGTGAGTTTGAGGCCACCCTGAGACTCCATAGTGAGCTCTAGGTCAGCTTGAGCTAGAGTAAGACTCTACTTTGAAAAACCAAAAGAAAAAAAAAAAATCAATGTTCCATGTGGAAATTCTTCTGAAAAAAATTTAGTATGTGTGCACTCTGTGACACCCACTTCTTCCTTATACTAAACATCTTTGATTTTATATTAAACATTTTGTGTTTTTTTATTTGTTTGTTTCCAGTAGAACCACTTGTTAAACATTGGCCAGCATCCCACTACCTGCAAGGTGTAAATGATTTGTGGACTTGGAACCACAGAGGGAAATCATTCCTTCTTCAAGACAATAGCATCATTAGGAACTCAGCTGAAGCTGTACCTGGCCCTAGCTTTTCATGCTGTCACTAGAGAGTACACCTAAAAGCTATGTTGGCTTTACCTAGGGTTAATTTTCTACATTTATCCCACTGTGAAGAGTGAATGCTTTCCAGAAACCTACAAATAAGCCAGAAGCAGGCTATATATAAGTCATGCACTTTTTTTCCCATGGACACAAATCCCTTTTTGCCAATGAAGATTACAGGCTCTAATCCCACCCATCTCTGGTTTAAGCAGTAGGATTTTTCCCCTGAAGAAAAGTAAGGTGATACACTCTACATAACAGTATATTCAGCTAAAAACATTTAAGGATCAAAAATTTAGTAGTCTATGCTGGTCCCATATTTACTTAGAGTGAATTAAAGTAAGTTTAAGGCTTTATCAATTTCTCGTCTTGGTTTACTTAACCCTGAGCCACACTGTCAAAGAACTCATGTGATCTGAGGGCTTTCATGTATATTTTTATATGCCCAGTTACCTAAGTATGCTTTCATTGATTTTGGATTATTTTCACATTCTATTTCCGCATTACTTTCCACGCTGCAAAAGGTGTGGCCATTTTGTTGATTTTAGCTTAGAAATAAGGAAATGTTCTTTGACCTGCGAAATTTTGAGAACTTCCCTCCTTTCCATTTTCTGCTTGTGAAAAATCTAGTATTTGTGGATAAAAGGAAGGGAGAGGAGGAGGGAGAGAAAGGCATGGAAGGAATGAGAGAGTGAAAGGAAGAGAAAAGAAGAAAGAAAAAATGAATTGCTGCTGGCTAGAGAGCTGGCTCAGCACCTAAGGCACTTGCCTGCAGTGCCTAATGATCTGAGTTTAATTCCCCAAAACCCACTCAAAACCAGATTTACAAAGTGGTGCATTCATCTGGAGTTCATTTGCTGTGGCTGGAGGCCCTGGAGTGCTCATTTCATATTCTCTCCCCACCTCCCATTTGCAAATAAATAAATAAAATATTTTTTAAATAATGAATTCCCCTAATAATTTTTAGAAAATTTCTTTTGTGAGGGTTGAATGCTTAATAGAGAGGGATAGAAATTATACCTGAGCAAGTTATATTTGATTCAGGATTGAACAGTCCCATCATGGAGATGAGTAATGATAATAAAGTCCAGGATTCCCTTAGAAAAGCACATAGACTTGAAGTAAGAGTGAAAAATTACAGTGTATATTACCAAATGATCAGGCAAAAGTTTTGGGGGGGTTTAAAATATTGAGATCAGGGCTGGAGGGATGGCTTAGCAGTTAAGGCATTTGCCTGCAAAGCCAAAGGACCCAGGTTTGATTCCCCAGTTCCCACGTTAGCCAGATGCACAAGGTGGTGCATGTGTCTGGAGTTTGTTTGCAGTGGCTGGAGGCCCTGGTGTATCCATTCTCTCCCTCCCTCTCTCTCTCTCTCTTTCTCTTTCTCTTTTTCTCTCTCTCCCTCTTCCTCTCCCCTCCCCAAATAAATTAAATAAAATATTGAGATCAGGGCCTAGAGAGATGGCTTAGCGTTTAAGGCACTTGCCTGCGAAGCCTAAGGACCCATGTTCGACTAGCCATATCCCACATAAGCCAGACACACAAAGGAATGCATGCATAAGGTCACACTTGCACACAAGGTGGTGCATGTGTCTGGAGTTAGATTGCAGTGGCTGGCAGCCCTAGCGTGCCAATTCTGTCTCTCTCATATTCTCAGTCTTGTCTCTCTCATAAAAAATTAAAAAATAAAAATAAAAAATTAAGGCCAGTCTTTTGGGCTTGCCTCAAAAAAAAAAAAAAAAAAGAAATATTGAGATCATGTCAGGCTGTTAATTAGGGGAACTTTTTTTCCCCTTTGGTTTTTCAAGGTAAGGTCTGACCTGGCATTCACTCTGTAATCTCAGAGTGCCCTTAAATTCACAGTGATCATCCTACCTCTGCCTCCCAAGTGCTGGGATCAAAGGTGTGTTCCACCACACCCAGCAGCCATTTTTTTTAAATGCCTAACTCATATAGGATACTAAAGGAAAGTATTTGATCTCATGGAATTTTGCTGTTGCTCAAGAGAAATAGGGCTGGTTTTATGTTTGTGTGCCCCAACATGGGATTTAAGGAAGCAAGATGAAAGAGGCAATTCATATACAAGCAGTAATTTATAAATCAGTAAGCATTCATTTATATTTTATTTTACTTTTGTATTTGCAAATGCTTTGAGAATGTTACAGTTTAATAGATTTTGTTTCCCAAAGTCAGGGTCTCACTCTAGCCCAGGCTGACCTGGAACTCACTCTGTAGTCCCAGACTGGCCTCCAACTCACAGTGCTCCTACCTCTGCCTCCCAAGTTCTGGGATAAAAGGCTTGCACCACCACACCCCCAAATATTACAATTTAAATTTAAGGTCATTGGCTATAGTCTCACCAGAATATATAAATGTTATGGGTTGTATCTGGCATGTTCCCTACATGTTCATGTTTTGAACAACTTGTTCCTCAGCTGGTAAGCTGTTTTAGGAGGCTGTGGAACCTTCAGGAGGAGGGGCCTGATGGGCAGAAGTAGGTAACTAGAAGCATTCAGCCTCTGGATCCTGCCAGGTTCTCTGTTTCCTAGTCAGCCACAGTATAAGCCACATGATCCTACCTCCATGTCTTCCCAACCATAATGGACTGAAACTATGTACAGATACATATTTCTTCCCTTCAGCTAGAGAGATGGCTTAGCAGTTAAGGCACTTGCCAGCAAAGTCTAAGGACCCATGTTCAACTCTCCAGATCCCACTTAAGCCGGATGTATAAAGGTGAGGCAAGTGCAAGATTGCACATGCCCACTAGGTGGCATAAGTGTCTGGCGTTCACTATCAATGGCTGAGGCCCTGGTGTGCCAATTCTCTCTCTCTCTTCTGACAGCAATGTGTATGTGGATATGTGGGTAGTATGTGTGCTGTGGTGTGTGTCATGCACATGTGTGTGCAGATGCAGGCACCCTGAGCACACACAAACAAAGACCAGAGAACGTAAGGTATTGCCCTCCCCCATGTGGCTCAGCCATGCATTTCCTTGAGACAGAGTCTCTCACTGATTGCAGAGCTTACCCTTTGTATGAGAACCAGTGATTCTCCAGGCTCTGCTCCCCCACAGGACCGGGTTACAAACATGCATGGCCACGGGACCTGAGGAGTCCAGTTCAGGTGGTCAGTGTCAGGCGCCGTCAGGCCCTCTTGCTGTGTGGAAAAGGCTCTCTTACCTGTTGAGCCATCTCTCCAGCCCATCTGTTAGGCTTTGTTTTGTTTGTTTGTTTGTTAAGGTAGGGTCTCGCTGTAGCCCAGGCTGACCTGGAATTCACTATGTAGTCTCAGGGTGGCCTCAAACTCACGGCGATCCTCCTACCTCTGCCTCCCAAGTGCTGGGATTAAAGGCGTGCACCACCATGCCTGGCCCCTGTCAGACATTTTTTTAAATCACAAAATTAATATGCAATAAATGGTGCTCATCCTAGAAAATGAGCTCACAGCACTATGGAGGCTAGGAATTTAAGTCATCCATGTTCAGAAGGCCCGGTGAATCCATACTGGCTAGACCATGCCTGGGGTCACTAGAGTCAGGCATCTTAACTTTGAAACCATTCCTTGGACTCTTTAGTTATGCCATAGTAAGCTAACAGTATTACTCTAGGACGTAAGCTAGTTAAAGATTCACCGAGAACCCTCTATGTTCTTGGTACTCAGCTAAACACTTGGCTCGAATTTATATGCTAACATAAAACAACCTAGAAATAAATGAGAATTCTTTTCCTTTTTTTTTTTTTTTTAATTTAAAGCCCTCAAATGTCCATTGAACACTGGGAATTCTTCTACCTCCTGAGAAGTCAGCTTTGAAAAATCCTGCTCTTGTCTAAATCCACAAGAAGTTGTATGAGTTCAGAGCCAAGGTTACTAACATAGCTAGAGGTATCTTGGACATCTTACTGAAAAGGTTAAAGCCAGGGTCACCAGAAACCATAAAGAAGGATTTTTAGACAGGAGAGTACAGAGCAGTCAAGATGCAAAAATAATCCCAAGAACTCCCAGGATGAAAGCATGAACTGAAGGACCTGGTACTTTCTCCTCCTTGGCCAGCACCTCTACCCACCACCACTGCTGGTACTTTACAAACGGAGTAGGGATCATGCTGGTGCCAAGAGGAGCATAAGGAGGAACTGAACAAGTGAGCAAGGAAGACAAGTGCCAAGGTCCTGCTATGGCCTACCTCTGCCTGGTTTTCTGATCACCTTTCAAGTCTGCTACACCTAATAAAAGCTGTCACATATCAGTAAGCTATGTATTTTGATGATGTGTTTACTGAGAACTGAAATGCCTATTGTGGGCTAGAGAGATAGCGCAGTAGGTAAGACATTTGTCTGCAAAGCCAAAGGACCCAGGTTCAATTTCCCAGGACCCACATTAGCCAGATGCATAAGGTGGCACATGTATCTGGAGTTCATTTGCAGTTGCTAGAGGCCCTGATGTGCCTATTCTTTCCCTCCCTCCCTCCCTCCTCCCTCGCTCTCTCTTTCTCTCTCTCTCTCTTTCTGTGAAATAAATTTTAAAACATTTTTAAAAAAATAATAAGATAGTATTGCAGTCAGGTTCTCAATACTGGTAGAAATCACCCAATCAAGAGCAGCTTGTGGGAAATAGGATTTTGTTTTTATTTTTTGGCTTACAGGCTTGAGGGCAAAGCTCTATGATGACAGGGAAAACTATAGCATCAGCAGAGGGTGGACATCACCCCCTGGCCAACATCAAGTGGACAACAGGAACAGGAGGGTGTGCCAAACACTGGCATGGGGACACTGGCTATAATACCCATAAGCCCACCCCGAACAATACACTACCTCCATGAGGCTTTAATTTCTAACTGTCATCAGCTGGGAACCTAGCATTCAGAACACCTAAGTTTATGGGGGACCCCTGACTCAAACAACCACATTCTGTGCCTGGCCCCCATAAACTGATATCCATACATGATGTAAAATACAATGCATCAGTCAAACTTTAAAAGTCCCCATAGTTTTTATCAATTCCAATGATGTTCATATAACCCCATAGTCCAAGATCTTTTAACTGAGCCATAATACCAAAAACTAACCTCAAAAAAACCATAATGGCACAGAGTAAACATTCCCACTGCAAAAGATGGCATTCGGCTTAGCAAAGACATATTCAGGGCTGGAGAGATGGCTTAGCAGTTAAGGAGCTTTCCAGCAAAGCCAAAGGACCTAGATTCAATTCCCCAGTACCCACGTACAGCCAACTGCACAAGCTGCTGCATTTATTTGGAATTTATTTGCTGTTGCTAGAAACCCTGGTGTGCCCATTCTTTCTCTCTCTCTCTCTGAAATAAGTAAATAAATAAAATATATTTTAAGAAAAAAAAAGAAATATTCAACAAATACAAGATTTAAAACAACCAGGGCAAACATCAAACTGTAACTTCAAGTCCTACAACTCTAGCTAGTGACAAATCTCCAAGTCCAATAATTCTAACTAGTAACAAGTCTCTGGAGTTCCAACTCCATGCCTCCAGCTAGGCTACTCACAGTCCTGGAAAACTTCATCATGGTCCTGGCATCTCCACAGGATCTCCACTGCAACTCATGGTTCATCCTCATGGCCCCATGGGGTCTCCATGCAGGCATCCAGCAAACCTGCTTCACACTGCCCATGGCCATTTCCAAAACACAAGACCATGTTGCAAACTCAATGACCCTCTCTTTCCTACATTTCTTATACTCCATAATACCAGGTAGGGTGCCTATTTGTTAATGGGGGAGGGGATAAAACAGACTTTGAAGAACAGGACACTCCTTGAGCACTCAGGCCCTGTAGCAGACAGATTCAGGTTCGCTGAGATGAACTTCCAAACCAGGCACAGTTATGGAGGAAGGGATATTTATTGAAGCTTACAGAACCAGGGGAAGTTCCATAATGGCAGAAGAAGCTGGTCTGCCTTCACAGGCCCAAGCAGGCAGAGAGAAGCAGAAGCCTAAAGGTCAAAAGTCACAGCACACTTCAGGAACTCCAGCTAGGCACACTTTGCATATCTTTAGATTGAAATTGGAGACCCACCACCACACCTTAGGATTACCTAGTAACATTGCTTCCAGCCAGGTAGCCAGAAGATGCAAACTACAAACAATAAAGAACTGAATATATTGGGGGCCATCTATTCTATTCAAACCACCACAGGCCCCTTCAGCCCCAGTGCAGGTCAGCTGGCCCAATCTCAATGGTTGTTCTCTCTCAAACAATATGCAGGTGAGCAGGCAGCAGTTTAAGCCTAGAGATTTCATTTTTTTCTGAGACATATCCCTCTGCTCACACCAGTTCATTTCTATGCAAAATAACCCTGCAGAACTTCTTAGAACACAAACATAATAGCAAGCTTCTCACACAAACTGCTTCTAGCCTAGTCCAAGCAAAGCTCTTTCTCACCCTCATAAGCCAAACCTCACAGTCCATAGTTCTTATTGCATTCAGGTCTTTCAGCTCTGACCAAAATACTCCATCAAGCTGTACTTACAGCACTGCAAGGCATCTCTTAGGACATATTTTCAAATTCTTCCACATTCCTCTTAAAAATCAGCTCCAAAAGGCTAAAGCCACACAGTTAGTGTCTATCAACAACCCCACTCCTGGTACCACTTTACTATTGCAGTCAAGCTCTCATTGCTGGTATAAGTCATCCAACCAAGAGCAGTTTGTGGGGAAAAAATGGTTTCTTTTGGCTTACAGGCTCAAGGGGGAAGCTTCATGATGGCAGGGAAAATAATGGCATGAGCAGAGGGTGGACATCACCCCCTGGCCAATATCAGGTGGACAACAGGAATAGGAGAGTGTGCCAAACACTGGCTATAACACCCATAAGCCCGCCCCCAACAATACACTGCCTCCAGGAGGCTTTAATTTCCAATTGCTATCAGCTGGGGAACCTAGCATTCAGAATACCTAAGTTTATGGGGGACCCCTGACTCATACCACCACAGATAGATATTGTGGTGGCTTAAATGTAACGTCCCCATGACCTTAGCCTCTTTTTGATTAAGATTAAGCTTCCTTAGTTTTCAGTGGCAGAGTTCTGCTGCAGGAGGTGTATCACAGGGCAGGGGTAGATCTTGAGTCCAGTCCTACTAGGTGTGTTTAGAGTCGGTTTGTGCTTGCTGGCACTGGCTTTTCTCTCTGGGTGTGCTGTGGATGTATGATGGAGTGAACCAGGTTTCCCACCATAATGAAGCTTCCCCTGGAATCTGTAAGCCTGAAATAAACCCTTTCCTCCCGTAAACTGCTATGGTCGGGTGTTTGTCCCAGCAACGAGAGGATAACTGCAACATGTACCTTCCGTTCCTAGCAATAGGTGAGACAGCAAGGGCCACAGTGTGACTCTGCTTTGAGTAAGGAGATGGGTTTCCTCGGCAGGAGTAGCACTGCTAAGCCCAGAGATCGATATGACAACAATGGAGGATGTGAAGCAGGTTCCTTGGCTTTCTAAACCTTCTCACCCTCCCAGGCCTGATAAACAGGCTTGAAAATGCCCACAGTCTTCTAGTCACAGTGTGGGTTGAATGTGATCAGGCACAGAAGGCTTCACCTGTGTGGTCACACTGAGTCAATGTGTGTCCTTGTTCTATCACGGGTAAGAGACACGAATCAGATTCCGTGGTTACAAAGTGCAGAGAAACACAACATCAGCCAGGCAAATAACTTACCACCTCCACAGGATGGACTCAGAGCAAGCAGCTGTCCCAGCACGTAGGTAGTTCCATTTGAGGCTGGGACTCAGGAGGCCAAAAGACTCCTTGAAGCACATCACATTAGGACTTTGACCTGGGAAGTAGAATTCCACTCACCATGGAAGGCAAGCCTAACCAAGGAGACAGAATTATATTAGTTACCTACTACTGTATAACAGATCATCCCTCCCCCCCAAATTTAGCAGTCTAGAAAAATCAAACATCTGTTATCTTATAGTTTCTGATGGTTAGGTATCCAGGAAAAGGGTGACCAGTTCTGACTGTCACGAGGTTGCCATCAAGTGTCCCCCAGGCACAGGAATCCCCAGGCTAGAGCAGAGATGGAGAATCAACTTCCATCTCACTCGGATGCCCATCGGCTGTTCTCAGAAGATCTGCACTTGCTCAGGGTGGTTGCTGGCCCTCTGCGGTTCCTCGCCTCATGCTCTGTTCGTCCTGGCCACGCTAGAGTCAGCAGGCTTTCCACAGACAGCCAACAGGAAATAGTGCAGCCCTGGTGCATCTGCTGCAGCTACTGAACTCGACTGTATACAAATGAATGCGAGTCCTTGTGTTCCAATAAAGCCATTTACAAAAGCAGCGCGGCTGGCCTCATGGACAGCCTCACTGATACCTTCCCCTGCGTTAATACATGGAGTCTCAGTCACTTGTGGGTGGTCTAGACAGAGAGGATGGGCTTAGGGGAGCAAGTCCTTTGCCTGTCAACATGAGAAAAGGGTCACCATTGGGCTGGAGAGATAGCTTAATGGCTAAAGCACTTGCCTGTGAAGCGTAAGGATCCAGGTTCGATTCCCCAGTACCCATATAAGCCAGATGCACATGGTGGCACGTGCATCTGGACTTTGTTTGCAGTGGCCCTTGTGCATCCTTACCCACCATCTTTAATAAAAGGATAAGAAAATAACTAAAAATACTCAAGAAGAGCTGGACGTGGTGGCGCACGCCTTAAATTCCAGCACTCAGGAGGCAGAGGTAGAAGGATCGCCATGAGTTCAAGGCTACCCTGAGACTACAGAGTGAATTCCAGGTCAGCCTGGGCCAGAGTGAGACCCTACCTTGAAAAACCAAAAAAAAAAAAAAAAAAAAACCATAGGGCTGGATAAATGGGTTAGTGGTTAAAGCACTTACCTGTGACTCCTAAGGACCCAGTTTCGATTCTTCAGGTCCCACATAAGCCAGATGCACAAGGTGGTGCATGTGTCTGGTTTGTTTGCAGTGGCTAGAGGCCCTGGCATGCCCATTTTCTCTCTCTCTCTCTCTTTGTCTCTCCCTCCCTCCCTCCCAACCCTCTCTCTGTCTCTAATAAATAAATAAATAAAAATCTTACCAAAAAATATTTTCAAAAAAAAAAACTCAAGAAAAGAGTGGCCCAGCAGCTGGAAAACCAATAGTACATAGCAGCTCCTTGTCACCAATTGCTTGTCCTGTGCTAATACAAGATGTATAGCCCATAGACATTATCTGCTCAGGTCTCATGCTAGGCTTCTTAAGGATGCACAACAAATACTGGAATGGGGCTGGAGAGATAGCTCAATGGTTAAGGCACTTGCCTGCAAAGCCTAAAGACCCAGGTTCGATTTCCCAGTGCCCACATAAAGCCAGATACACAAGGTGGCACATGCATGTGGAGTTCTTTTGCAGTGGCTGGAAGCCCCAGTGTGCCCATTCTCTCTCTCTGAAAATAAATAAAATATTTTTTTTAATATTTTTTGTTCATTTTAATTTATTTGTGACAGAGAGAGAGGGAGAGAAAGAGTCAGAGGATGGGCGTGCCAGGGCTTCTAGCCACTGCAAACGAACTCCAGACCCGTGTGCCCCCTTGTGCATCTGGCTAACGTGGGACCTGGGGAACCAAGCCTCGAACCGGGATCCTTAGGCTTCACAGGCAAGCGTTTAACTGCTAAGCCATCTCTCCAGCCCATAAAATATATTTTAAAAATTGAAGAATGTTCATCTTAAATGTTCACATTCACAAATTTGCAATGCTGAACATATGCACAAAAGGAATAGAATTGTGCTTGTCTCAGGATAAAATATTAGTTCACGGGGCCTGAAGATGACATTTAAAGCTGTATGACCCAGTGCTGAGCGCTCTTCCCGTCCTGTCAATGTGGGTCAGGGCATACATTTGGAAATACGTGTCAAGACTCTACCTTTGGAACCTAACACGAATGAGAGGCAGGAGTTCATTGCCCTCCTGTGCCCCAGAGTTCCTGCCAACCTATGCGGTGGTGGGCTTGGGCACATGCAGCTAGTCATGTTGAAAACCCCATGGTAAGCTGGGCATGGTGGTGTGGCACACACATTTAATCCCAGCACTTGAGAGGCAGAGGTAGGAGGCCATGAGTTCGAGGCCACCCTGAGACCACATAGTGAAATGCAGGTCAGCCTGGGCTAGAGTGAGACCCTACCTCAAAAAAGAAAGAAAGAAAGAAAGAAAGAAGGAAGGAAGGAAGGAAGGAAGGAAGGAAGGAAGGAAGGAAGGAAGGAAGGAAGGAAAGAAAGAAAGCCCCATGGTACAAACAAAAGGCTCAAAGTCTGAATTCTTGCTATACAATTTACTCAGTGTGCTTCCTGTGCAAGTTACTTAAGCTTGGTAAAACAATTGCTTTCCTCATAAAATGGAGCTAGAATTGCTTCTTCCACATAGATAATGGGATGAAAATGAGGTGCTGAAAGTGAAGTACCGAACACAGTGATCCCCCTAATATGCCATCACCCCCACCTCCATCACCTCTGTGATCATAACCCCACCATGATGCCACACAGCCATGCATCCAATCCAGAGCGCCAAACTTCATGAAAACCTGCCGAGGGGCTGGAGAAAGTCAGTAAAATGCTGCCTTGTGTCTATGAGAACCTAAGTTTGGTTCCCAGACCCGTGGGTGCGTGGGTGAGGGGGTGTGTGTGTTCTGCGTGATGATATGTATGTATATATGTAATCTGTGCATGTGTGATCACACTGCTTGGGTATGCCCCCTGAAGAGTCTCGTGGCCGGGAGCGTCCCCAGAGCCCGAGTTCTCCTTCCTTCTGTCCTTCCTCACCTGCCCCATGTCACCCTTGAGCGCATGTGTTGAAAGCTTGGCCCCCAGTTAGTAGCACGATTGTGGAAGGTTCTGTAAAGTTGAGGAAGTAGGGCCTCGCAGGAGGAAGTAAGTCATGGGCAGTGTGTCATTGAAGGTTATTCCTGGTGCCCAGTCCCTTCCTGTCCTCCAGGAGGTAAACACCCGTGCTATATGCCCATACGCCATGATGCTTTGACCAAAAGCCCAGGGCCAGACAGCCGTGCAGCGCGTCCTCGGACGCTGAGCCAACGTGAGCCCTCCTCCCTTCTACCCTGTGTCGCTCTTTCATGTGTTTTGGTCACAGCAAAAGTAACCACCACCACCTCACAGTGCCCGACACTCCCTACACACACCATGACAACAGGAGGAAAGATCAGGACATCAAAATAAAAGAGACCGATTGAGAGGGGGAGGGGATATGATAGCCAGTGGAGTTTCAAAGGGGAAAAAGGGGGCAGACAGGGAATTTCTTTTTCAACTTTTTTTTATTGACAACTTCCACGATTATAAACAATACCCCACGGTAATGCCCTTCCTACCCCCACTTTCCCCTTTGAAACTCCACTCTCCACCATGTCCCCTCCCCCTCTCAGTCAGTCTCTTTTATTTTGATGTCATGGTCTCTTCCTCCTCTTATGGTGGTCTTGTGTAGGTAGTGTCAGGCACTGTGAGGTCATGGGTATCCAGGCCATTTTGTGTCTGGAGGAGCACGTTGTATGGAGTCCTACCCTTCCTTTGGCTCTTACATTCTTTCCACCACCTCTTCCGCAATGGACCCTGAGCCTTGGAAGGTGTGATAGAGATATTGCAGGGCTGAGCACTCCTGTCACTTCTTTCCAGCACCATGATGCCTTCTGAGTCAGAAGGAGGGAATTTCCATGAGATATTGCTTACAATGATGGAAGTTGTCAATAAAAAAATAAAAATTAAAAAACAAACATGTGGTGGTTTGAGTCAGGTGTCCCCCATAAACTTAGGTGTTCTGAATGCTAGATCCCCAGCTGATGGAGATTTGGGAATTAACACCTCCTGGAGGCAGTGTATTGTTGGGGATGGGCTTATGGGTGTTATAGCCAGTTTCCCCATGCCAGTGTTTGGCACACTCTCCTGTTGCTATTGTCCACCTTATGTTGGCCACAGGGTGATGTCCACCCCCTGCTCATGCCATCGTTTTCCCTGCCATCGTGGAGCTTCCCCTCGAGCCTGGAAGCCAAAAGAAACCTCTTTTTTCCACAAGCTGCTCTTGGTTGGGTGCTTTCTACCAGCAATGCGAACCTGACTGCAACAAAACAAAACAAAAAATAAATAAATAAATAAGGGCTGGAGAGATGGCTTAGCAGTTAAGATGCTTGCCTTCAAAGTCTAAGGACCCAGGTTCAATTCCCCAGTACCCACATAAGCCAGATGCACAAAGTGGCATGTGTATCTGAAGTTTGTTTGCAGTGGCTGGAGGACCTGGCGTGCCCCTTTTCTCCCCCTCCCCTTTCTCTCGCTCTCGCTCTCGCTCTCTCTCTCTCTCTCTCTCTCTCTCTCTCTCTCTGTGTATGTGTGTGTCTACCTCTTTCTCTTTCTCTAAACTAAATTAATAAAACATTTTTTAAAAAACAAACAAAAAAAAGTAACCAATACATCTTGGGGAAAAACTGAACACATTTGACAAGGTTAGAGTTCTATGATCATGGATAACCTTTCTTTCTACTTTTTTCCCAAACTATGCTTATATGTATACATGTATGTGGTATACATATATAATGTAACATAATTTATGTATATATATATATACATAAATCCACATATATAATGTATGTCAGCTACATATGTACAAATATATAGATATAATAGCATATATAAAGTTTTGGAGGTTTTTTGAGAGAAGGTCTTATTTTCAGCATTTAGGAGATATAAAATGTACTTGTAAACAGAACAGATGCAAAGGAAATTAAATTTTTTTTAAATTTATTTTTGGTTTTTCGAGGTAGGGTCTCACTCTGGTCCAGGCTGACCTGGAATTAACGCTGTCATCTCAGGGTGGCCTTGAACTCTTGGCAATCTTCCTACCTCTGCCTCCCGAGTGCTGAGATTAAAGGCGTGCGCCACCACGCCTGGCGGAAATGAAATTTTTATGCTTTAAGAAAATACTAATGAGCTGGAAAGATGGCTTAGCAGTTAAGGAGCTTGCCTGCAAAGCCACAGGACCCAGGTTCAGTACCCCCAGAACTCACTTAAGCCAAATGCACATGGTAGCACATGTCTCTGGAGTTTGTTTGCAGTGGATAGAGGTCCTGGCATGCCCATTATCTCCTTCTCTCTCCCTCTCTTAAAATTAATAAATAGATAAATAAATATAAAATATTTTTTAAAAAACGCTGAAGGGGGCTGGACAGATGACTCAGTGGTTAAAGGTACTTGTTTGCAAAGCCTTCCAGTCTGGGTTCAATTCTCCAGCCACACATGTAAAATTAAACGTGCATTTGCTTGTGACAGCAACAGATTCTGGTGCACGTACACACACACACACACACACAAATAGCTTTTAAATACTTGAAAGTTGGCAGATGGGAAAGAGTAAACTTTAAAATCCATCAGTGGACAAGTGAACTTCACACTCCAATAACTGTGCTTTACAAAGGGAATCTTTTTTTTTTTTTTTTTTTTTTTTTTGGTAGAAATTCTAGATAGAAATCACCATTTTGTTCCCTTGCTTTCAATGGCCGGCTTCTTTGATCATGACTTCGCGCAATGAAAAGATACTTCCTTGTGCAAAGCAGTGGTTAATTTCTCATAACCTCGGACAACAAAGGCCCCTGTGTGAGGACCAGGAATTCCTCTTGGAATACAGGGAAGTCCCCCAGCTGAACCGTATCCAAGGAAGATGTTGCCTGCAAAGCTTGTTCAGAGAAAGGCGCCCTGCGTGAGATCTTTCCTTTCTATTCAGATACTGGCCCTGCTGAGCCGTGGGGGTGAGGGGCTCATCAAAGGAAACCAGAATACAAACCTGAATGGATTGGCCAATTACAGGAAGGTGCTGATGCCAACTCAGGCTTATCATGTTTAGAATTTAGTGTCATTTGGAAAGAAATCACTTTCCTCTTCATGAAAGGTGCAGAAAGTAGAAACAGATAATCACTTATGATATAAACTGAGAAAATGCATCCACAGCTAAGTTACAGCTGACTCAGTTCACCTCCACCTTGCCCACCAGGGATGCCAACATGGTGCCCCCAAGTTATGATTATAGACAGCCAATCTTGTGGCATCAGCCATAACATAGCATTCAAGGCCCCTCCCCACCCACCCTCAGGTCATGCCTGTGAATTTGCCTCCCACAAAGCTTCCCCAACCAACCACATCCTCCTTCCGCTCTTCCCAGGCCTTGTTAGGGGCATTTATGAAACAATATAAAGAGTCGGCCATGTCCTGGGATTTAGGTAAATTTTAGCATCTTTTTCCATCACCCTTCTCTTGGGTGCTTTAACAAAAGCCAGGAAATGGGGCTGGAGAGATTGCTTAAGGCACTTGCCTGCCAAGCCTAAGGACGCAGGTTTGATTCCTCAGTACCCATATGAGCCAGATGTACAAGGTGGCACATGCAGCTAGAGTTTGTTTGCAATGTCTAGAAACCCTTACACGTCCATTCCCCACCCCCTCTCTTCCTCTTTCTCTCAAAATATTTTTTAATTTATTTGAGAGAGAAAGAGGCAAAGAGAGGGAGAGAGAGAATGGGTGCACCAGGGCCCCAGCCACTGCAAACGAACTCCAGACGCGTACGCCCCCTTGTGCATCTGGCTTACGTGGGTGCTGGGGAATTGAACCTGGGTCCTTAGACTTTGCAGGCAAATGCCTTAGCCACTAAGCCATCTCCCCAGCCCTCAAAATATTTTTTTAAAAAACAAGAAGATAAGTGATGGACAGAAAGGAAAGGTGAGGAGCTCCTGCCCCCTTCCACATGGAGACACTTCTCCATTGTGTGCTCTCCTCATGGCTGGCAGTGAGCAACAGCCAGGATGGCAGCTGCCATCTTTGTGCCTCACCACCCTGCCAGTCCTGATTGGCTCGTGGTTGTACACCGTGCACAAAGGAACAAAGACACGCCGAGGCTCAGAGCTCTGTTCCCAGCCACACAGCTCATGAGCAGTGGAACTAAGGTTTCAGTTCAGAAGTTTCTGTCTCTAGCACTAGCCCAAAAGTGTCATTTCAAACATTCGCAGACTTCCAGCCACTCGCAGCATTTGCCCCTGACAAGTGTGGGGAGTCAGAGAGAATCAGTACATACCTTTCCTAGCTCCAGAGGTAGCTCCACCTGCAAAACTAAACTGCAAATGGCAGAGTGCTTAGTTGACTTGAGGGGTGGGGTTGAAAAGCCTCCTTATAAAAAGTGGTATATGGGGCTGGAGAGATGGCTCAGCGGTTAGGCGCTTGCCTGTGAAGCCTAAGGACCCCGGTTCGAGGCTCGATTCTCCAGGACCCATGTTAGCCAGATGCACAAGGGGGCGCACGCGTCTGGAGTTCGTTTGCAGTGGCTGGAGGCCCTGGCGCACCCATTCTCCCTCTCTCTCTCTCTCTCTACTTCTTTCTCTGCCTGTCACTCTCAAATTTAAAAAAAAATAAAATAAAATAAAAAGTGGTATATGAAATGAGTTTTGAAGGCTAGAGGCAAATTGTAATGTATTGATGGGCAAGGAGACCTGCCAACAGGAGGACTCATAATATGTATAAAGGCACACAGTAGAAGCATGACATCATTGGTGTGGGTGGAGCACAGCAAAGCCATCCAATTGGTAGAATCAGTGATTATCTGGGAAAGCCGTTGGTGCCGTATTATGGAAGGCCTTGAATGAATAGCTTAGGGTCTTTTATTGTGACAGTTTCCTATATGCATACAAAGCATTGTGATACCCCCCCAACTTACCCTCTCCCCCTCCCACCAAAAGTCTTCTTCCCATTAGAGTGCCATTCTAATTCCATGCCATGTCTATTTTTATTTTTGACCCACTAATTTAAATTAGGGCTGCTTGGACAATCCTGGGTGGGAGGTTATTTGCTAGGAGGGGACATGACTCCCCCTCCCAGCAATCATGGGCCCCTCCTGCATCTATGAGGAGGGATTGACAGGCTCAGTCATGTAACAGAAAACCCCACCTGCCATGTTCTGTGTGTATAGTGGATGAGTCATATCTGGAAGACAGCATTGCACAGCTTAGTTTCTCTCTCTTTCATGTGACTATTTAAACACTTCTTTTTTTTATTTTTTTTTCAGAGAGAGAGAGAATTGGCACACCAGGGCCCCAGCCATTGTAATCAAACTCCAGGCGCTTGCACCACCTAGTGGGCATGTGCAACCTTGCCCTTGCCTCACCTTTGTGCGTGTGGCTTACATGGCATCTGGAGAGTTGAACATGGAATCTTAGGCTTCCCGGGGAAACGCCTTACCTGCTAAGCCATCTCCCCTGCCCGACTTTTTTGCTTGTTTGTTTTTTAGTTTATTTGCAAGCAGAGAGAGACAGAGGAGATAGACAGCCAGATACATGTGTGCCACTTTGTGCATCTGTCTTTACATGGGTACTGGGGAATCGAACCTGGGTCCTTTGGCTTTGCTGCCAAGCACCTTAACTGGTAAGCCATCTCTCTAGCCCCAAGCCCAGCTTTTTAAACATTTATTTGCATGTGTGTCAGTGTATGCATGGGTGTGCCAGCATCTCCTTCTACTAAATGCATGAGCTGGTTTTTGTGTCCAGCTCTACATGTATGTTGGGCAATTAAACCCCAGCGGATGGGTTTTGCAAGCGTCTTTAACTCCTGAGCCATCTCCCCAGCTCCAAAGCCCCACTTCTCACCCTTCTGCTCTTACGTTCTTTCTTTTGCCTCTTTCTGAGGTCCCTTGAGCCTTTGAGGGTGTGGCATAGATGTCATGCATAGCTCTGAGCATAAGCTCATCACTTATTCTTGGTAACTATATCATTTATGGATTTCTGTAATCACATGAACTCTGGGTTTGAAGCTATGAGTAGCGCCACTCTATGGAAAGAGTTATTTAGACAGTTGTTTGAGACTCTGTCCAATTATAATCACAGTATTGTATTCCCCTGTAGGACCTATGTCCCTAGCCACAGACTTTCAGCCAGATTTACAGAAAGCAGGCATGATTTCCCTGCTGTAGAGTGAGCCTTACACCCAATCAGAGAGCAACTGGTCACTCCCGTAACTCTCCTGCCACTATTGCATCCGTGGACCTGTCTTGTCGTGCGGTTCAGTTGTGAAGTACCCAGGGTCCACAGCCAGGCAGGATTATTACTGACTTTTCTCCCAAGGCATTTTGCATAGCACTTTCTGGCACGCGCGCGCGCACACACACACACACACACAGCTGGTAGGCACTGAGGATTCATCCTCCTCTGTTCCATCTTAGTTTCTCAGGGTCCTGCAACCAAAGTGTGTGGTGTCTTCAGCGATAAGGGCTTACCATCTAATTTTGGTGGGTAACCAAAACCAGTGGCAATAGCCAATATTGTTTTGGGGGCATCTGTGGCCTCCCCAACAAATGACTCAGTGGGAGCTAACTCATCCCTGGCAGTGAGATTTTCCATTACTACTATATTATGGCTTCTGAAAACAGTTTTAACCACCCATGTAGGAGACCTTCATTTAAACGCTGTTCTTTTGTTGTTGTTGTTGTTGTGTAGTTTTTAAATTTATTTATTTATTTGAGAGAGAAAGAGAAATGGAGCACCAGGGCCTTCAATCACTGCAAACGAATTAATTCCAGCTGCCTGCACACTAACGTGGGTCCTGGGAAATCGAACCTGGGTCCTTTGGCTTTGCAGGCAAGTACCTTAGCCGCTTAGCCATCTCTCCAGCCCTAAATACTTTTTTTTATCCACTCAGTGTTTTAAGTTGGCTGACCATGTAGTAGGTTCACATATGGATTAATGCCTTGGCAAGCAATGCAAAGTCGCTCAGGGCTCCCTCGCTTAGGAGTGACTTAATGAGAACTCATCTTTACAAGCCCGGCTCTATCCGTGTATTGCATCGTAGTTTAAATGTTGTCTTCACTGGAATGGAGGCACCCTCATCACTTGAAACTGCCACGCCCAGTCATTTCCTGTGAGGTACTCTCTCTGGTCATATCATCTGCCCATCCCATGATATGCTCTGTGGTGAAACAGGAGAGAGATCTGTTCACCTCTCCTACCCTGAATCCCTCGCCCTCCTGCTTGGCTCAGTTAACTGCTCACTGCACTTGCAGACAGACATTAAAGACAAGAGTCCAATGGTGCAATGCCTTCTTCTAAACAGAAGCAAGGACTACATGAATTATCAGTTCCTATCACATAGCACTCTAGGAAACAAGGCAGGAGCTTTTATTTTATTTTATTCATTTTTTGTTGTTGTTTGTTTTATTAAAGTAGGGTCTTGTTCTAGCTCAGGCTGACCTAAAATTCACTATATAGTTTCAGAGTGGCCTCAAACTCACAGGGATCCTCCTACCTCTGTCTCCCCAGTGCTGGGACTAAAGGTGTGCACCACCACAGCCAGCTAAGTCAGGAAGGTTTGTAACCTTGAATAAGTCACTGACACTCAGTTTCTCTGTTGCCTCATTTTCACACTATGCCCTCGGCCTTGGCGTGGCTGGTGTTGATGTCCTTTCTGCAGAAATGTCACATCACTTGCTGGCAAAATATGGACCTGATACTGGGGATGTGGAGGAGGAAGAAGGGTGCAGAGGTGGACCTGGAGCTTATTCTACACAGAAGGCAATATAATTGAACCTGAGAGAATGTTAAGACTCGCTTCTATCCTCTGCATTAGTACTTTATACCTTGGGTCCTCCTCTCCCAAGGCTTTCCACTACTCCTGTTTTGTTGGTGGTGGTGGTGTTTTAAGGTAAGGTCTTTGTATTAGTCAGGGTTCTCTAGAGGAACAGAATTACTAGAATGAATTATTTTATAAAGGGAATTTATTGGATTAGCTTACAGTAGTCCAATAGCAGTTGCAGGCCTGAGAATCACCGAACCTGGTAGCTGCTCAGTCCACGTGGCCAGATGCCTCAGCAGTCCCGACCCGGCACTGCAGATGGTGCCGGAAAACCTGGAGGCTTCCTGAGGAGCCACTGGGTTTCGATCCACGTGGGTCTTCAGTTGAAGTTGGTCTTTAGTCCGTATTGGTCTTCAATCCACGCTAGAAGGTAGGGAGCAGCTCCGGCAGCCAAGTGGAAGGAAGAAAGGAAAAAGGGAACCCTTCTACCCAGAGCTTCCTTGTATCAAGTCCCTCTCTGAGCGGGGCCACCCACTCTGGGGGAAGGGCTCACCCTGGGAGAAAGACCTCCACCTTAGTTGATCCTTCCTAGAAGCAGCCTGTGGATTACTAAACAGATCAAGTTGACAACACCTTAACTATCACAGTCTTCACTCTAGCCCAAGCTGACCTGGTATTCCCTCTAGTCTCAGAGTAGCCTCGAACTCACGGAGGTCCTCCTACCTCTGCCTCCTGGGTGCTGGGATGCCCAGCTCTTTCCATTTATTTTGCCCAAAGTCTTTCCCCTCACCCATGTAAAGATCCAATCCCTGTCATCTTGGTCTTCCCTCTTCTGGTCTTTCTCCTTGGAGTGTCATAATCTTCCAAGTAAACCCTTGTCCCCTCCGAGTCTCCTCTTGCTCTTTTAAACACTACACATCTAGAACACCCATCCGCCCATGCACAAGGCTGTCATTCTGTAGGGCATGCCACGCAGTGTCCCATTCACTGCAACTGCCTGGTATCTCATAAGTAGGAGCTCAGAATTAACTATGGGAAGCTGGGTGTGGTGGTGCACACATTTAATCCCAGCACTCTGGAGGCTTAGGTAGGAGGATTGCTGTTCATTAGAGGGCACCCTGAGACTACATAGTGAATTTCAGGTCAGCCTGGGCTAGAACAAGACCCTGCCTCAAAAAAAAAAAAAAATATATATATATATATATGTGTGTGTGTGTGTGTGTGTGTGTGTGTGTGTGTGTGTGTGTGTGTATACATACATACATACATACATACATACACACACACACACATATATACATTTATTGATTGATTGATTGATTGATGGGCTGAAGAGATGGGTCAGTGGTTAAAGGTGCTTTCTTGCAATGCATGATAGCTTGGGTTCAATTCCCCAGTACCCTTGTAGAGCCAGATGTATAAAGTAGCACATACATCTGGAGTTCATTTGCAGTCTCAAGAGGCCCTAGTATGCCCATTCTCTCCCTCTCCCTCTCTCTCCTTTCTCTGTCTCTCAAGTAAATAAAATACACATATAAAAGAAGTATGAACTGGTGGCTAAATAGAGACTACCTTCTTTGTCATGGTTCCTATGCCTAAAGACCATCTGCCACCTTGGTTTCCCATCTGCAAGGCTCACATGCCCATCTGCATTGCCAAGCTGCCCTCTGACCCCCTCCCAGTGCTGAGCCTCTGAAGGTTTGGCTGGCATTACCTGTGCCCTGCACATAGATGATTTGGGTTCTTTACATATTTCTTGCCTCTTTGCACTCCCCAGCTAGATAATTCGTCCCTGAGGACATGAACTTTAACCTTTTTTATAACCTCAAGTCCTGTTTTTTTGGCATTGACTTTTTTTAAAATATGTATTTATTTATTTGAGATACAGAGGCAGATAGATAGAGAAAGGGCATGCCATGGCCTCTAGTCTTTGCAAACAAACTCCAGATACATGTGCCACTTTGTGCATCTGGCTTTACATGGGTACTAGGGAATCAAACCTGGGTCCTGGCTTTGCCAGCAAGTGCCTTAACCACTAAGCCGTCTCTCCAGCTCCCCCAAGTAGTATCTTTATTTATGTATTTATTTGAGAGAGAGAGAGAGAGGAAGAGGCAGATATATAGAGAATGGGCATGCTAGGGCCTATAGCCACTGCAAACGAACACCAGACATATGCACCACCACGTGCATCTGGCTTACGTGGGTACTGGGGAATCAAACTAGGGTCCTTAAGCTCTGTAGGCAAACGCCTTAACTGCTAAGCCATCTCCCCAGCCCCAAACATTTGCCTTTCCTTCCTAAGTTCTACATGTCACTTTCATCATAAAAAGAGATGTTTTCTAAATTCTGCGCATTATTGAATTGTTAAACATTTACACAGTGAGACTTTGCTTGACACATCGCCAGAAAGTAAATTCTTTTGACTACTCCCTCTCTTTTCCTCCTCTCCCTCCTTCTCTTCTGGTCTTCATTTCTTTGTTAGTTGAAGATGTATCCATCAGAGAAGAGACGTGTAATGTTAGCCCCAGGAAGACATAAAATATCTTAGTAGTCTCACGCTGCTGTAACAACATGTCACAGGCAGGGTGGTTTGTCAACAGTAGAAATATGTATCTCATGGATCTGGTGACTGGGAAGTCCAAGATCAAGGCCCTAACAGATTTGGTGTCTGCGGAGGCCCCGTGTCCTGGGCAGCCATCTCTTTACTGTAACCTCACTGGGTAAAGGGCTCAGACACGTCCCTGGGGCCTGCCATCACAGCGTACTCACTTCCCAAAGGCTCTGCCTTCTAATCCTATCACACGGGGAGTTATGGTTCAATATCTGAATTTTTTTTTTTTTTTTTTGAGGTAGAGTCTTGTTGTAGCCCAGGCTGACCTGGAATTCCGTATGTAGTCTCAGGGTGGCCTCGAACTCACAGTGATCCTCCCACCTCTGCCTCCTGAGTATATGGATTAAAGACGTGCACCACCATACCCGGCTCTCAACATCTGAACTTTGAAGGGAGATCCAAACATTCAGACCATCATAGATAGTCTTGGTTATGGAACAACCCCAAAGTGCCTCACGTGTGATCATTTACATGCTGCGCCATTTATTTATTTTCCCTTGCAAGCAGAGAGAGGGAGAGAATGAGAATGGGTGCACCTGGACCTAGTACCAGTGCAGATGAGCTCCAGGCGCATGCGCCTCTTTGTGCATCTGGCTTTACATAGGTAGTGGGGAATTGAACCCAGGCCATCAGGTTTTGCAAGCAAGTGCGCTTAACCACTGAGCCATCTCTCCAGCCCGTGCTGTACCATTTAAATCTCATTGCAATCTCACGTTGTGCAGGCACGCCGAAATGTTAGTTAATTGTTAATTGATTGCTAAGTGTCAGGGGCCAGGCTGCCGCTCAGGCCTAACAAGCATTAGGCCTCTGGCCTGCTTGACATCAGAGCCCTATGTCCCTCAGGAATGTCCCTGTCACCTTCCCAATGCAAGCCAGCTGTGGGAAGGAGAGACAATATGCACACTCAGATGTCACCCTTCTTCTTGTTGCAGGAGGAGAAGTTAGATTAGCAGAGACTCTGGACGATTTCTTCAACAGGTAAGCTGGCTGCCTTTCTATGCTTTTGAAGGAAAATATTCTTTTCACTTTCCATTAATTCTCTATCATTCAGTGGTACCTTTTTAATTGGTTTGTTTGTTTGTTTGTGATGGGAGTAAGGTCTCACTCTAGCCTAGGCTGACCTGGAATTCACTATGTAGTCTCAAGGTGACCTTGAACTCACAGTGATCCTCCTACCTCTGCCTGGGATTAAAGGCGTGTGCCACCATGCCTGGCTAGTGGTAACTTTTTGTTTGTTTGTTTGTTTTGTGTAGGGTTTTTATGCTAGTTTTTATTGCCTCAAACACTAAAGCCAGGGGACAGAGTGATTCCCAAGGTCTGTTTCTTGCTGACTCAGATTTCAGTATAATTCTGTTTTTCTTTTGCCTTCTGTGGATGGGGGAGAGAATTGAAAGTGTGTATGGTAAGCCGGGCGTGGTGGTGCACACCTTTAATCCCAGCACTCGGATGCAGAGGTAGGAAGATTGCTGTGTGAGTTAAGGCCTCCCTGAGACCACATAGTGAATTCCAGATCAGCCTGGGCTATAGCAAGACCCTATCTCGGAAAATAATAATAATAATAATAAATTTCATTAAATTAAAAATAAATAAATAAAAGTGTGTATGGTGAGACATCCCAACCACATCCTCACACTGGGAGATTTCTAGTCAGTCTATTCCCCAAGGAAGCTGAGGAGGTCTCCAGTGAAGTCCATACCCCTAACATAGTGGCTAGACTGCCACAGCTTCAGCCCCCAGGGAGCTTGCTAAAAGTGCAGCTTCCCAGGCCCTACCTCAGACCGTGTGAACCTGAAACTCTCAGGTGTTGCCCAACCTCAGGTAACTTCCCACCTATTCACAAATTGAGGAAATGCATTGGCTGTTATAATTTCCAGCACTGAGAGATGGCTTAGCGGTTAAGCGCTTGCCTGTGAAGCCTAAGGACCCTGGTTCGAGGCTCGGTTCCCCAGGTCTCACGTTAGCCAGATGCACAAGGGGGCGCACGCGTCTGGAGTTCGTTTGCAGAGGCTGGAAGCCCTGGCGCGCCCATTCTCTCTCTCTCCCTCTATCTGTCTTTCTCTCTGTGTCTGTCGCTCTCAAATAAATACATAAATAATTTAAAAAAAAAAAAAAGATTTCCAGCACCGATGCTGTGAGATTCAGTTGTTTCATGGTTTACTCAAGATCACCCAGTTTCTGACAGCCCACTGCAGAGCCTGTTTCTTGGCTCATTTTTACATTCATTCTCTTCTTTTCCTAAGTGCAAGTAAGACACAACGCGTCCATTTCTTCCCTGCACTCTCACACATAACACCACACTTATGGAGTAAATGTGTAAGGCTTTTGCACATCCAACAATTCTCCAGCACTGTCTGCCCAGATTAGCATAACAATTTAAGGCACTTATGCCAAGCATGGTGATGCATGCCTTGGATCTCAGCACTTGGTGGGTAGAGGTAGGAGGACTGTGATTTTGAGGCCACCCTGAGACTACATAGTGAATTCCAGGTCAGCCTGAGCTAAAGCAAGACCATACTTCAGAAAAGAAAAGAAAATGTTAAGGCTAGCCACACAGACTGCCTCCACTTCCACTGCTCCTTACAAATCTGGACATCCAAATTTCTGGCTGACTAGTTCGAAGTCAGAGATCCCAAGATGCCCTCTTTGGGTTCTTAATTTGTTTCAATGGCTCACGTTTAACATGTAACTCAGAGAAATATGAGTTACAGTTACTGGTTTGTTTAAAAGGATATGATCGGGGCTGGAGAGGCTGGTTTAGTGGTTAAGACGCTGCCTGCAAAGCCAGAAGACCCAGTTTCAATTCCCCAGTACCTACATAAAACCAGATGCACAAGGGGACATATGCATCTGGAGCTCATTTGCAGCAGCTGGAGGCCCTGGTGTACCCATTCTCTCTCTTTCTACTTTTCTTTCTCTCTCTCTCTCAAATACATAAAAATAAACTTTAAAAGGATATGATCAAGGATTGGATGAACAAAGAGACGAGGGACCCCAAGAGCCAGGATTTAGGACCCATGGAGTTAGGCTCTGCTATCTCTCAACACACAGACACACTCACACCATCCTCCCAGCACATGGGAACATTTATATGCCCAGAATCATTGCAAATCAGATTTTCCAGGGTGTTTGAAGATTTCATCTCCATTCCCCAATAATGTGTACACACACACACACACACACACACACACACGCACGCACGCTCCCCTGAGGCTGGTACTGAACTTTCCACTCAAGACTTTACGCAGCACCTCTAGTGCTGGGACCCATCCGCGGCTCTCTCGGGGGTCCCCTCTCTAAATCACCTCATCATCATGAACTCAGGTGGGGGATCAAAGGGGTTCATTATGAATCGCCAAAGATGCCTCTGTGACTCAGGAAATTCCATAAGGTTTTAGGAGCTCTGTGCCAAGAACTGGAGACAAAGATCAAATGTGTTTTCTATTTGACCGTAGCTCCCTGTATGATTTCATGTGCTCTTGGGCCAGACCTTGTGGCGATGCATACGTGAAAGTTAAACTGATGCGTGCTAAAGCCAGGGGAGCCACTGATGGGTCCAGGCAGATTCCCTTCCAAGGACTGGTGATGCAGCACGTGTCTGCAGCAGCAATCACTGGCTGACAAGCTGAGTTGAGTCCTTCCCCAGTCATTCTTAGCGTCCCCCCGCCCTGCCCTACCCACCTTTTTGTGATCTGCTCAGTGTGAGCGGCGTGGTGTTTCAAATCATGCTCTTATGATGGTGGTCACAAGTATAGCAGACAAGGAAGCCAGGCATGGAGACGCATACCCGGCTGGGGCAGGAAGGTCGTGAGCTTGAGGCCAGCCTGGACCGTGTAGTAAGACCCTGTCTGAAAAAGAAATAATAAATGAATAAATGTATTACAGAAGGTTCCTACATGTAAGATACAGTATGACATCTTCATTTCAGAGCTTTAAAATCATCTTATCAAGTAAACTCTGTATTTATTATTCACCAAAGTCCATGTGTCCATCATTTATAAACTAAAGACCATCCCAGAGGTTATGCCCTGGGCTCCAGCTAGGTTAACATCTTGGGGCTGCAAAGATTCTCTCAGGAAAACAAACTTGGTTTGAATTACATCGACTCTTGGTTCTTCATGAACAGAGTTCTCCCCAAGTTAAAGAATTTAGGGGGCTGGAGAGATGGCTTAGCGGTTCAGCGCTTGCCTGTGAAGCCTAAGAACACCGGTTCGAGGCTCGATTCCCCAGGACCCATGTTAGCCAGATGCACAAGGGGGCGTACGCGTCTGGAGTTCGTTTGCAGAGGCTAGAGGCCCTGGCGCGCCCATTCTCTCCCTCCCTCCTTCCCTCCATCCCCCCCCCCTCATCACTCTCAAATAAATAAAAATAAACAAACAAACAAACAGAGAATTTAGGGGATGCATCTAATTCAAGGCCACTAATGAGAACTCAATGGTTGTAGATCAGATTATGTTACAGTGAGTCCAGCTCTGTATGTGGTCTCAGCTAGTTTCTCGTTAGAGCTGTCCATGACAATTTACATGACTTTCTCATCATGTACACTTGACACTGTGTAGCTGTGGGTTGCATGTCTACAGGTTGTGCTAATGACTGTTGGAAAGTGTTTGGGAATGTGTTACATTCTGCCAATTGTCCTTCATTGTAAGGCCTTTGATGCTTGCATCTGTAGCAAACCTTAATCCAGTGTCACCTGGGTGTGGTGGCACACACCTTTAATCCCAGCACTCTGGAGGCAGAGGGAGGAGGATCACCATGAGTTCGAGTCCACCCTGAGACTACATAGTGAATTCCAGGTCAATTTTGACCAGAGTGAGACCCTACCTCAAAAAAAAAAAAAAAGGAATTGTAAATAATCTAGTGGTGATTCACCATACATGGAAGTAATGGTGGCACCAAAATATGAAGGCTGTGGGCTGTATGGCGGATAGATATAAATACCGTGCCATTTTAAATGAGGGCCTGGGGCATCCAGGGGTTTTGGTATCTGGGGGTCCTGGAACTAGTCGGCCATTCATCAAAAGCACATTGGTAAGCCCAGTAGGAAATTTAGATCACCAGCTCTGAGAGTCTTAGACATTTCTCATAAGCTGTTAAGTGGGAGCCTCCCTAAAGGAACACGGTGACAACCAATTTTCCAGCCAAGCATTGAGAGCAGGGGAGGGGTTTTTAGGGCCCAGCACCTTCCACATGTTAGCAGACATAAGAACACCTAGGTTTGTTCGCTGATCGCCTCTCACACCCACTGGTCGTGGTGATGTTTTCCTGAGATGACTGAAGATGACATGAAGGTCCACTGCAAGTTTTAGAATACCCACTTAACAAAGGGCCTAGGAGTTTGGAAGGAACTCATCCAAGGTGACCTGTCCTGAAGTGGCTTTTGGACAAGCAGAAGGAGGAGACCTTGATGAAGATGATCAAGGGGCCAGAGCTCCTCCCCAACCACCCTTGGCTCCACCCCTTGTCACCTGTCCCATGGAAAACATGTAACAAGGGCCCGATGGACATTACCTGACACTGGTTTGCACAGAGCCGCAGCCCATCACTGCATACTCGCTAGTCACATAGCCAAACCTCCTTTGGCCAGTGTGTATCGGACAGGGTCCAGCAGGAAACAGCAACCCCTCCTCTGAGACCGAGGCAGTGATATGTGGTCATTTGGTTATGCAGGTATTGGAAGAAGTGAGGAACCAAATGAAGTGATGAGGTGACACATGTCAAAGCAGGGAGATGTGCCTACCTGCCGTGGTTTGAATGTGTGTCTCCTCCCAAACTCATGTTGACCTTCGATCCCCAGTGTTGGAAGTCAAAGCTGATGGGAGGTGCCTGGGTGCTAGGGAGGGCCGGGTAACGTAGCTGCCACTGGAGTGGGTCCTTCCTGCCTTCTGGCTTGTATTCACCCCTCGCGCACACTCGCCACGCCCCATTTCCACTTCCTCTGGTGCACTGCAGGTCATTCTCCCATCACATTAAGATGTAGCAAAAAGACCCTCATCAGATGCAGCCATGAGAACTTGGACTTCAAGAATCCTATGCAGAATCATGGGGAACAGTCTGTTTGTTTGTTTGTTTGTTTGTTTGTTTGTTTGTTTGTTTTTCTTTGTAAATGATACACTTGGTGGTATTGTGTTTTAGCAACAAAACGCAGACTAAGACACACCCTGTGGAAAGAGACGGAGGCAGGTGCTCAAACAGTAGACACATGCTGAACGGCTCCAATGGAGGAGGGCGCTGTGGGCATTCAGAGCACTGGGGGACATGCAGCCCCTGCCAGGATGGATGGGGTACTAGTGCCCGAAGCAGAGAGGGCACCTTCCCTCTCCTGGCTCTAGCACTGCCACTGGAAGGGTACCCCCAAAAACAGGGGCAAGGGAGCTACAACACTATGGCACCCTGAGAAATAGCTGGTCAGAGAAAGGAAGGAAAGGGATTGGAGAACAAAAGGCATGCCAGCCATGTCTCGGTCTCGTGCTAGCCCTTCCCCAGTTAATAAATATTGATGTGCTAAGCCGGGCGTGGTGGCGCACGCCTTTAATCCCAGCACTCGGGAGACAGAGGTAGGAGGATCGCCGTGAGTTCGAGGCCACCCCGAGACTCCATAGTGAACTCCAGGTCAGCCTGGGCCAGAAGTGAGACCCTACTTCAAAAAACCAAAATAAATAAATAAATAAATAAAAATAAATAAATATTGATGTTCTACACTTGAATTCCCTATTTTCCACACTTGGTGGCTTCCAGTGTTTCCCTAGTATGCCCCATAGACAAGGATAACAGGCTACACGTAAATAAGAAAATGTTAGCCGGGCGTGGTGGCGCACGCCTTTAATCCCAGCACTCGGGAGGCAGAGGTAGGAGGATCGCCATGAGTTCGAGGCCACCCTGAGACTACAGAGTTAATTCCAGGTCAGCCTGGACCAGAGTGAGACCCTACCTCAAAAAAACCAAAAAAAAAAAAAAAAAAAAAGAAAAAGAAAAAAAAGAAAATGTTACAGAGCGGCTAGACATGTAGCACGGCCCTGTACTCTTAGCTCTTAGGAGGATGAGGCAGGAAAAACCCAAGTTCAAGGCCAGCCGAGGCTTCATAATGAGATTGTCAAAGAAAAAGGGGAGGGAGGATAGATTAAAAGAAAATGTTACAAAGCAAATTCTGAAAAATGGATGAAACTCTTTGAGCATTAAGGCAATTGTAAACTACCCCACTTAGGGCAGATTGGGAATAGGGACGGCAGGCATTAGTTTCTAACCAAAATTTCATTCTAACCAAGCGATCGTGTTGAGTAGTTCTGTTTGGACCATGTGTCGTTTGTCACCAGAAGGATCAGCCCTGTGTAGAGACACCACTGTTTCCCAAAAACTCACAAAGGCCTACCATTCTTCTCGTAGGACCTTCCCCCCTTTAAATGAGGTTCACTTGTGACAGCCAGGTGGGGGGCCTGAACTGCCTTTGTTCCTCACGTGGTGAGGCAGTGGCTCTCAAGCTGTGGGCCCCAGAGGGCATCTCTGGGAGCTTGTCAGATATGCAGGTATGAGAGCCCACTCGGCCACCAAGACCCCTGAGAGCCAGCGCCCTCGCGGCTCTTGTCTACCAGGACCCTGTTCTGTACTTAAGTACATGCACACACATATGTGTATATGCATGTGTATACACACACACTGTTATTCATGGAGGAATTGTATCTCATCTGCTCCCAAAAGTTCAGTCCAAAGAACAGTGGGTAGCTTCTCCCTTAAACATTCCCCTCAAGGGCATAATTTTTGAGTTTCTGGAGGCTTTCCTGTAGGAAGTCCCTTCCCTCGCAATTAGATTAAAAGGACCACTATATACTGCCACCTGGTGGCAAGTAGATAAAAGCACACGTTGAAAGGTCTGTCAGAGAAAGTTAAGTCACCTACCTTCAGCAACATCTATTGGGTACAAGCTGCTTCTTTTGATGTAATGGGGGGGGGGGAATAACCACAACCTACCAGGATAGATTCCAAGAAGTAATCATCCCAGAAACAATAACCACAACACTAGTGATCAATGCGTTATCTCGCTGCCCAACTTTTACAACGTTGGGCAGGTTACGTAACCTCCCTGTGTCCAGCTGTCTATAAAATGCCGGTTTCCACTTAAGGATGGTTGTAAAGTTGAAGGGAATTAAAACGAGAAAGTTCTTGAAGGATCCCTGTGTGCATAGTAAATTCTCGCATGTTAACTGTAGTACTTATTAATAAGTGTTTACGATACGCCCGGCAAGCTAGTAAATGTTTTGCATACTTTCCTCTCGTTAACTTTTCATAACTAGGCAGGGGCTCTCGTGGTTCCAGGTCGCAGATTAGGCAACTGAAATTCAAAGGGGAGAAAATTGCTAGAAGTAGCAAGGTTCATAAGTGGGGTTGGGGTAATTACAACTTGTCTCTGACTTCCAATCCCTCACTCACCATTGCATTAAACTCCACTGTGGTGTGTCTCAGTGTCTGTATTAAATTCCATCCTGTTCTATGCCTTTTACCCATCACCATCCTAAACACACACACACACACACACACACACACACACACACACACACACTATGTAATGCTTTCCCAGGGAGTGTCCACAGTGTGTCCTATCTCCGGAACCCAGCACAGTGCTTAGTATACATCCATGGTTCAGTAAATAAATGTCAAATCACTAAAGATGCTGTATAATGATTTATGTCAGTCATCCATCAAATAGCTATATTAAGGCTATTTGCTACATCAGAAAAGGAGGAAGCCAGGTGTGGTGGCTCATACCTTTAATCCCAGCACTCAGGAGGCAGAGTTAGGAGGAACACCATGAGTTTGAGGCTACCCTGAGGCTACAGAGTGAATTCCAGGTCAGCCTGAGCTAGAGTGAAATCCTACCTTGGAAAAAAAAGAAAAGAAAAGAAAAGAAAAAAAGGAGGGAAAGGTGCCATATCTTGACTAGAATGAAATGAAATGTTTTCAGATCCATCAAAAAGGGGGCTAGAGTAAGGGCTCAGCAGTTAAGGCACTTGCCTGCAAAGCCTAATGACCTAGGTTCCATTCCCCAGTACCCATGAAAAACCAGATGCACAAAGTGGCACATACATCTGGAGTTTGTTTGCAGAGACTAGAAGCCCTGGTGTATCCATTCTCTCTGCCTGTCTCTCTTCTCTCCAACTCTCTGTACTTGCAAACAAATAACTAAAAATATTTTTTTAAAAATGATTCTTAGATGGGCATGGTGGCACACACCTCTAATCCCAGCACTCAAGGCAGAGGTAAGAGGATTACTGTGAGTTTGAGACCAATTTGGGACTACAGAGTTCCAGGTCAGCCTGGGCTAGAGTGAAACCCTATCTCAAAACAAACAAACAAAATAGTCTGAGTCAAGTAACAGGGATGAAACATGAAAGTCTCTTTGTAATCATTGTTCATCTTTAATCTCTGCTGTGCTGAAAAGCCTGTATAACCCCTTTGGGGGAGTGTGGTGGTGAAGTTCTGTTCTCAGTTTGGTCAGATTAGGGAGACTTTCTGAGGTTAATCCAAGAAGGATTAACTAAAGGAGGAAGTCCTTCCTCCAGAGCGGGTGGTGGGCTCTATGTAAGGAAGCTCTAAGAGGATATCGTCCCTTTTATCTGCCTGGCTGCCTGTGCTACCAACTGGTGAGTGTCTGGCCACGCGCCCTGCTCCCCACCTAGTGGCTCACCCCCTTAGCTGTCCTGTCCTTTACTGGCACCTGGAATCAAGTGTCATCTATACCTCCAACATGGACTGAAGACCAGCAGCTCTCCAGGAATCCCCCAGGCCTGCAGTACCACCTTGAGACGGCTGAGATCTCCAGCCACATGTGTTAGAATCGGGATTGACTGGAACAACGTGAGCCATACGACAGAGAGAGAGAGCACGTGAGCAAGTAAGCGCAGACGAGGCTGTATTGGAGGGACAGTAGCTTTCTGGGATGACGCGGCCACTGCTTGTGTCTGAATAAGGGAGACTGGAGATTCCGTTTTGTTTTTTTTTGAGGCAGGGTCTCACTCTAGCGCAGGTGGTCCTGGAACACACTATGTAGTCTCCGGGTGGCCTCCAACTCACAGTGATCCTCCTACCTCTGCCTCCCAAGTGCTGGGATTAAAGGCGTGCGCCACCACACTGATTTAAAACTACAGATTTGTAAAGGGCCAGGGAATGGGGGTCTTTGGGAGAGAAGAATGGAGGGAGAATATAAGGCCTCTGCTTTCCAGGTGGCCAATAACTCTTGAGGCCAGCCCTTTGAGTCATGAGCTTGCTTTGTGACAGAAGTCTCTCTTATCATGCCATGGGCCAGGAAAGTTTTATGGTCCCCTGAGGTCCGTGGTCTGAGGCCAGTGGCTCATTAACCCTTCAACAGAGACTGAGCGGCTATGGGGTTCTCTGACTGCAGACTGCTATTGTTGGGCAACTGTAAATTAATGCAATAAATACCCTCTTAATACTAACTTATTCATGGGTCTGTTCCTCTAGAGAACCTAATACAGAAAATTCCCAGCTTCAGACTGACACACATGATCTGAAGTTTTCTAAGGGTACCCCGGGGGAAAGTCTGCTGTCTAGCCAGAACAGGGCTCAAACTGCAGAAAACCCATCCCAAGCTCTCAATTTAAGATTGGTTAAATTGCAATGCAAGCTCAAGTTCCAGCTAGCAGAGATTAAAGGTCAAGTGAGGGCACTGATTGGGAAAGAGTAGGATCCCATAGCTTGGGATGGGGATGTGCGGGAAGACCCTGAGAAATCTGGGGACATTGAACTCTCCGATTCGATGAACCTTTTTGCCTGAGGATGTAGCCTTGCCGCAAGCCTGAGCAGTGGTTGTTGTATCCCCACCCCACGCCCTGAAGTACTTCCCTCTCCATCTTTGCCTCGGGGAATTAGTCCTGCATTCTCTGAGGAACAGGCAATGACCTTCCCTGAAGGAGATGCCAAAGACCATGCAGATGCCCCTCAGTGCCCATCCATGTTCACTTCTAGGCCTATAACCAGACATAGGCTAAGCAGGCCCCTAAGGTGAGATTGAAAGTGTGACCTCTAAGTATGAGACTGAAAGGAAGTGGGATACTCCCCTAAATAACTTCAAGAGTTTTCAAAACTCATATAAGCAGAGGCCTGGGTAATTATGTGTGGAAATAGATCTCAATGGAGTGGGCTGAAGGGGGAAGGAATAGAAAACTAGATCAGGCTGAATTTATTGACATAGGCCCATCAAACAGAACGTCTAGGCTAAATACTATAGCTTGTGCAGTTAAAAGAGGGGCCAAGAGTTTATTCGATGAGGTGGCTGAAGTACGGATCCACAGATGACCCACTGCGAGTGAGCTCAGGCTGCCAGTGTTCCTTGGCTGAGTGTTGATGAGGGAATTAAAAGACTCTGGGAACTTGGAGCGCCGGAGCAGATTTGCCATGTAAACTCATCCTCCACGATGGGAGCATGCAGAAGACGGGCCCTTCACTAAGAGTATAAGAAACGCATGTGTGAGGGGAGCCCCAGCATATGGGAAGTGCCCAGTCATTGCCCTCCATGCAATGTAGGCCTTACACTGGGAGCCGCAGTTGCTGCATTAGGTGACGGTCCTAGAGTATCGGGGACCGAGCAGCGTCACCGAAGACAAGGGGAGTATATTGACCGTAATGGACAGCAGAGGCAAAACAATGCCCATCATGGTAAGACTCCTTTAGACCTTTGGCACTGGCTGGTTAACCGTGGTGTTCAAGCCAGAAGTGAAATAGACTTAACAAGCCTACTACGTTTCTGCTTGCTCTCCATAAGCAGGAAAAGTTCCAGAGCAAAGCAACGAAAGGCCACCTTGAATCATAGAGAGACTCACGTGCTCCTTAGCCAGTTTCCAGACTTGAGCCAGTTTACAGATCCAGAGCCCCTTGAATGAAGGGATGGCTGGGTCCCCCTGAGGAAGGACCCTCCTACATCCCCCAAAAGTATTAATATAAAGCTTACTCCTCTCCTTCCTCAAAAGGACCTACAGCCATTTGCCAGGGAAACTGTGCAATGGGGGGGGGGAGGAAATAATCAGACCTTTCAGGGCCTAATGTACAATGGCATTAAATTGGCATTGATTCCAGGAGACCCCAAACAGCACTGTGTCCCTCCAGTTACAGTGGGTGCTTACGGAGGTCAGATGATCCATGAGTCTTGGCAGATGTCTCCCTGACAGTGGGTTATTTCTCTGTGGTTATTTCCCCAGTCCCAGAATGCATAAGTGGGGTAGATATACTTAGGAGATAGCAGAACCCCCACATTGGTTGCCTGACATGTAGAGCGGGAGCTGTTATATGCTTGGAAAGACCAAATGGAAACCACTGGAGCTACTGCTACCAGAGAAAATAGTGAGCCAAAACCAGTGTTGCATCCCTGGAGGGACTGCCGAGATTAATGCCACTATAAAGGCTTGAAGGATTCAGGGGTGGTGGTTCCCACACATCTCCCTTTAACTCTCCTATTTGGCCTGTTCAGAGGACAGATGGATCCAGGAGAATGACGTGGGTTATCAGAAACTTAGTCAAATGCTGACTCCAACTTCGGCTATTGTACCAGTTGTGTTCTCTTTACTTGAGCAGAGAAAGACTTGGGCAGGAGACAGCAAGCCACGTCAGCTGCGATTGTTTGAGAAACTACTACCATTAATATTGGGCCAAGTGTTGGGCATTAGGACAACCGGAAAAATGTTTGCTCTTTTGAAAGTAGGGGGACAGAATGCTAGTGTCCGTGGTTTTCAAAGTCGGCTTTATTCTCCACTGGATTGACAAATTTAGTAATCAACTTAACACTATGGAAGTATTTTTTAAAACAATGCTCTGTTTTGGAAATTGCCACTGGGCAATATGAGGCAAGGTTGGTGGAGTGCCTGCCTGGAGGCCTGATGGAGCCATGAGGATGAACTGTGAGAGGCAGTGGAGACCTCGGGATCTTTTTTTTTTTTTTTTTTTTTTTTTGGTCACGCCAGGACTATAGAAGAGCTGCCAGCACAGAATGGAGTTTTCCGCAGCCTGTGCGCAGCCTAGCTGGAGGGGTGGAATTGGAACCACAGAGACTTCGTTGTAGGTCCCAAATAGACACAGATCTTCAGGATTTAGTGTTTGGTTTAGATCTGGTGGTCATTCAGTCTTCCCTGGCAATGACACCTTTTGCAGTGTGTTTACTCAGTGCCATCCTGTGTGTTGGGTTTCATGGGCTCACAGTTAAGAGACCTTGGACTATGGGGATGTTTCAAAACAGTGTTAAGGCTTAAAATAAAAAATCCAGGGACAGTGTGAGAGATAGCTTAGTGGTTATGGCACTTGCCTGTGAAGGCTAAGGACCCAGGTTCAGTTCCCTAGTACCTACATAAGCCAGATACACAAAGTGGCACATCTGTCTGGAGTTCATTGCAGTGGCTTGAAGGCCCTGGCGTGCCCATTCGCATATTCATTCTCTCGCAAGCATGTGCTCTCTCACTCTTTCCCTCTCTCCCTCCCTCCTCTCTCTCATAAATATATATATATTTTTTAATTTTTGTTTATTTATTTATTTGAGAGTGACAGACACAGAGAGAAGGACAGATAGAGGGAGAGAGAGAATGGGCGCGCCAGGGCTTCCAGCCTCTGCAAACGAACTCCAGACGCGTGCGCCCCCTTGTGCATCTGGCTAACGTGGGACCTGGGGAACTGAGCCTCGAACCGGGGTCCTTAGGCTTCACAGGCAAGCGTTTAACCGCTAAGCCATCTCTCCAGCCCTCATAAATATATTTTTTAACTTTAAAAAATCCAGGGAACATTTGACAGTTAGACTGAATGCATTGCCTTTTACATCATGAATGGTCATGAGTTTATGGGCTCAGGGACAGAATGTGGTGGTTTGAATCAGGTGACCCCATAAACTCATGTGGTGTGAATACTTGCTCCCCAGTTGGTGGCAATTTGGGAGGGGGAGCCTGGCTGGAGGAGGCATGTGGTTGGAGAAACACTCAGGGGAATTGAAGCCAGCTTCCCCTGGCTAGAGCTCAGCTCTCTCTTTTGCTGCTGATGTTCACCTGCCAGGGCAGAGGTGGTGCCCAGCCTGTGCTCATGCCACGCCTTCCCTGCCCTCATGAAGCTTCCCCTCGAGGACGTTTTCCTCCCAACAGCTGCTTTCGGTCATGTGCTTTTTCCCTGCAATGAAAAAGTAACTACAGCCAGGAAAAGACCCATCGCTGCATGTCTATGCGCAAATATCCCATCAAGCCCAGCGCTAGACAAGGCTTAACACAGAGAAAAGCACATCAACTACTGAAAAGTCACAAAGTGGGTTATTTAAAGGTGCAGATGGTAGAAGTTGCCGAATCATCTTTCAGGTTCTCCAAAATAACCCACATTTTGGAGAAAAGTAAACCCACCGGAGGGGGGGCAGAAATCTTTCTGAGTTGTCCAAGCCTGGCCAGAAAGGAGGAAACGGTTCTGGTGAGGAAAGAGACTGGGTCGTCCAGAGGCCCGTCCTTTCTCACCTGAGAGTCGTGCAGCCTCTGAGCTTGGGCCCGCTGGCTCTAATGGATTCTATATGGGAAAGTAGGGTTATCTTCTTCCATTCCTCTTGAGACAGGAGCTCGGTACCCAGCAGTGGCTCCCTAAATATCCATTTTTGCCAACTAGCTGGCTTCTGGAAAATCCCAGGTTATGGTTATTCTAAACATTAACAAGTTTCCAAACATAGTTAAAATTGACGTCTTGTATTTTATTACAGCCCTACTGCAGATTTTCCAATAGTCTCTATAAAAAAAAAGAAAGAAAGAAAGAAACTATTCCCAGCAACTGCTCTAAAGTCTCATTTCAAATAACTCTTGAAGTGTCCTTGGCACTGGGAACTATGCCATAGAGGAGGAGGTTGGCTGCTTGCCAGGCTGGAAGAAGGGAATCCGGGGGTTCTGGGTTTCTCTGCTCATGTTCTTAGCCTGTAGTGTGGGGCCACTGGGTGTTGGGTGTGTAGGACTGGAGCATGGAAAAGGATAGACCCTCAGTTGGAATCACTTGATAAAATCTGGTATCTCGTGGTAGTGCATGCTTGTAATACTAGTACTCGGGGCTGAGGCAGGAGGATAGTGAGTTCCAGGCCTGCCTGTGCTATATAAAACTTTGTCTAAGGAAAAGTCTAAGACCGATTCACATAACCTTCCACCTCTCTTCCCTGCGAGAATGGAATGCTCTGGGAGTGTACACGCGGCAGCCTGGGGACAGGAGCCTCCGCTCTGGTTTGTCTCTAGAGTTCTAGTGCCTTGGACTGGATGCTGGGCAGAGGTCCTCTGTGTCAACATGACACCTGTGTCACTTCAGAAAGGCCAGGAGGCTTTTTACACGGTCTTAACCAAGACTCTTCGCCATGGCCCTCTTTGCATTATTTAATCAGTGGCTTCCTGGAGGTGCTGGGACCTCAACCAGGGACAAGCTGGGTAAGAACCGACAGACTAGAGCTTCCTGTTCCCTTTGCATTTTGTATGTAGACATTATCGCAGGCCAAACAAAAGCTGTAGGGAAATTTCAAGGAATCTCCATATATCCTGTACCCAAAATTCCTGTATGAACACTTTGCACATTCACTCCGCTGCGTTCTCTTCTCTGTATACACACACACACACACACACACACACACACACACACACACACACCTGAATCATTTTAAAGAGTTATAGATATGTTCCTTTACCACAAAAATTTTACTGGGTATTTCCTGAAAGCCAAGGCCTTTTCTTATATAACCCTAATGCCGTGGTCACAAGTAGGAACTTGGGCTAGAGAGATGGTTTTAGTGGTTAAGGCACTTGCCTACAAAGCCTAAGGACTCACATTTGACTCTCCAGGTCCCACATAAGCCAGACACACATACGTGCAAAAGCAGGCGCACACATCTAGAGTTTGATTGTGGTGGCTGGAGGCCCTGACATGCCAATCCTCTCTCCGTCTATCTATCTATCTATCTAAATCTCACTCTTACATTTAAAAATGCAGTCTGTCGGGCTTGCCTCAAAAAAAAAACAAGAAGGCTGGAGAGATGGCTTAGTGGTTAAGCACTTGCCTGTGAAGCCTGAGGACCCCAGTTCAAGGCTCGATTCCCCAGGACCCATGTTAGCCAGATGCACAAGGGGGTACATGCATCTGGAGTTCATTTGCAGTGGCTGGAGGCCCTGGTGTGCCCATTCTCTCTCTATCTGCCTCTTTCTCTCTGTCTGTCGCTCTCAAATAAATAAATAAAAATGAACAACAAAAAAAGGAACTTTACACTGATTTGGCACACTATTACCTGATATGCACACGTAATTTGAATTTCTTTTTTAATACTTAATTTATTTATTTGAGAAAGAGAAAGAAGCAGATAGAGAACGGGCACACCAGGTCCTCTAGCCACTGCAAATGAACTCCAGATTCACGTGCCACCTTTTGCATCTGGCTTATATGGGTACTGGAAAATTGAACCTTAACCACCAACCAAGCCATCTCTCCAGCCTCTTGATTCACATTTCACATTTCTTTTTAATTTTTTTTATTTGTTTGCTGAGTGTGGTGGCAAGCGGGGGGAGGGCAGTAAAGAGATAGACAATTCGCATTCCAGGACCTCCAGCTGCTTAACCATTAGGCCGTCTCTCCAGCCCTTGATTCACATTTCTTAACACTGTATGGGCACACTATTGCCTGGCCTGCTCACTTGATTCACATTTCTTCCAGTTACTCAGTAATGACTTTTCAGCAAGTTGGGTGATGTGTACAGCTGCCATGTCTCTTGGGTCTCCTGTGATCTGGAAACGTGCCTCCATCTGTCTGCTTGTTTTCATAATATTTCATGTTGTTAAAGAGCACAGACCTACTGCTTTATGCAGTGTCCTTCATACTTCAAGGCAGGGTCTAGAATCCAGAAGTAACACTGGTCTTTGGTATAGCCACAGAAGCCACATATCAAAGACTGTCCTCACTGCAGTCCCCTCTGGAGACCTGGTGAAGGGGCTACAGCTTCTTAACCATAAACACTATGGCACCCTTAGGCATACAGCAGAAAGATCCTTTGAGACTAAATATCCCAGTCTCAGTATTCACCTTGGTCTTCCTGCCCACTGGGGGTTCTTACTTGAATCTATTGTGTTTATGATGTGTGACAAGTGACAGAATTTTCTAGTTCCCCTTCTCACTGGTTGTTAGCTGCTTCCTCTCCCCTTCTTAGTCAGCTCATTGTGGTCTTAGAAATTCTTGTTTCACTTAGCAGAGTATAATCCTTGATGGTCAGTTTTCTTTCATTGCATGTGTATGTGTGAAGGTTGTTCATTCATGGATATGTATGTTCACATGTATGTGGACACACGTGTGTGAGTAGATGTGCACATGTATGTGCATGCAAATGGAGGGTAGAGGTTGGTGTTGGATGCTTTCTTCAACTGCTCTCCTCTTTATTTTGCCAAGGCGGGCTCTCTCATTTGAGCCCAGAGATCGCCTAGCTGGCCAGCTTGCTCTGAGCATTTCCTGTCTCTGACTCACCCAACACATACATGGGTGCTTGTAATCAGAACTCGGGTCTTCACACTTCATAGCATCTCCCCAGACCCAGTGGCATTTATTTCGATAGCCTAGTGGCTTCCAGACTTGGCCAGCAGAACCCCTACAAGTTGGCTCTGAGCGATCACTATTTAAATCAGCTATTCTGGATGGGTTGAGCTTTTTCACTTATCCTCTTTGCTTTCCAATGAATTCTGGTATCTCTGGCTGGTTAGAAAACTCCTGGCTTCCACACCCCAGCCCCCCCCCCCAACCACCTTCCTCCACCATCACCTATTGCCAAACAGGATTTTCCTGCCCAAAATACTTTACCGGTAACTGGTGGGGCATTAGCGTGGCCATCTTCAAACACAGGACTATTTAACTTCAACACAAAACTCTGGACAGGGTCAAGCCCAGCCTGGGACACTAGGAGCAGGTGGCGCCAGCGGTGGGTAGACTCAGCCCTCCTAATGGTGTTTGCTTTTCCCCTGTGTAAACCAAACCCGGCAGCAAAGGACCCGCCCTTCGCCTCCCTGTTGCTTTTTCCGTACTACTCCAAAGAGAAAGCTGATTTGGATTCTGCTTAGCAATCACAATGGCCAAGCGAGTTCCAAACTTTGTCAGTTACCTGCTGCTAAAGGAGAAGCTGGAAGAAATCAAGCAGACAGCTCCCAGAGGAGCCACACTCCCTTCAAGAGCTGAAATGCCTCTACAACCATGAGTGAGGAAAGATTCCCTTTGGTGCCCGGACAGAGGGAAACTCCTGACTAAAGGCAAGATGTGGACACGCGGATGTCACATGCAAAAGGAAGTAGATTGAACTGAACGTGGTCTGACGTATCACATAAGAAAGAACAATTGTAGATGTAGGTGCGCGTGGGTGGGGAGTGAATACACTAATCCCCGCCCTGTTGATCAGTGGGTCACCCAACCCTGGACATTACAGTCAGCTGGGATAAGGAATGTCACCCAGGAAGGAAACCATGGGGTAGTTAGTGAGGACAGAACCTAAGCCAGAAAGAGTGTTACCACCGAGCTTGCAAGGTGGAAAGTATGGCCATCAAGTACGGGACCTGATCTATGGCAAGATTAAGGGGGCATGGGAAGTGGAAAAAAAACAACCTGAAACTTGGCCTTGAAAAGGGCCAAGCTGGGCTGGAGAGATGGCTTAGCGGTTAAGCGCTTGCCTGTGAAGCCTAAGGACCCCGGTTCGAGGCTCAGTTCCCCAGGTCCCACGTTAGCCAGATGCACAAGGGGGCGCACGCGTCTGGAGTTCGTTTGCAGAGGCTGGAAGCCCTGGCGCGCCCATTCTCTCTCTCTCCCTCTCTCTGTCTTTCTTCCTGTGTCTGTCGCTCTCAAATAAATAAATAAATAAAATTAAAAAAAAAAAAAAAAAGAAAAGGGCCAAGCTACCAGAACAGTACATTAGTGCATGGCCTAGAAGAGCAATATAGATCTGTGGTTTTCTGGGTGAGGAAGAAGAGAGGCTGAAGGCTAACATTCACATTTAAGAAGCCAGGCAGGGGTGGGATGTAGGTAATATGCTGCTTGCCTAACATGCATGTGGCCTTGGGTTTAATCCCGGCACCATCCAGGGCAGGGAGGAGCAGAGGAAAGGGACAAGAAGTGAGGGTTTGGGAGGTGGACTGTTAAATGCCAATGGCCCTTTCATCTCTGTGCAGCTTGCTCTGGAGTCTGGGCCACAACACAGAGGTGGGACTAGGCTTTCAAGCTTCGTTTGTGCCCAGGATGCTGGGGGTACTCAAAGTATCACACAAGGTGGTATTAAGTGCCTCTCCCTCCCTCCTTTCCATGCTTCTAGCTCTTGTACTCCCCAGCACAAAGGTGGCCTGAAAAAATATATATATATGATACATGTTCTGGTTCTGCTTTCTATGTTTCTAAAATACTTCTAAGCCCTGTTTTCCTTTCCTTTGACTTTTTTTTTTTTCTCATTACCCTCCTGCCCCTGTCTATTTTGGGGGTGTTTTTTTTTTAATTTTATTGAAAGAGAGAGGAAGAAACAAAGAGAAGAGGCAGATAGAGAATGGACACGCCAGGGCCTCTAGCCACTGCAAATGAACTCCAGACACACTCTCAGCCTTGTGCATCTAGCTTATTTGGGCACTGGAGAATCAAACCTGAGTCCTCAGGCTTCATAGGCAAGTGCCTTAACCATTAAGCCATCTCTTCACCATCCTTCCCCTCCCCCCTTTTAAACATACTCCATACAGTGTAAACAAAGGTATTGCAGGCACGGAAAGGTTCTGATTTCATGGAATGGGAAGGGCAGGAGGAGAAGAGAAGAAGGATTGGAGGAGGAGAGATGCATGTGGTGTCTTCTTTTTTTAAATTTTTTATATTAACAACTTCCATGATTATAAAAAAATATCCCATGGTAATACCCTCCCCCTCCACTTTCCCCTTTGAGACTCCATTTTCCCCATCTCAATCAGTCTCCCTTTTATTTTGATGTCATGATCTTTTCCTTCTATTATGATGGTCTTGTGTTAGGTAGTGTCAGGCACTATGAGGTCATGGATGTCCAGGCCATTTTGTGTCTGGGGGGAGCACGTTGTAAAGCTCTTACATTCTTTTTTTTTTTTTTAATTTTATTTATTTATTTATTTATTTGAGAGCGACAGACACAGAGAGAAAGACAGATAGAGGGAGAGAGAAAGAATGGGCACTCCAGGGCTTCCAGCCTCTGCAAACGAACTCCAGACGTGTGTTCCCCCTTGTGCATCTGGCTAACGTGGGACCTGGGGAACCGAGCCTCAAACCGGGGTCCTTAGGCTTCACAGGCAAGCGCTTAACTGCTAAGCCATCTCTCCAGCCTGGCTCTTACATTCTTTCCACCACCTCTTCCGCAATAGACCCTGAGCCTTGGAAGGTGTGATAGAGATATTGCAGTGCTGAGCACTCCTCTGTCACTTCTTTCCAGCATCATGTTGCCTTCTGAATCATCCCAAGGACACTGCCATCTGAAAAGAGAAGATTCTCTACCTCATGTGGTATCTTTTTTTTTTTAATTTAATTTATTAGTTTTCATTTCAGTGAATACAGGCAGTTTGGTACCATTATTTAGGCTCATCTGTGATCTACTCCCTCCCATTAGACCCTCCTTGTTAATGAAAATGGGTCGTGCATTGTGGAGTTAGCCCCCAGTTATTAGTATGATAAATGTCTCTGCAAATCATGACCCAACATGTAACTCTGACATTCTTTCCGCCCCCTCTTCCGCAAGATTTCCCTGAGCTATGTTGGGTTCATTTTTGGTCTGCTTCAGTGCTGAGGTGTTGGGGGCCTCTGAGGCTTTGGCTCTCTGATTTGGTAGGAGTTGATTTTTCTCTGCATTGATCTCCTTCCCCTTTGTGATGGTATCCAGTTCACAGGAAAACATCACCCTTGCTAATTTCGCCAGTTGTCCTTAGTTTCAGTTGGGCCCCTTTTGAGGTATGTTGGGGCAGCTCTCTTCTTAGGATCTGCATCTATCTGGAAAAGAGAAGCAGATTCTCCAATGGAGAGTAAGTTAGCACCCGGAAAATTGAGATAACACTTACTTTTTTGATAGACAGTTTGATAGGTGTAGGCCCTCTTATACCCCGTGATTGATGGTAGCTTGATATTGTAGAGTGGGCTTGTGTTTGGGTATGGTTCTGACTTGTTTCCCAGCTCCAGCTATGGGTCTAGTACCACTGAGTGGATCAGTTAGCCAAATCAAGAGCAATTGATTCCTCACCATGGCTGTGTACCACTATTGTACTTGTGTGGGCATCACATCCGGTTATTTGTTGCTAATTAGGTTAAACAATGTGTTGCTTGGACAGATCTTGGTCATTTCCCCCAGTCGCCTATGTAGCGCCTTCTGGCACTAGACACGCTGACTGTCTGGGGACTGACTCTCTCCTGGCTTCCAGCCATGTCATTCCATTTTACACGTCAGCTGTGTATGGAGTCTTCAGCAATAGGGTCTTACCACTGGCCTTTGGTGGGTCATCAAGTACTCTGACAGAAGTCTGTCATTGTTTTGGGAAACCATGTAGGTTTCTCTGATCAAAAGCTCATTGTGGATGGTAGGCCCAAGCTGGAAGTGGGGGTTACAGGTCAGTGTCCACTAAGAAATTGAGGAAAAAGATAACTAATATACAAGAGTTAGAGAGGAGAGAGATAGAGGGGAGAGGGGGAGAGGGAGGGAGGGAAGATGTAGGAGATTTAGGTCAGTCTTGATCCTACCCTCTCCAGTGTCTTGTGGTTCAGGTGTTTCCTGTAAGGGTCTAGTGAAGGTTCAGCCATTTGGTCTGTCTTTTAGGAAGTAGAATTTTATGGTACCATTGCCGTTCTCATGTGGTATCTTTTAATTGATCCTGATTGACCAACTGATCTATAAGTTATGAGCAGAAAGATTTAGAAGTGAGGAACTGAGGCTGGGAGCAAAATCCCCAGCTTTCCAATGGAGTGATGCTCTTGAGAGAGAGTTGGGAAAGTAAAAGGTCTGTGTGGGGGCTGCTAGTTAAGCCCCGCTGATTTCTCTCCCTACAGAACTGATAGAAATGTTTGTTCTTATTCCAGAACCAGAGATTTCTTTGTATTGTCAGCACCTGTGTTGTGGCACCTAGGTTGCTTATATCTTCCATGGGTGTAAAGTGCACATCTTTAAAAAAAAAAAAAAAGAATATGTTCTTTCTGAATAAGGCTCATAAAGCAGACTTCACTATTTAAATGGTGGATCAAAAATAAATGTGTGACAAATGTCCAGCAGTGACACATGCAAGGAAGAAAATTGACCAGAGAGAAAGGGTGACAAGAAATAGCTGGGTGCCCCAGTGGACCCTTCTAAAAATGTCCTTTTCCTCCCAAGGAAGGATGGGGAACTCAGGAAAGTAATGGCTTGGATAAGGCAGTGTCTTCATTTCCTGAGCTACCAGAAAAATTTCACAAACTTGGGGATTTGATGTGAGAGCTGTTTATTCTCTCTCAATTCCAGAACCAGAATCTTGAGCTTGCATCACTGGACAGAGATGAAGATGCCTCTATGGCCACACTCCTCCCCAGATTCCAAGGTCCCTGCTTCTGCTGGACTTGGGGCCACATTGCTTTTGTGGACACAATACCCCCCCACTTCTGTCTGGGAAAATATTTTCCTCATCCTCTGGCTCTGGAGCACACACATGATTGGTTTTGTGATCCACCCAAACATTCCAGGCAGACCTCCCCATCTCAAGACCCTTCACTTGTTTATTTGCTTGCCTGTTTGTTTTAGTCATATAAGGAAACAATCCCACCTCCCAGGGATTCAGATTGGGATGTCTTTCAGGGAGCCACTTTCAGCCTACTATAAGGAGAGTATTTGTGAATTTTTATCTCCATCAATATAATACATCTAGTCATCTGTAACAAACCAACAAACCTATACTTATTGGCAGCAGTCATTTTCTTTCTTTTTTTTTTTTCACTGTAATAATACTTGTATTCATTAAAGGCACGTGCCTACAAAGCTACAATAAACATTTTGCATGACTTCACTAAAATACATATCAAATACATTAATGTGGCTGCCAATGTCAAGGGAAGAGGATGAGAGATGGTGATATAAAATAACCAACTTTCTGAACATGGTGGCACATGCTTTTTTTTAATTTTTATTAGCATTTTCCATGATTATAAAAAAAAAATCCCATGGTAATTCCCTCCCCCCCCCACTTTCCCCTTTGAAATTCCATTCTCCATCATATTACCTCACCATCACAATCATTGTACTTACATATATACAATATCAACCTATTAAGTACCCTCCTCCCTTCCTTTCTCTTCCCTTTATGTCTCCTTTTTAACTTATTGGCCTCTGCTACTAAGTATTTTCATTTTCACACAGAAGCCCAATCATCTGTAGCTAGTATCCACATATGAGAGAGAACATGTGGCGCTTGGCTTTCTGGGCCTGGGTTACCTCACTTAGTATAATCGTTTCCAGGTCCATCCATTTTTCGCAGCAGTCATTTTCCCTGTTAGAAGAGCGTTATGAAGTAGCATCTTGGGAAGCCCGTGCTTGAAAGAAGGAAGGAAGGAAACACAAGGGTGGCAGCATCAGGCAAAGATGAACCATCTCTCCTCCTCCTAGCATGTGGTTTTAGAGACAAAGACACTGGGGCTTCAGGTACTGATGTAGGTGTCCTTTTAAAATCTGTAGATATTAGAAATACAGAATGAAGGGTTGGAGAGATGGCTTAGCAGTTAAGACACTTGCCTTTAAAGCCAAAGGATCCAGGTTTGATTCCCCAGCACCCACATAAAGCCAAATTCACTAGGTGGCGCATGCATCTGGAGTTTGTTTGCAGTGGCTGGAGACCCTGCCGCACCCATTCTCTATCTATCTGCCTCTTCATCTCTCTCTCAAAATAAATCAATAAAATACTTAAAAAAAAAAAAAAAGAAATGCAGAATGACTTAGAGGTCCTTCCACACTAACTTAGAAAGCTGTGAGGAAGAGAGCAGGCCAGTGCAGCCAGTTTCGTGTGACAAGATTTTGTTCAAAAGGAAGTAGCCAGGTGTGGTGGCACACGCCTTTAATCCCAGCACTCGGGAGACAGAGGTAGGAGGATCGCCATGAGTTCGAGGCCACCCTGACATTACATAGTGAATTCCAGAACAACCTGAGCTTCAGTGAAACCCTACCTTGAAGAAAAGAAAAGAAATGATGGGGGAGATGCAGCCAGGGAAGGGGGACACACAGTGGGCAAGTGAGAAATGAATTCTTCACCAGCAAGCCCCAGGGGCCTGTCTTTGACCTGCAGGAGGATGAAACTCATGAATCACAACTGAAATTGTTCCAGCCATGGGCAAAGTGAAGCCGAACAAAGCACACAGGTTCAGGCAAAGCTCACACTGACGTCATCAGCAGGCTATAACTCTCCAATATATAACTGTGACTGATATAAATCAGCCCATCGTAAATGCTTGGTGTCTGCCTAGCAAGCTTTCCACTACTGTAGCAAAATACTTGAGCTGATCACTATATATGGAGAGATGGGGGCTGAAGAGATAGCTTAGTGGTTAAAGCGCTTGCCTGCAAAGCCTAAGGACCCAGGTTCAATTCCCCAGTACCCAAGTAAGACAGTTGCACAAGATAGCGCATGCATCTGGAGTTCGTTTGCAGTGGCTGGAAGCCCTGGCGTGCCCATTCTCAAGAAAAAAAAGAGAGAAGAGAGAAGAAAGGAAAGAGGGTTTATTCTGGTTCACAGTTTTGGAAGTTTTAGTACATGGTCACTTGGTCTTTATCAATAGGTTCGTCAAGGTGGGACCCACCAGAGAGAGGAGACTTGATCACATTGTGCCAGCCAGGAAGCAAAGAGGAATGGGGGGCCCTAGGTCCCAGTGTTCCCTTAAAATGCACCTCTCCAATGACCTAGCTTGCTCTCACCACGCTCCACCTTTCTCGAGGTTCCACCACCTATCCGTAGTGCCAGGGCCTTCATTACACAGGGCTTCGGTGGATATTCGCGGTCTTTTGCAGTGTCTTAACACTGGGGAGAACTCTTCTTTGAATCTTACACCTCCTGCTGCTGAGCAGTGAGCTGTGCCCTGGCAAGACTGCTGGGTCCTCTGTAAAAGGCCGTGGGTTAGCACAAGTGACAAGACCTTTTCGTCCCTGACGTTATTCCCACCCATGTTTTGGTCATGTGCAAAATGGAGATGGAGATGGAAGTGGGGGTCTGCGAAAGGGTTTGTGGGAGGCACATGTGAATACTGTTTGGAAACTCTGAATCAGTGATTTTAGAGCCATGAGGGGTTCTGGGTAGTTGGTACCCTTTGTGATCTCCATGTTACCCTTTAGCTAAAACTTACAACTCTTAATTTTGAGAAGCTAGGAAAGAAAATATCATTCATGATGACATCAAGATAGAAGAAAGTCTAGTTGGAAAGAAGCAATAAAAACTTTTTAAAAAAATGAAGAAGAAGCTGGGCGTGGTGGCACACGCCTTTAATGCCACACTCGGGAGGCAGAGGTGGGAGGACCACCGTGAGTTCGAGGCCACCCTGAGTCTACATAGTGAATTCCAGGTCAGCCCGGACTAGAGCAAAACCCTACCTCAAAAAAAAAAAAGAAAAGTTTTAAAAATAAAATATTGTTCATAATGATTTTCTTTTCTTACTTTATTTTCCAGATGATAACGAAAAATAATCCAGATGGGGTGCAGATGCTGTAAAATGATACAAAGGTACAGTTGGACAAAGCTACCTTCTGAACATCCAAGGGTACTGTGGCTGTACGGTCACTTCTCAAGACTGCATGTAAAACAAGACAGGAGAGTTGACGAGGGATGACTTGGGAAGAGGAAGGGACCAGTGGGTGGGGGGAGGGGGGCGGAGGGCAGTGGGTGTGGTGAAGATGATGTAAGTATAGTATAACACACACACACGTATGAGAATGCCCTGATGAAGGCCCGTTGTTGCGTCTGATGAGCAAACACTGAAAACAACAACTTCAAGGGAAATTCTAAAAATCAGTGCCGGGCGTGGTGGTGCACACCTTTAATCCCAGCACTAAGGAAGCAGAGTTAAGAGGATCACCATGAGCTTGAGACCAGCCTGAGACTACATAGTGAGTTCTAGGTCAGCCTGGGCTAGAGTGAGACCCCTACCTCGAAAAACCAAGAAAGAAAGAAAAAAAACAGCAGTAAAAGACTGTGCATGGAGTTGCAGTTCAAAAATGATAATGAAAATCAGGGCATATTGGCACACACCTTTAATCCTGGCATTCGGGAGGCAGAGGTAGGGGGATCACCAAGAGTTCAAGACCACTCTGAGAGTACATAGTGAATTTCAGGTCAGCCTGCACTAGAGCGAGACTCTGCCTCGAAAAACCAAAATAATAATAATGATGATGATGAAATGAGAGACCTCCCACACATTTAGTGAATTTATCCAATGTGGGCTGGATCCTCAGACATGAAGCATTTGCCTCTGGATATCATTTAAAGAATGTGGTCTTGATTTTTTTTTTCCCCCCTCACTGATCAAAGTACATTAGAAGCATCATCATTCTCTGAGACCAGTTCTGGTTCTGGTCAAATTTGTTTCTCCAGAGAACTTCTATGCCAAGGAAATCTTGGGTTTGAGGGAATGCCTAAAATGTCATTACTGGAAATAAATAACCCCAGCCACACGTCCATATTACATCTCATGCAAATTTGAGAACTATGGATCATATGATATGGAAAACAAATTAACTGATAATCTTACTTCCTTATTCTATTCCAAATGTATTACATTTAAGTTTGACTCTACCATAATCATATGATGCTTAGATTTATTCAAAATTATAAGTATGATCTATATCTCTGGTGTCAGCTACTCATAATCGAAAGTATTCAGGGAAGAGGGCTGGAGAGATGGCTTGCAGTTAGGGCACTTGCCTGCAAAGCCAAAGCACCCAGGTTCAATTCCCTAGGACCCACATAAGCCAGATGCACAAAGTAGAGCATGCATCTGGAATTCGTTTGCAGCAGCTATAGGCCCTGGTGTACCCATTCATTCTCTCTCCTTCACAAATAAATAAATAAAATTAAAATTAAAAAAAAAAGAAAAGGATTCCCAAGAGAGGCTTTGCCTTCTAAAAAAATATTAAGTATTCAGAGCTAGGCATGGTGGCACACACCTTTAATCCCAGAACTCGGAAGGTAGAGGTAGAAGGATTGCTGTGAGTTCAAGGCCAGCCTGAGACTACATAGTGAATTCCAGGTCAACCTGGTCTAGAGTAAAACCCTACCTTGGGAAACAACATATATATATACACACACACACACACACACACACACATACATATTCAGGAAAGAAACAGTCAGTACTGAGCATGTATATATAGGCTGTCTTTGTGTTATTCCTAAAGAATGCAGTCTAATAACCCTGTATATAACACTGTCCGCATTGGGTAGAATAAGCACTGTTAGAGATGCACTAACGTGGGGCGGATGACGCTCACTTACAGTGCCATAATGTTCCTGTAAAGTATTTGATCGTCCTGAGATTTTGGTACCTCTGTATGTCTTCCCCCTCCCCAAAGTATAACGTATGAAAACTACATAACATTCCATTGGGAAAACGTGCCATCAGAACTTCACCCCTTAATTCCCTCTTCAAAGACCTTTGATTTACTTAAACATTTTCATTTAAAAAAAACATCCCACGACCCACTTGGTACTTCACCCCTCCCTTCCTTTTGGATCTCTTCTGATGTGGCGGAACATTATTGTGCCAAGCCCGTACGTTTGATTGGGACGTGATCACCAGGCCTGTTTCACTCCCCAGCTCCTCTATACTATTGCACACTTAACTGACGTTGCCTCTTCTCGCCCCTAGCTATCTCTTTGATCCTGTTCAAGTGCCCTCCCCTGGTTTTGTCAACGAAGTCAACAGCTGCAAGCTGGAGGAGGATGACACGGTTAGACTAAAAGACAAGCAGAACAGTGAGGTTCTGGTGCCCAAGGAGGCCCTGGCTAACAGTGACGGTGTGAAGAGGACGGGCAGCAGAGTCCGGACAGCTGGTCTACCTCAACAAGCGCCACTTCCTCAGGAAGACGCTGGAGGAGGACCGGGCGCGGGGAAGCACGGTGTTGCTGTCAATGGCATCAGCCCCACGGCCACTCTGCAGTCTGTCAGGAGCTCCAGGTCCCACCAGGGAGACAGGGGCTCCTGGGCCAGCACGGTGGACGGCGCCCACCTAGCGCAACCCTTCCTTGAAGGCGAGGACCACAGGGGACAGGGCAGTGTGCTGCCCGCTTCGGAAGGGACCCAAGCTACCGGGCATGCGGACTGCAGAACCTCGTGTGAGGCCGAGCGTCTGGCCCTGGCAGTGGCGGACCGTGCCCCGCAGATACCAGCCCCGGATTACCCCCAGCTCTGGGACCCTGCGATGGACAACGCCGAGCATGAGGAAAACGACTGTCTTTGCAGGAAGCACCCCGAGGATGAAGAACCCCGGCCGGGAATTCACCCCACGGGGGCCGAGCAGGCTTTGAACATGCCCTTCCAGAGGAAGAGAAGCTGGGACTCCCTCAACGAGGCCGTGACCACCGAAGCGCTGAGGGTCTACTTTAAAGAGGAGGGTCCTGCTCACCCCGGACCTGGGGTTGACCCCAGAAGGGAGCAGGACTCCCGCGGGGACAAGGATGGGGACAGGGTGGATGAGGACGCAGCCGTGGCCGAGGCCCTGGCTGCGTTAGAAGCGGCCACTGCGGGCGAAGACGTGGATGAGGCCGACTAGCGAGCGAGTGAGTGGGGCCCGCAGCGGGCAGGTGCCACCCTTGCCAATCACGGCACTTGTCTGCATCCAGTGCCTGTTCTGATCTGCCAGTACCCGTGCCCGTGGCCATTGTTAAGTGTGTGGACCGTCCTTCTGTGTACACGAGACACTGGGTTCCAAATCAGAGTGGTGCCCACGCCCGTAGCACATGCAAACGCTTGACCGCCCTCCTCACTTCCCAGAACTTTCTGTCTGCAGGAGCTGGAGCGTGCTCTGTGCTCTGACAATCCAAGGTCAAGGTCACAGGGCATTCGGTTTGGCTCTGCATTCTTTACCTTGCTTTTTTTGAGAGCCAAATCTTTCACGCAACCTAGAAAATGTACCTACCCAGTTAAAGTGCCTACTGTGCCCCAGAGAGTGGCTTTAACTTCAGGGACAATCACCCAGCGAACTAATAACTACTTGTCAGGCAGCAAATTAAGTTCAGTGGCCTTCAGGGTGACCCGTAAACAAAGGGTTAGTCATTAGCTGTGCTAAGAAAACACCTTGACCTTAACTTTTTTTTTTTTTTTTTACTTTATGGCTTAATAATCTCCTATGGGATGGGGGCGGGGGAGGCTGGCCAAGATAGTTCCTTAAATGTATCCTGTCTTACTTTTAGGTTCATAAGTTTTGGAAGAGCAAAGCCATTTGTGAGGAGTGTGTGCCATTAAATGTCTGATTCTGATTAAAACATAACCTGTGTATCTCTCTCTACCTTGTCACAAAGATGAATATGATGTTCCCAGGCTGAATATCAGTGACATTGATATCTCTCCTTCTAAAGAGAGAGAGAGAGGCTGGGGAGATGGCTAAGTGGATAAAACACTTGCTATGCTGCTTTGAGAACCTGAGTTTGTATCCCCAAACTCCTCAAAAAAAAAAAAATGTCAGAAGTAAAGAGAAGATTGTGGGAGGGGATTATGGTCATAGCACATTGTGTATATGTACGGAGGCTTCTGTAATACCAGTGTACCTAAAGATGAGGTGGAAGGCAGAGACTGATCTGAAAGTTGGCCTCCACTCTCCACATGTGTGCCACAGCTTACACATGTGCACATACATGCACACACACTCCAGATACTCCAGAGATGGGTTAGTGGTTAAGGCATTGGCCTGCAAAGCCTAAGGACCCAGGTTCAATCCTCCAGGTCCCATGTAAGCCAGCTGCACATGGTAGCGCATGTGTCTGGAGTTTGTTTGCAGTGGCTAGAGGCCCTGGCACACCCATTCTTATTCTTATCTCCCTCTCTCTGTCTCTAATAAATTTTTTTTAAATGAAAAAAAAAATAAAACAGAGATTTGGTTTCATTAAGTAAAAAGGAAGAGGGCTAGAGAGATTGCTCAGTGGTTAAGGCACTTGCCTGCAATGCCTAGTGACCCAAGTTCAATTCCCCCATACCCACATAAAGCCAGGTGCACTAAGTGGTGCTTATGTCTGGGGAGTTCATTTGCAGTGGCTGCAGGCCCTGGCATACCCATATGTGTGCGCGCTCTCCCTCCCCCTCTCTCTCTCTGTCTCTGTCTCTCTCTCTCTCTCTCTCTCTCTCTCTCTCTCTCTCTCTTTGTCTCCTGTCTCTGCTTGCAAATCAATATTTGAAAAGAAAAAGGAAGAAAAGGTCATAGGTCACACTTCCTTCTGGGAAGGCCCTCCTTAGTGTAATTTAACCCTTCTATTTACTCATGCTTGCATCTAGTCACTTGGCCACGTCTAGCTGTAAGAGGGAACTAAGAAATGTTGACGTTCTAGCTGTGCGCTTCATTCTCTCAAATAAACCTGAGAGGAACTTCTTGAGGAGAGGCGAGTGACCGAGTTTAAGTTGACCAGCCTAAGGTGTCTGCCACTCCAGATCCTTGAAACCCCAAACCTGGAATGGAGCCGGCTTGCAAGAGCCTGGATCATAGCCTTCAAGCTGAGTATGAGCTGAAACCTTTGGTCTTGGGGAAGGAAGGACGGACAGTTGCCACCATCCCTACTTCCTCCAGCATCTCCAAACAGGATGCAAGAAAGCAAGCAAGTCCCCATCCTTTTCCTGGAAACACTGTCCACACTGCATATGCATAGGTTTTTTGTTTGCTTCCATAAATATACACAGTATATCATGAGCATAATCCCCTCCCACCATTTCCTTCCCAAAATCCCCCTCCACTGAATCCCTTCTTTCCAATTTGTCTTGGGGTAGGGGATGGGTAGACAGTTTCTTGAACCAGGCAGGCAGAATGGCCCCAGGGGAGGAACCTAGGATGATCCTATGGCACTCCCATCTCAGCTGGCCCAGCCTGCTTCAGTCACATGATTTCGTGTTCAGTTCTCTCCTGAGCTTGCACCCTGCCGGGGTATGGGTGGATTTCTCTCCTAAGCCCAGGCCTACTTGGCTGGGACACCTGGTGTAGGTATGTCCAGGTGTGGTGGCGCAAATTCTAAAGAATGTCCTCCTGAGCCCATTGAGAGAGGGCCCCATTTTTCTCTCTCTCCTTAGCTGTGGCAACAGTGTTCTAGGATCTCTAAAGGACAAGATCTCTCTACCACCCAAGGAGACTACTGCTGTCTTCACTTTTAATCTTTTTGGAAGCACACATTTTAAAACCCCTTTCCATGCTTTTTGCAAAGATCCATGTTTGTTTGCATGGGCTCCTGGGTTCCACGTGGTGTGTGTCTCTTCTCCCCACTTCACCTTCCCTTCCTTACCCCCCTAGTTTTCTCCCTTCCCCACATCTGTGTGAGATCTAAATAAAATCCAGGATTTAAAAAATCATTTTCTTAAATCTGAACTTGCCAGATATAAAGTCAGGGTTTGGAGTTCTAGGAAGCACCCTGGAATCCCAAATCCCCCCATTACTGTCTTTATTTATTTATTTATTTATTTATTTATTTGACTAGAGAAAGAGGGAGAGAATGGGCACGCTAGGCCCCGGCAGCCACTGCAAACAAACTCCAGATGCATGTGCTATCTTGTGCATCCGGCTTACATGGGACCTGGAGAATCTAGGCTCCATGGGCAAGTGCCTTAACCACTAAGCCATCTCTCCAGACCTCATCATTTTTTTTTTAACTCCTATCATGCAGGTCTTTTATAGATAGTGTCAGTCACTGTGGGGTCATGAATATCAAGATCACTTTGTGTCTGGAAGACAGCATTGTAAGCAGTCCTCCTCTTCCTTTGACTCTTACATTTAAACAGACCATGGGCATGCCAAGGCCTCGGGCCACAACAAGCAAACTCCAGACGCAGGCTCTACTTTGTGCATCTGGCTTTATGTGGGTACTGGGGAGTCAAACCGGAGTCCTTCGACTTTGCAGGTAAGTACCTTAACAGCTAAGCCATCTCTCCAGCCCCTGGCTCTTGCATTCTTTCCACCACCTTTGCAGCAACGGTCCCTGAGCGTTGGAGGGTGTGATAGAGATATCTTGCTTAGTGCCGAACACTCCAGTCAGTATCCCTTCTTCTGAGCACTTTGGTGAGTTTTGAGTCACCCCAGGAGTCACGACCATCTGAAAAGAGAAGCTTCTCCAACCAAAAGTGAGAGTAGCAGCTTAGTGGACAGAAACGCGGACATCCAGTGTTGCCTTGGTGCTGTTCAGAGTTCCACTTAACTGGCAGCTCTCCCAGTAAAGCAATCCTGGTCCCTTCGTCTTCCCCCAAATACTGGGGCCTTACTAAAGACCTTAGAGAAAAGTCAGAACATAGATGCTGGAAAGAAATTTATCTCTGAGGGGACGCAGCAGCCCCCTGGGCACTGTGCTGAGGGTAGTGACTTCTCTGGCAGCTTGATGTCGTTGTATCAAATGCTGAAGACTGGGCCTTTGGAACATTCTGGACAATTTGAAAGCACAGACACTTAACTGTGAAAACAATCCTTGGCCAGATATAACCCCTAGAATTTGCCACGTTAAATCTTGATTTTTTTTTTTTTTACCTAAGATTATTTATTTATTCTGTTGGGTTTTTTTGAACTAAGAACTTACATTTAACTTTTCACTGAAAGAAAATATCCTATTGTGTCTTTTCTTGGTTGCCACCAAAGCTAATAGTAGCAAATAATAATCGCTGGCAAAGCAGATCCCTAAAAAGAATGAAGAGAAATGGGCTAGAGAGATGGCTCAGCAGTTAAGGTGCTTGCCTACAAAGCCTAAGGACCTGGGTTTGATTCCCCAGTACCCATGTAAGCCAGATCTGTCTGGGAGTTCCATTTCATTGGCTAGAGACCCTGGCACACCCATTTTCTCTCTACTAGCCTCTTCTCTCTTCCTGTCTGTCTCTCTCTAAAAATAAAATATTTAGTAGAAAAGAACGAAGAGGAACTTCAGATTTCTTGCGTGGCACACACCCATGTGTCCACACTCGACAAGTGTTTCCACATGTCACTGCCCTCTGCCCCACACTGCCTCTCTCCTCTCCCGCCCTCTTCCTGTAAGCAGGACTCCCAGAACAGGTGTGTGACCTAAGATCTCCTGATCTCCCTGGCTGGGGCATCTGTGTGAAACCACACAGTGGAAACACAGTCACTTCCTGCACCCTGGCACCTGGCCCCCACACTTGAGCTTCGCTCCTCCCCAAAGGGACTCCTATGTTCATGACAGTGCAACAACAGCAGGTTACAAGCCTGAGAGTCAAGGAACCTGGTAGCTGCTCAGTCCACGAGGCTGGAGGCCTCAGCAGTCCCCATCCGGCACCTGGAGAGACGCTGCTCTTCCGTCCACGCTGGGCTTCGGTCCACACTGGAAAGCAGCAAGCAGCACAGCGGCCAGGTGGGAGGGGAGGAGAATGCTTTTCTTCCCAGAGCTTTTTTTTTTTTAAGTTTTTATTTTATTTTATTTTATTTTATTTTGAGAGCGACAGACAGAGAGAGAGAGAGGGAGAGGGAGGGAGGGAGGGAGAGAATGGGTGCACCAGGGCCTTCAGCCTGCAAACGAACTCCAGATGTGTGCGCCCCCTTGTGCAGCTGGCTAACGTGGGTCCTGGGGAATTGAGCCTTGAACCAGGGTCCTTAGGCTTCACAGGCAAGCGCTTAACCACTAAGCCATCTCTGCTCCCCTCCAAGACGGCCACCCACTCTGGGGGAAGGGCTCACCCTGGGGGAAGGATTCCTCCTTTAGTTAATCCTTCCTGGAAGGAACTTCAGATACCCACTTATGAGGAATGTCTGTGGATTCCTAAACAGATCAAGTTGACACAAACTTAACCACCCCTTGTCAACTTGACACCAAACCAGATGTCCTTACATCATAATTTCCAAATGAAGACAGTAACAAGGTCATAACTCCACCCAACGTGATACAACTATCCCTTGTACAACCGGAAATGCACAATCCCCCCCCCCCGCCCCCTGCCACCAAACAAAGCAAGGTTCCATGAGGAATGCTCCGTCTCTAATATAGATGGTAACAAACAGAAAAGCTGACGTTTGCTTCTTACTGTAAATGTTTCCCCTGATAATTCATGGAAAAGGGGTGTGTGTGAACGTGTGTGTTTCAGGAAACTCACACCCCACGTATTTATGTCCATGAGGAGGCCAGAGGAGAACACTGAATACCATCTACACTCATCCATGCATTTCCTTGAGACAAAGTCTCTCCCTCAACCCACAGCTGCTGCCCTCCATGAAGCCCCAGCAAGTCTCCAGGCTCCACCCACTGTGGACTGGGGTTACAGACACGTTGTGGCCACACCCAGCTTCCCATGTGAGTTCTGAGGAATCTGAACTTGACCCTCATGGTTAAGCCACAACAAGCACTCTTAACCTCTAAGCCATCTTCCCACCCCTGCCCCCAAGGATGATTGATGTTGAACTTGGGATCCTCCTGCCTCCTCCCAAGTTCTGGGGTTACTGGCATTTACCACCACACCCAGTTTACACAGTGCTGGGGATGGATCCAGGGCTTTGTGTACTACGCAAGCACCCTAGCTGCCGGTGTGGCTTCTTCCCCAGCCCTAGCCAGTGCGTATCACTTTTATCACTTGTAAATTGGAGGCAATGGCTGTGCCTCTCTCTCTGCCCTCATGAGGCCAAACTGGGCCCCAACGTGCTCACCATCTGCCCAGCTCAAGATATACAATCAGGGCTGGTGAGATGACTCAGTGGCTAAGGCACTTGCCTGTGAAACCCAAGGACCCATGTTCGACTCTCCAGATCCCATGTAAGCCAGAAGCACAAACTAAAGGCAATCGCAAGGTCCCACATGCCCACTAGGTGGCGCAAGTGCCTGGAGTTCGATTGCATTGGCTGAAGCCCTGGCACACCAATTCTCCCCCCCCCCCCCTCTCTCTCTCTCTGTAAAATAAAATATTTTCAAAAAGATATACAATCAATGCTGATGTGACTATCAACTAGCCAAGGTCACTGGACCATTTGAATGGATATCATTCAATGCCCTCTTAAGATAAGTTTTTTAAATATTTACCAGCAGAGAGAGTGCCACTTTGGGCATCTGGCTTTATGTGGGTACTGGGGAATCAAACCTGGGTCATTTGTGAGGCTTTGTAGGCAAGTGCCTTAACCACTGAGCAATCTCTCCAGCCCAAGTAACTAAATTTTAATTGCTCTCCACTGAACCTCTTTGAACCAGTTCTAACATTATTTCATTTCTAAACTCGATAAATCCTGCCCTACCTACATAATGAATTATCATCTAACATCCTGGGGAGATGGTTCAGCAGTAAAAGCTGCTGGCTTACAAAACCTGCCAGCCTGGATTCAGTTCCCTAGAACCCACGTTAGAGCGAGATGCAAAGATGGTGTGTGTAGCAATTGTTTGCAGTGGTTCGCCCTTACGCGTGCATGTGTGCAAACACACAAAAATATTTTTAAATGCAACACAGAGTTACTCAAACATTAGGATATCTTTATTCTCGTTGTTTTCAGCTCTTAACAAGTGTAGAACACACTGGAATTTATGGCTGCTTAGAAGTTTAGGTCACACTGAGCTTGAAGTGAATACCTCATTAAAACAGGCCTTCCCAGGGCTGGAGAGAGGCTCAGCAGTTAAGGCTTTTGCCTGCAAAGCCTAATGGCACAGGTTTGATTCCCCAGGACCCACGTGCATCTGGAGTTTGTTTACAGCAGCTGGGGACTGTGGAGCATGCTTTCTCTGTGTCTGTCTCTCTTCTATATCTCTCTGCTTGCAAATAAATAAATAAAAATAGTTTTTAAAACCAGATTCTTGGCCAGCATGGTGGCGCATGCCTTTAATTCCAGCACTCAGGAGGATCGCCATGAGTTTGAGGCCACCCTAAGACTATAGAGTGAATTACAGGTCAGCCTGGGCTAGAGTGAGACCCTACCGTAAAAAACAAAAACAAAACAATCAAAAAAAAAAAAAAAAAAAGAGATGAGCCAGGCATGGTGGTGCACGTCTTTAATCCCAGCACTTGGGAGGCAGAGGTATGAGGATCACCGTGAGTTCAAGGCCACCCTGAGACCACATAGTGAATTCCAGGTCAGCCTGGGCTAGAGTGAGACCCTGCCCCGCCCTCAAAAAAAGATGAGGCCACTCTGAAACTACATAGTTAATTCCAGGTCAGCCTGAGCCAGAGTGAGACCCTATCTCGAAAAACAAACAAACAAACAAAAAGATCTTGGAGTGGTGGTACAGGCCTTTAGTCCCAGCACTGGAGAAGCAGAGGTAGGAGGATCACTGTGAGTTCAAGGACAGCCTGAGACTCCATAGTGAATTCCAGGTCCCCTACCTCAAAAAAAAAAAACAAAAAACACTCCAGATCTTGGCCTGGAGAGATGGCTTAGTGGTGAAGGCACTTGCCTGTGAAGCCCAAGGACTGAAGTTCAATTCCCCAATAAGCCAGAAGCATGGTGGCACGTGTATATGGACCTTGCAGTGGCTAGTGGTCCTGGTGCACTTGTTCTTTCCCCAACCCCTCTCTCATAAATAAAAAGCCAGAGCCTCCTTTTATCCTTCCTTGCCCCAATGAATTTTCACACAATAAAATGCATGTTTAATGCAAGACAAAAGGCTTTGGGGGTTGTTCTGAGGGGTTGTATGTGGTCTGATTGTTATTTAGCGTGGTTTTTTGCAAGACTTTTGTTGATTTGGCCAGCATGAAGGTATTTGTTCATAATGAAGCGATCCACACTTATGCGCAAGATGACAACTCCAAGAGCATTTTGCCTATGATTTCTCAGGTAAATTAACTTGGAAATAAAAATAAAGCTAGTTCTTTTCAAACTCAATGGGATAAAAGTCCAACCTCAAAGACCAATAAAGACAGTCTATTTTCTTATACATTTTTTTCTTTTTTTTTAAATTTTTATTTATTTATTTATTTGAGAGCGTCAGACACAGAGAGAAAGACAGATAGAGGGAGAGAGAGAGAATGGGCACGCCAGGGCTTCCAGCCTCTGCAAACGAACTCCAGACGCGTGCGCCCCCTTGTGCATCTGGCTAACGTGGGACCTGGGGAACCGAGCCTCGACCCGGGGTCCTTAGGCTTCACAGGCAAGCGCTTAACCGCTAAGCCATCTCTCCAGCCCTTCTTATACATTTGAGACCAACCATAGAGGATGACAGGGTGGTGGGGACCAGAGAATTTGCTCAAGCAAGGTGTGTGACTGGCACCAAGAGAATATTAGGCCCAGTAGGGTTGACATTCGGCCTAACGCCCCCCCACCACCCCCCCATCTTCAAAAGCTCTGTGATGTGAATGAGGCAGAAAGAGCAAGAACTGACTGACTCACCGGGGTCCTGAGGACCAGTCCCCTGCACCCCAGGGCTAGGGCAGTGGTGTGCTGTGTGAGGTGTGTGGGAGCATTCTTCCTGGTTCGGGTTCTGCCCTCTCTCGCCACCCCCTGGTTTTTTCCTGGGCGATATGCTGTTCTCTCAATGGGCTCTAATGACCAAAGTTGTGGGGCCTACACAGAAACGGGGTCAGGATTAATGGATTTACTCCCAACCCCTCCCAACCTACTCACAGCCCACTTTGATCACAGACCCATTGCCAAGTGCTATGGTTGGCATATGGTTTATCCCCACACACACTCATGCCACGGAACAGAGAGGGCTGGTGAGCCTGTAAGATAGTGAGGTCATGGGGGTATGCCCACATGAATGGACCATTGTCTTTATCAGGGATTATGTTAGCTCTCCAAACAGAATTAAGCAGTCAGTGGATCGGGTCTTGTGTAACAACATTGGTTACCTCAAGGGCAGCATGTTGTAAAGCAAGGTCCCCCCTGATTTTTTGCCTCTTTCTTCACATGTTCCCTCCTGCCATGACATCACCCACCATGTTACAACAACACAAATTAGGGTTTCACCAAATGTGGCTGTTAAGCTTGGATCTTTTTTTTTTTTTTTCAAGGTAGGGGCTCACTCTGGCCCAGGCTGACTTGGAATTCACTATGTATTCTCACGGTGGCCTCAAACTCACGGCGATCCTCTTACCTCTGCCTCCCGAGTGCTGGAATTAAAGGCGTGCGCCACCACACCCAGCTTAGCCTTGTGTATTTTATTAAAGTAACACATAAATGCCCTAGCAGCCCATTACAATGGCAGTGCCCTCTGAAGGTGGATGTGGAGACTAGCAGGCATTATTTTCCATGCATTTTCTAATTTCATTTTTATTTATTTGACAGAGAGAGAGAGAGAGAGAGAGAGAATGGGCACGCCAGGGCCTCCAGCCACTGCAAATGAACTGCAGATGCATGCCCCCTTGTGCATCTGGCTAACGTGGGTACTGGGGAATTGAACAAGGGTCCTTTGGCTTTGCAGGTAAATGCCTTAACCACTAATCCCTCCAAAATTCTAATCTTTTTTGTTTGTTTTGTTTTGTTTTTCAAGGCAGGGTCTCTTGCTCTAGACCAGTCTGACCTGGAATTCACTCTGTAGTCTCAGGCTGGCCCTGAACTCAGTGATCCTCCTACCTCTGCTGGAATTAAAGGCATATGCCACCACACCCGGCTATTTTCCATGCATTTTTAATCCTTAAAAGCCTAGTAAGAAGCTGGGCATGGTGGCACACACCTTTAATCCCAGCACTTGGAAGGCAGAGGTAGGAGGATCAATGTGAGTTCAAGGCCACCCTGAGACTACAGAGTGAATTTCAGGTCAGCCTGTGCTAAAGTGAGACCCTACCTCAAAAAAAACAAACCAAACCAAAAAAAAAAAGAAAAAAAATCCTAGTAAGATGGGCTGGAGAGTTGGCTTAGTAGTTAAGGTGCTTGCCTGCGAAGCCTAAGGACCCAGGTTCAATTCCCCAGTCCCCACATAAGCCAGATGCACAAGGTAGCACATGCTTCTGGAGTTCATTTGCACCAGCTAGAGGCCCTGGCATTCCCATTCTCCCTCTCTCTATCTGCCTCTTTCTCAAATAAAGAAATATGTAAATAAATAAAATCCTTGTAAGAAAAGTTATTTTACAGAGAATATATTGAGACTCGGTGAAGATAATTGAGACAGCAGAGAGAAGCAGAGTTGAATTTCAGACTCCATAGCAAAGACCTGGTTGTCCACTCTCTCCCAGTACAAACTGCTTACCATGGTCACAACCCCTTCCATGATGGGGATTTCCCACCAGGGAGGGCATGGGTTTCCCTCCACAGTGGAGTGTGGTCATGCCTCCCCACCATCCGAGGCAACAGTCACAGCAGCCAAACAACAACAAAGATAGACCGGCAGCATCCAAAGATGGGTTAAGACAGGGTTCAGCACCGGAGGAGTCATCTCTAACACACCCACCAGGGATCAGGGAAGGCTGAGAAGAGGTGGCAGAAAGACTTTGAGGGCTGCTCTCACTGTTAGCCAGAGAGCTTCTCTACGGAGATGGAGATAGATCTATCACGCCCTCCAAGGCTCAGCGAACAGACATTGCAGAGCAGGGAGTGAAAACAACGTAAGAGCCACACAGCGTGGGAAGGGAGTCTTTGGGGGCGCTGACACGAACCAACTGATGCAGTCACGAGCCCACGGGGGCTAAGGATGCCCCAAGCTCCGCACTGTTCTGAGCCCATCAACATCTTGACATGGAGAAGAAGGAATGATAACAAGACAAAGGATTACTGGAATGAAGAGGGTGCCCAGTGGAATGGTGGGGGGGAGGGGAGAGAAAGGCAAAAGGAGCTGACAACTTACAGTATGTTTGTATATTAAAGTTCTCAATAAATCAAAATAAAATGGGTTATGAAAGGAACCAAGATCTTCGGCTGCGGATACAAACGGTCGGCTCGGGAGGCGCTCCGGGACTCGCGTTGGCATTCCGGTGCCCGCTCAGGTCAAAACTGTAGTTGAATTTTACTCTTCTTCAAAATACTCTGCTGGCACCGAAGAGGATGTTTTCCATGGGCCTACCTTGAACTGTCAGAAATTCCATTACCAGAGGTAGAAATAATGTGAAAATTGGATTATTTCAAGAGTTAGAGCAGATTCTGATGTTAAATAATGGCAACAGGTGACTTAAAAAGAAGCTTACGGAAGCTAGAGCACATGCTTCGTTTACTAAATTACCCTAGAGAGGTGGATTATGTAGGAACTTCTGATGGACTCCAATATAGAGCTGATAGCAAAAAATAACTTGCGCTTTACAGATGCTGTCTATAAGCTTCTTCGTGATCAATTTGACTGTAAACCAATTTTGTCAAAAAAGCAATTTATACAATGTGGATTTGCTGAATGGAAAATCCAAATTGTTTGTGATGTTTTGAATTGTGTGGTGAAAAACCATAAGGAATTGACTGGTCCTGAAAAGGTTCCATCCCACCAAAGATAGAAAACCATTTGTGATAAGTCAGGTTCTTGTTCAAGCAGTGAGAAAACACCTGCAGGCGTTATCGGCATTGACATGAGTGGCAGGGTTATGACTTCAGGAAAGAAGAAAGCTGTGGCGATTCGTCACCTGTATAATGCAGATAATATCGATGTTCCTGAGGACACAAGTTCAGTAACAGATGGCGTCAGTGAAGATTTTGATGACTCAGATACCAAGACGAATGAAACAGAGGTTTCTGAAGTGAAGGTCTCTGCAGCCAAGGCTGTGCAGCAGGATATAAATTATAATTCCGAGATTACGGCACTTCAGACCATGCTTGCTGAATGCCAAGAGAAGCTTGGGAAGCTGACTTTCCTAGAGAAAAGGCTGGACCTTTTGGAAGAGACCATGAAAGGCAAAGTGATGGTTGATGAAAAGACCTGGAATGATCTTCTAAGTCGCATCACACTTCTTGAAACAGAAATGTCCAAGAAGAATGAATATGTAGAGCTTAATGTCCCAGATGATGATTATGCTTCTGTTAGTGACATGGATTTTACACACTCTGAGAGAAAAAGCAATGTGGAGAGGCCAGTGAATGTCCATCAGTCATTTGGTTACACTACAGTATCAGCTCAGTCAACTCCCAGAGGCTCAACTATTAATTATTGTGGTCTGAAAGACATTTCAGAGGAAACAACAACCCAGAAAATGGAAAGGATGAAAAAAATGTTTGAAGAAACTGTAGAATTATTGAAATGTGCAAGTCACTAACTAGAATTTCTACATGAACTTCCCTAGGACTTTGGCTACTTGTATATGTTGTATATTTTAAGAATTCTTATAATTTTAATGTGCTGCGTTATTTTTACAAAGAATTTCGATTCTACTGAGTAGGTGAGGTTTTCATTCATTATTGAATAAAAACTTTTAAAAATAAAAAAAAAATAAAGGAACCAAACTTGATCTTTTCTTTTCTTTATATTTACTTATTTGCAGGCAGAGAGATAGATGAGAGTCTGGGCGGGCCAGGGCCTAGAGCCGCTGCAAACGAACTCCAGATGCATGTGCCGCATTGTGCTTCTGTCTTTATGTGGGTTCGGGGAATGGAACCTGGGTTGTTAGACTTTGCAGACAAGCGCCTTAGCCAACGAGCCATCTCTCTAACCCCAAACTTGATCTTTTAGTCCCATAAGATGGCCAATAGCGTTCTTCATTTTTTAAAGGTTTATTCAGTCTGGGGGAGGGGGAAATTACGGTTCTGCTCACCAGGGCCTGAAAGAGAATACATCACCAGCCAGCCATCTTCCCTGCAGTTCCCACATTCAGCCAGCAGAGGGGGGCAAAGCGCCAGCTCTGTGCAAAGCGAAGGCTGAGTCCAGCAAGCATTCCACAAGCCCGGCCAGCAAGAGCGCGTGCGAAAGCATGCCCAGCCCTGGACAGGCCCCTGGCACGTTCTCCGTATCACCCACCCCAGTGGTCCAGGCAGGCACTGACCGGGGAGCGCTGGGTTCACCCGCCACATTCCCAACTAACTACTGATAAACAATGGAAGCCAGACCGCGGCTGCGCACCGCCCACTCTGCATCGCGTGCCCAACTACGAAATGGGGAATTTGGGGAATGTCAGAGATCCCTGGTGCACAAATACTGGGTTTCTGGGGCTAAAAATATGTCAACTTAAGCTGGGCGTGGTGGCGCACGCCTTTAATCCTAGCACTCGGGAGGCAGAGGTACAAGGATTGCCGTGAGTTCAAGGCCACCCTGAGGTTCCATAGTGAATTCCGGGTCAGCCTGGACCACAGTGAGACCCCACCTCGAAAAACCAAAAAGAAAGTCAACTTTTCCATTTCCTCAGCACACTGTTGATACTGTGGTACCGTGTGAGGTGCACTGTCAAACGACTTTATTATGTAGGTTAGGGTTAAACCTGGGCCGCCAGGTTTTCTAACCACTGAGCCATCCATCCAGCCTAGTTCAGGCTTTTAAGATTCAGAGACATGGAATGGCGTGTGCATAGTCTCGGGATAGCCGTGGAGGCCAGGCCTAGGAAGCTGGGCCCCGCAGTGAGCTCGCCTGGTGTCCTTCCATTCTAAACACAGGAGCCATGAGTCCTTGAAGCGGGAGCTGGTTCTGCCTGCCCAGGATCGCTTTCCTGGAATGGCCCCAAACCTCCTGTCCACTACCACTTCCCTGAAGTGGCCCACGCGGAGGCAAGGTGGACGAGCTCCAATGCCCCCACCGCCCTGTAAGTGTCCCCTGTAAGGAAGTGGCTTCTGACCTGCCTGGTCTGAGCCCTTCTCTGGCTTCCCGGGATAAAGCCAGTCTCTGCTGTTGAGCAGGGTCTTCTGTTTCTTTTCCAGCCTTTCCTGACAAGTTGGAACACAGGAGGTGAGCAGCCTAGGGCATGTGGTGGTAATGGAAAGTAATAAAAGGCTGACACAAGAGCGTGGGGAGAGGTTAGGACGGAACCACCTTAAGGGGGAAGGGAACCAATTCAAAGATCTTCTATCACTGTGTAGACAAGATCCCCCCCGCCCCCCAGGGATGGAACTGTGTCCCCTCAAAGATTTGTTAACACCGAAGTCCTAACTCCCAGGCCCCGTAGATGTGAACCTAGTTGGAAAGTGTGTCTTGGGAAAAGCAGCCAAATTAAAAGGAAGTCACACTGGATTGGAGTGCAGCCTAAGTCCAGCAGCTAGTGGCCTTGTAAGGAAGAAAAGGACAGGCACAGGGGGCCCCACGTGGACAGACACGGACCATGAGGTGAGGCAGCTTCAAACCAAGGAGTGCCAAGAACTTTCTGGCAACCACCAGAAGTTGGGATGGAAACAGGGACAATCTCTCTCAGAACATCAGATGGTCCCCAACTGTGGAGACTGTGGAATTTAGAGTCCAGTCTCCTACACTGTGAGGGAAGAACCTGTTTTTCTGGTCACCCACTTTGGGGAAGCTACCATGCATGGTAAAACTCATGGGTGAAAGTTGATGCACAGATAGGATACCAGCCTGACCTCACCGTATCTCAGGCATTAATTCATTACAGGGATAAAAATAGTAACTTTACCAGGGTGAAACCTGGTGGTTACCACTTCAATTGGATGACCAAGGTGGCCTGGGGAAGTGACTCAGTGATCAGAGTGCTTGCTTCCAAAGGAGTGAACTGGAAATCACACGGTGACGCATGTCACCTGGTGGTGCTGTCCTTTACGCAAAACCTTCAGTCCAATCACAAGAAACAGAAAACCCAAGGTGAAGGGCATTCTACCAAGGAACTGAGCAGTTCACTGTGCCAAGATCCTAACCAGGGGATGGTCACAGATCTTAGCAGCTGAGGCGAGCCAAGGCCGACGGGTCCTGGGCCAGAAAGGGGACATTATTGGACAACTGGTATGATCTGGTAAGTTCTGGTCTAATAGTCTTTGACCAGTGTTGATTTCTTAGTTTTGATCATACCAGAGGCACACAGTGAAGGGCGCGCATTAAGGCTCCTGCAGCTGTAACAGCTGTATGTCCCAAACGATGTAGGCCAGGCATGGTGGCACATGCCTTTAATCCCAGCACTGCGGAGACAGCGGTAGGAGGATCACAATAAGTTCGAGGCCACCTTGAGAATATATAGTGAATTCCAGGTCAGCCTGGGCTAAAGCAAGACACTACCTTGGGAAAAAGAAAAAAATAATAATTGGAAAGGAAATGCTTTGGGGCTGGAGAGATGGCTCGCCAGTTAAGGCACTTGGCTGCAAATGGTCTACAAATTAGAAACAAAAAACATGATTTGGGATAGAGGTGCTTTAGGAGGGCAATCTGATGAATCCTTGACATACGAAATCGGGCTCCATCAGATTAAACTCCTTCAGTTTCACTCCACAATTGTATCCTCCTCATGCAAGGCAACTCCCACTGGCTCAGTCAAAACACCACACAGTGTTTAACATCTTTATTTTTCACTCTGCTTTGGTAGTACAAAAGTCGTAAAAGTACAAACCAGACAGTTAAAAATACATTTGACACTCAAGACAGTGAAAATTTTCCTTTACACAGTTTTACATCAAGGTGGCAGCCAACTCATTTATTACACCAAGAGCTATCCATCATTAGTGTTTCGTACAGTGAGTTCATTGTGGATCCCAAGCCTTCCAGAGGAGGAGGAAAAAACATAAGACCTGTAAACATCAGTTGCTTTGGGAACACTTCAGAATTCTCATCAGATAGTATAAACCAGTACAAAGCTTAAGGGTGGAAAGGATTAAATGCTGGGTTTTTGGCATATCTGGAAGCCAGTCACACAAAACGGCTCAAGTATTAGAAAATGTTTAAAATGTACTCTTGGTAGAAATACAACTTTAAAGATTTCTGAATATCCTTTTGTTTGTGTATTGCTGTGAAAAAAAAAGTGCTGACTTGGATACAAATGAAAAATAATTAAAGCTGAAGATATCTTACATCTCATCCCTCAGTAAATAAAGGACACGCCATCTTTTTTAAAGCAAATGTTATGCTTTTTGTTTGTTTCTACAAGAAAGTCTTGGCCTAGACCGCACAGGTTTTACTTACACCAGTGCACACTCCCAGAAGTCCCACGCGAGAACGTTCTGGACGACAGTGAAATGTGTGTCCACACTCACTTGTTAGTGGTCCGTGTGAATACACATGAAACTGAACTGCCACTCATATAAAATGCTAAAAAATTTCAGTTTGTTGCCAGAAACAGAACCAACTAAGTCAAGAATATTGGTAGTAAATACCATGAAGTCTATCTTTATGGAAAAAAAATTGGGGGGGGTGCAGTGCAGAGCCAAAGCAGACAGGCATTTGTGCTCTTTGGAATAAAAGAAGAGCTCATCTGGCATGAAGGCAAACCCTGGCGCTTTCCCTCACCTTAGCTCAAGACCTACTCAAAATACTATTTTTGCTTTTTTTTTTAAGATTTTTTAAAAAAGTTTTTATTTATTTATTTGTTTATTTGACAGAGAAAGAGGGACAGTGAAAGAGAATGGGTGTTCCAGGGCCTCCAGCCACTGCAAATGAACTCCAGACACGTGCCCCCCCCCCATTGTGCATCAGGCTAACATGGGTCCTGGGGAATCAAACCTGGGTCCCTTGCCTTTACAAGTCCCTTAAGGGCTAAGCCATCCCTCCAGACCCTATTTTTGCTTTTATGTCCTTTCAGATGCTTCATAAAATGCAAAGTATAGAGATAGTCAGACAGACAGACATAGAAAGAGACGAGAGAGAATGGCTTTCCAGGCCTCCAGGGAAGGACTCTGCTAAGATCCCCATGCCGACAAGGCTCTATCACTGAGCGAGTATAACCTCAGCCCTCTTTTCACTGTTACTTTAAAAGAGGGTCCTTGTAAGCAGCCCACACTCACCTTGCCCTCTCTGTGATCCAGGCAGGCCTTGAACTTGCGATCCTCCTACTTCAACTCGGAAGACTTACTGAGCATTAGCTATGAGGTGGAATGCAGGAATGTGAACGTGACATGCAGAGGCCCCTGCAGTTTTGCACAAGCAGGACTTGTCTTGTTTTGACCTCTGGTTGTCAAAACAACCAACCAAACAAAACTTAAGTGACTTCTAACCATTTCTCCCCTTATTCAAATGAGAATTGTGCAGCTTAATTTTTCTTTTCAAAGCTCTCTCAGTAATTTCCAAGTGGCCTACGCACAGCATAGTGGTAGCAGGAGTTAATGCTGATTTTTTTGTTTTTCTGGTCCAGGAATCCAAATCTGGTTGCATGTGACTCTATGACCGTGTTAGGGAATAAGTTTCTCAGGACTAGAGTATTTCCAAGGACCATGACATGAAAGATAAATCTTCTGTAACAGCCAGACTGTGTACATAAAGACATCACAACCAATCTCAAAGGGGGATGTAAGATTTAGGATAACAAACGCACACACATGCACACACGCACACACACGCCAACACAAGTCCAGGCTATACACAAGCAGCTACACGGGACCTTACACAGCGATTCCCAGGGAAAAGCCGCAGTGTGCATACCAACGCCAGGAACGGGCAACTGGCTGGGAATGGTCAACAAGCTCAACAGGAAGCTCTTTCCCTCCTCGGAAACTGTAATCAATTTTTCACTCAGACTTTTGAAACCAAAACTTGTTGGAAAACAAACTGAATTCTGTATCCAGTATAGCAAAAATATTCCCTACTTTGGGGCTTTATCCAGGTGCTTGCTGACTTCATGATAGAAACCATATAAAATGTATAAAAAATATTCCCTAAGCAACTTCACCTCTTCTAAGTTTTCAGTCTCTTAGAAGTCTTCATAGAAAGCCACTGCTGGAAGAGAAAACAAAAAGGTAATAAACAAAGGGAAACGTCACACACTGACGTACCTGAATATTTAAGAACAAGAGAAAACTGTCATCCCGCCTCACCCCGACCCTCCCCTCCCTCCACATTCCTTCTGCAATCCAGTCTCAGGAAATGTAAGTACTACAGGGCCAAAAGGCCCACACGGCCAGGGTCTGAAAACCCAAGAACGACCGCATGTAAAGCAGACCGCGGCAGCTGCCCGTTTCCACGCACACTTCTCGGGGGGCAGCTCCTCCACGTGCTCCAAGTCGCAGGCTGTGGAGCGCTGACCCTCAGCCACAGGGAGCCTTGTAAGTGTCACATACAGTATCAAAGCTTGGGCTGGAGAGATGGTTTAGTGGTTAAGGCATTTGCCTGCAAAGCCTAAGGATTCAGATTCAATTCCCCAGGACCCATGGAAGCTAGATGTGCAAGGTGGCACATGCATCTGGAGTTCATCCGTCGTGGCTTGTGGCCCTTGTGTGCCCATTCTCATTTTCTCTCTTTCTCTTTCTCTCTCTCTCAAATAAACAAACAAAAAAAGTATCAAAGCTACTCAAAATGGGTCTCTATTAAGTAGTGATTATTGGGCAGTTTGGTTGAGATTTCATTAGACAAGTAAAAATGCAAAGACAAAATATTCACTTAGGTCTTCTTTGTTTTGGAATTTGTTTACTTTTCATTATTTTTATTTATTTGAGAGCGACACAGAGAAAGAGGCAGAGACAGAGAGAGAGAGAGAGAGGGAGGGAGAGAATGGGCATGCCAGGGCTTCTAGCCACTGCAAACGAACTCTAGACGCAACGTGTGTGCCTCCTTGGCTAACGTGGGTCCTGGGGAATCGAGCCTCGAACCGGGGTCCTTAGGCTTCACAGGCAAGCATTTAACCGCTAAGCCATCTCTCCAGCCCTCATTAATTTATTAATAATTCTTTTGATGCTAGGGATGGAATCCCAGGGTCTTGGAGCACATGTACTCGACCACTGAGTTAGGTCCCTTGTGGGTCCCCTCCCTGCCTGCCTGCCTGCCTTTCTGCTTGTGCGTGTGTTATGATGCGTGTGTGGTGAGTGCACATGTATGTCCAGATGTGCGTGCCCTGTGTGCGCCCACGGAGTCTGGAGGAGAATGTGCCCTGTTCTTCCTCTGTCACATACCTGTGTATTCACTGAACTCAGAGCTGCCATTTCAACCCCGGTGATAGTTCAGTCTGTTCTCACAGGTCTGGGGATGCAGGCGGGTGTGCATGCACCCGGCGGTTTACGTGCGGGCTGGGGAACCGAACTCAGGACAAATCAGGCCCTCGCGCTTGTGCAGCGAGTGCTCTTCCCTTGCTGAGCCATCTCCCCAGCCCCGGGGTTGTATGACAAAGTCTCCCTAATATCTTGCCATTATAATGTCTACAGATAAAGCCCCATACTTGTAGAATAGCTTCTTTTTTAAAATTTTTTTTTCTTTTTTAAAAATTTTTTAATTTTTATTAACATTTCCCATAATTATAAAAAAAAATAGCATGGTAATTCCCTCCTCCCAACACTTTCCCCTTTGAAATTCCATTCTCCATCATATTACCTCCCCATCTTATTTTTTTTTTTTTTTTTTTTTTTTTTTTTTTTTTTTTTTTTTGGTTTTTTGAGGTAGGGTTTCACTCTAGCCCAGGCTGACCTGAAACTCACTATGGAGTCTCAGGGTGGCCTCGAACTTACAGTGATCCCCCAATCTCTGCATCCCGAGTGCTGGGATTAAAGGTGTGAGCCACCATGCCTGGCACCTTCCAATTTTTTAAAAGGCTTTTCACAAATATCTCATATAATTGAAAGCTTTATAGCTTTTTAACCTTCCTGGAAACTGAGATAGCTTAGCACAGGACTGAAATCCTAAAGATGGCGCTGTGTACTTAAGCCCACATACTGCGCATGCTGGCAGACCCACATGAGGTGAGGAGCAAAGCTCTGTCATCTAATCTGTCACAAGTGTATCTGCCTATAAATGCAAGCCAAATCCAGGGGAGACACTAGCTTGCAGAAATTTGAAAAATAACAAGCACCAATTAGCATACTCAAGTTTAAGAATTTAACTATTTACAAGCTGGGTCCACTGGCACAGGTTTATACTCCCAACTACTCAGGAGGAGCCCAAGTTCAAGGCCAGCCTGGGCTACAGAGTGAGTTCAAAGTCAGCTTGAGAAACTTAGTGAGACCCTGTTTCAAAAGAAAAGGTAGTAAGAGGTCTGTAGATAAAGCTGAGAGGTAGAACGCTTGTCTAGCAGGTGTGAGGTGCTCAGTTCAATCCTGGGACACACACATGCGAACATACTTTTTACTTCTTTCAATGATCCTAGCTCCATCAACATTTGTATTCTTAAGTTCATCCATACAGTCTTTCTCTGCCATATCCATACTGGTTTATAGTGGCTATGAGGAAATGGGTTCCCAAGGAGAGGAATTGGGAAAAGGATCATTACTCCTTTAGCTAAAAAGGTAATGAAACACTGTCCCCTCAAATGACATACGCCAAGTTTTTTTTGTTTTGTTTTTCAAGGTAGGGTCTCACTCTGGTCCAGGCTGACCTGGAATTCACTATGGAGTCTCAGGGTGGCCTCAAACTCATGGCGATCCTCCTACCTCTGCCTCCCGAGTGCTGGGATTGATTAAAGGCATGTGCCACCACACCAGAAAAAGGTTTTGGTTTTTTTTAAAATATTTTATTTTATTTTATTTTATTTTATTTTATCTTATCTTATCTTATTTTATTTTAGAGAGAGAGAGAGAATGGATGCACCAGGCCCTCTAGCCACTGCAAAGGAACTCCAGACATATGCCCTACCTTACGCATCTGGCTTACATGGGTTCTGGGGAGTCAAACCTGGGTCCTTTGGCTTCACAGGCAAGGACTTTAACCACTAAGCCATCTCTCCAGCCCCCAGAAAAAGTTTTTAATTCAAGGGAAAGCAGCAGTGTTCTAGACCACATACAGCTGACTAATGTCAAGTGTGAGGCTACTTTTGGGAAGGAGTCAGCCAGTAACATTCGAGCATGGAAAAAGCTGCAAGGGTCAGAAATGAGGAAATATAAAAACAGTCCTGAAAGGAAAGTTAAGTTCAAAATGTGTGAGAATTTCAGGCCATTATCTAGAAACTATGTATTTGGCTATTTTTATGCCTGTCTTCTTGTGCTATTGGAGGCAGGCATTTTTGTATCAAGTAAAATAACAAAGTTGAGGGTAGAGAGGTCAGGTCTGGAATGTGATGTTTCCTCTGGGTTTTCATTCCAGCTTGGTGCAGTGGCTCATGCCTGTAATCTCAGCACTCAGAAAACTGAGGCAGGGGGATGGTCACAAATTCAAGGCCATCTTGGGCTACACAGACCCTATTCATCTTATCTAGAACTTTCCACTTAGAGCATTCTACAGTAGATTCAAATGACTTCTGGAGTCAGCAAGCAAGACAGAAGGCTAACAAAAGATCTGAAGCCAGAGGCCTGGATTCAAATCCAGGCCCTATTGACTCCGGGTTGAGTGTGGACCACATGATAGCATTCTTTAGCAGGGCTGCTGGGCGTTTTGCTGAAGATGATCCACACACAGTACTTAATGGAACCAAGCAGCGAATAGCCTCCACAGATGAGTTGTTAGAGTCATTATTTACGACCCCATCCTTGCTCATAACCATCACATTAGCATTCTTCAGCAGCTGTCCTTTACAGCTCATTAAAACCATACCAGGTGTGGTATCTTTGGGGAAGTGGAAAACCCAAATTGCTACTTCAAATCTCCACCCGCCACCACCATCAGAAACTAAAAAGGACTCTTTATAAGAACATTTGCGGAGGCCTGAGGATATAGCTCAGTTGAGAGAATATTTGGCTTTCATGCATGAGGGCCCTGGGTCTGATCCCTAGCTCTACAAAAGCAACAAAACGCAAGCCAAGTAAATATGTCATTGTCTTGGGTTGGAAAGCTGAAGCCAAATGCTATCTACTTCAGTCACTTTCTCATGACTGTGGTCAAGTCCTCACCACAGACAACCTGGAGAGGGCAGAGGTCGACTGGGGCTTACAGTCCTGTGGAGACACCCCCATCCTGGTGGGGAAGGCATGGATGGCCGCAGGGGTGGAGGCGGGCTGCTCCTCGGACCAGAGGGAAAGCAGAGAAAGAACAGGAGGTGGGGCCGGACTAAAGGCCCGACCCCAGTGACACACTTCGTCCAGCAAAGCTGCACCTGCCCAAGGTCCCGCAACAGTGCCAGCAGCCGGGGACCAAGGGTTCAGAGACTCGCAGAACATTTTACGCTCTCGCCACACCGCCACTGTTCCATGAATAAGCGACCAGTCACTGAATTAAGCCCCGGCCCACTGACGGTTCTCACCAGTGCCTTTTCCATTAAGGAAGCTGGGTGAAGAGCTTCCATGGTTGTCTTTGTACTCCTTCGTGATACATACAGTTGGAATTACTCGGTTTCAGTCAAAGGGTCCATCTTTAGTTTTTTGCCATTTCCAGACGACCGCCACCAGTGTGTTCTTACATGCATCTCAACCTTTACCCTGTGAACCAGCGGCCATGGAACTCAGTCTGCCGTTAGGCATGGTGCCTGTGACTGGTCATGTCTGCACTAAGGGGCTGAGGCAGGAAGATTGGGGCTACAGCATGAGACCGCCTCAAAAACCAAAACAGGGCTGGAGAGATGGCCCAGTGGTTAAGGTGCTTGTCTGCAAAGCCTAGGGACCAAGACTTGGTTCCTCAGTACCCACATAAAGCCACATGCATCTGCAGTTGGTATGCACTGGCTAGAGGCCCTGGCATGCTCATTCTCTGTCTCTCTGTCTCTCTCTTAAATAATAAATATTTTTTTAAGTAATATGAAAATAAAAAGGAAGTCCTAAAAGCAGCAAGAGAGAAATAATACATTAGATATAAAGGTAATCCTATAAGAATTACCTCATATTTTTCAATGGAAACCGTGAAAGCCAGAAGGGCCTGGAAGAGAGCACTGCAAAGTCTAAGAACCCATGGCTTCCAACCCAAACTACTCTACCCAGCAACAGTATACCTCATAGTCAATGGTAAAAGAAAAGCTTTCCACAATACAAGTCAGCTCTATAACTATATGAACACAAAGCCAAACCTACAGAGTACTTCAGCAAATTCTCCACACAGAAGAGTCAAACAACCAATCTTAAGAGCCTACAAGAAGCAGACCACAATAACCAAACCTAGAGAAGGTTCAAAAAAGTACAAAGTCCAAGAAAAAGACAAACCCCATAAAGCACCACAATATGGCAGGGATTAAATCAAACCTGACAGTTACTGTCTTATACATTAATGGCCTTAATTCATCCATCAAGAGATTACAAGTTAACGGGTGGATCAGAAAATTAGACCCCTCAATCTGCTGTCTTCAGGAAACCCACCTCACCGCTAAAGACAGACACTTCCTCTGGGTGAAAGGGTGGAAAATGACATTCCAAACATACAGAAATAATTAACAACCAGGTATTGCTATACTAATATTGGATAAAATAGACTTTAAACCAAAAGTAACCAAAAAAGTCAAAGAAGCCAGACGTGGTGTCACATGCCTTTAATCCCAGAACTCAGGAGGCAAAGGTAGGAGGACTGCCATGAGTTCAAGGCCACCCTGAGACTACATAGTGAATCCAGGTCAGCCTGGGCTACAGCAAGACCCTACCTTGGGAGGGGGGGGGGAGACAAAGAAGGCCATTTCTTACTCGTTAGGGTAATGATCCAAACAAGAGGATATCACAATCATCAATCTATATGCACCAAACACAGGTGTACCACAATTCATAAAACAAAACCAATTTAACAACAAAACAGAAATAAACACCAGCACCATCAAAGTTGGGGACTTCAGTACTCCACTATCATCAATAGATTATCCAGGCAGAAAATCAACAAGGAAGTAAGAGAGTTCAACAACATCACAGATCAACTACACCCAATGGACATGTACACAACATTCTACCCCAAATCTACAGAATATACATTCTTCTCAGCAGCCCATGGAACCTTCTCCAAAACAGATCATATATTGGGCCATAAAGCCTGCCTTCATATGTTCAGGAAAATAGACATAATTTCTGGAATGATATCAGACCATAATGCTATAAAGCTAGAAATTAACAAGAGATGTGCCAGGAACTCCATCAGCTCCTGGAGACTGAACAACACTTTTAAACAATAAACTGGTAGTGAATGAAATAAAAAATGAAATTGTAAAATTTCTAGAATTGAATGGCAATGAAAACACATCATACCAAAACTTATGGGACACAATGAAGGCAGTCCTTAGGGGAAAATTCATAGCACTAAATACCTTAATAACAAAGACAGAACTCAAACAAAATAACCTAACCATCCACCTAAAGACAGGAAAAGAAAAAAAGATGGGTGTGGTGGTGTACACCTTTAATCCCAGCACTTGGGGGGCAGAGGTAGAAGGATCACCACAAGTTCAAGGCTACCCTGAGATTACATAGTGAATTCCAGGTCAACCTGGGCTAGAGTGAAACCCTACCTTGAAAAAAAAAAAAAAAAAAATCAACCCAAAGAGCTCCAGATGGAAAGGACTAATCAAGATCACAGCAGAAATTAAAGAATATGAAATAAGAAAATAATTAATAAAATTGATGAAACAGCTGGTTTTTTCAAAAAATAAACAAGATTGATAAACTCCTGGCCAATTTGATCAAGCAAAAAAAAAAAAAAAAAAAGCAAAGATGCTTCAAATTAACAAAATTAGAAATGAAAAGGAGAGATCACAAGAGACATAAGTGAAATTGGAAGATCACAAGAGACATAAGTGAAATTGGAAGAATCATCAGGACTTACTTCCAAAATCTCTACTTCACAAAACTGGACAATATGGAAGAAATACATACATTTCTGGACACAATCCACCTACCAAAGCTAAACTCAGAGCAGATTAATCTCCTAACCAAACCTATCACACCCATCGACATTGAAAAGGTGATCGAAACCTCCCCAAAAAGAAGAGTCCAGGACCAGATGGCTTCTCAGCCGAATTCTATCAAACCTTCATGGAAGAAATGAAACCAATTTTCTTCTAATTGTTACACATAACTGGAAACAGAGAAAGCTCCCCAACTCCTTTTATAGATCTAGTATCACCCTAATACCAAAACCATGTTTATAAATGCTCAGTTCATAATCACTAAGAACTGGAATCAACCCAGGTGCCCATCATTGGATGAATGGATAACCAAGATGTGGTATGATGGAGCTCCTCTACTCAGCAGTAAGAAAAAAAAAAAATGACACAGTGAAATTTGTAGAAAAATGGTCAAACTTGGAACAGATCATCTTCAGCAAACTCACGCAATCACAGAAAGAGAACTGTCGCATGGTCTCACTCATCTGTGGTTCCTAACCTGGATCAGCCTGAGGTGCTGACATAACTAATAGGCATGTCGAGGCCTGGACAATAGGGAGGGTAGGGCTTGAGGGAGGGGAAGGGTGCGAAGGGAATGCAAAAATGAGCCCAAGTGGAACTGGCACCATAAAATCCTATATCCTGGAAGACAGACTGAAAGGCTGAACCCTCAACAGGACCTTAGGGGGAGCACCTGAATTGGAGGGCCCTGGAGTGAGTGGAATGAAGCCTAATCTTAAATTTCTCCTGTTTCTTTTCTTTCTTTTTCTTCTTTTTTTTTTTTTAAGATTTATTTATTTATTTATTTGAGAGCAACAGAGACAGAGAGAAAGACAGATACAGGGAGAGAGAGAGAGAATGGGCGCGCCAGGGCTTCCAGCCTCTGCAAACGAACTCCAGACGCGTGCGCCCCCTTGTGCATCTGGCAAACGTGGGACCTGGGGAACCGAGCCTCGAACTGGGGTCCTTAGGCTTCATAGGCAAGCGCTTAACCGCTAAGCCATCTTTCCAGCCCTCTTTTTCTTCTTTCTTTTCCTTTGGTGCTGGCCTGTAACTCCCAGTACTAGGATGTGGTTAACACCCACAGTGAGCTCCTGATCAGAGAGACCTACAAGGTTTCCCAAAACAAGACAGACTTCTGTCACAGCACTTGATTAACCACCAGCGGTTAATGGCATGACCCTACTGCTAAATACACCATATGCTGTCAATGCAGAACATGGAGAGACCTGGCTGGTATCTGGAAGAGAGCCAGTCCCCAGACAGCCATCTAGTACTAGAAGGCACTACATGAACTACTGGAGGAAAGTGGCCAACAGATGTCTGAGCAACTCGGAGACTAATCGACTCAGAAGCTAACAACCTGACGTGATGCTCACACAGTGCAATAGTGGCACACAGCCATGGTGGGTAACCAGCTTCTCTTGGATTGGCTAACAGATCTGCTTAGTGGAAAGGAACCCATATCTCAAACTGAGAAACAAGTCAGCATCATATCCAGATAATGAAATTGCTTTCCAATATCAAGCTCCCACTAATCTTGGGCTATAAGAGGCTCTACACTCATTAAATTCTCTCTAAACTAATAATGATTATCCCATTTAACATGTTCTGACTTCACTCTCTGGTGGAGAATCTGCTTCTCTTTTTCATATGGAAGTGGGACCTGAGGAGAGAAGTGACCCAGCACACTTCATCAGGGCCCCAGCTGGAACCACAGAGGAACTGGGGAAATGAGCAAGAGTGCTGATTTCTCAGTGAACCTGATACCAGCACAAGGGTGGAGGAGATAGACACTGAGGACACTCAACACCTACCAAACCAGAGATCCAGAGGCTCCTAAAAGCCCATCACTGAAGTAGACTTAAAATGCTCCCAACACAGCTCAGAGGATTTTATGGAAGAGGGAGTGGAAAGGTTATTAGCCACAAGTTGGGGCATTATGCACAGAGACATTGCCTCTTCCCCATAACTGATGGCTGCCCCCGCAACACATGACCCATAATCCCCATGGGGATGATTTGTATCCCCAACGAAAAGGGATAAAGGGATAAGGGATAAAGAGATAAGAGAAAAGGGGCAGGAATAAGGGAAAGGATGGTACCAACATGCGCTGTTTACTTATTAAGTATGTCCATAACAACAGCAAAAAAAAAAAAAAAAAAAAACCAGTAATGGGGGCTGGAGAGATGGCTTAGTGGTTAAGGTCCTTAGGCTTGCAAAGCCTAAAGACCCAGGCTTGATTCCCCAGTACCCATGTAAGCCAGATGCACAAGGGGGTGCATGTACCTGGACTTCATTGGCAGTGGCTAGAGGTTCTGGTGCGCCCACTCTCTCTATCTGCTCCTTTCTCTCTCACACACAGAAAGAAAAGGAAAGGGAAAGGAAAGAAGGGAGGGAGGGAGAAAGAGAAAGACAGACAGACTGCCTGTCAACCAGGGTTTGATTCCCTAGTGCCAGACGTACAAAGTAGTGTACATATACAGAATTCGTTTGCAGTGGCAAGAGGCCCAGATGCACACACATTCTCTCTTTCTCACTCAAATAAATAAATAAATAAAATATTGTTTTAAAAAAATTTCCCGGGTTGGAGAGATGGCTTGGCGGTTAAGCGCTTGCCTGTGAAGCCTAAGGACCCCGGTTCGAGGCTCGATTCCCCAGGACCCACGTTAGCCAGATGCACAAGGGGGCACAGGCATCTGGAGTTTCTTTGCAGTGGCTGGAGTCCCTGGAGCACCGCACCCATTCTCTCTCCCTCTCTCTCTCCCTCTTTCTCTCTCTGTCTCTCTCAAATAAATAAATAAATAAACAAACAAACTAAAGAAAGTCCTTAAAAAAATTTCCCATAGGAGTCTTAGGAGACTCTCCCATAGTGAAAGTCAGGACCAGTGTGAACCCATGGCCTACATGGGAAAGACCTGTTTCTGTTTTGTTTTCAGGGACTACAGAGCCCGCCTGCCTTCCAGGACCACTGAGCAGGTAAGCCTCAGAGTGTGGATTTCTTCCCATCCGAGCTCCTCACTAGCCCACCTGAGGTCTGGGGAAAACCAATCCCTCTGGCCCGGCTGCTCCATCTACAAGTAGGGATCTGACTTCCCACAACTCCAGAAGTTACTCTGGAGTGTCCAGCCCTCACTCAGCTCTTTGCTCTTCTGGCCAGTTCCTGCCTGTTCGCCACTCAGCAGGCTCTGGACAGAGGCTACTTCCTGCACCCCCTCCTCCTCTCTGCACGCCCAACCCGCAGGCAGCGCCACCACACTGGGCAGGACCAGCACCGGCCAAAGCACACCTCCCTTGAGAAGCGCAGACCCGGCCTCACGCAAGCAGAGTCTTTCTTACAAATTTATATTCATTGCCTCTGTAAGGCCAGTGAATTAAATCAAGCGTCTTTCATCCTATCTGAAACTTCTTAGTTTGTTTTTTCAAGGTAAGGTTTCACTCTAGCCCAGGCTGACCTGGCACTCACTCTGTCGTCCCAGGGTGGCCTTGAACTCACAGTGACCCTCCTACCTCGGCCTCCTGGGTGCTGGGATTAAAGGCATGTGCCACCATGACCAGCCTATGTGGAATTTTTGATTTAAAAAATGGGGGGCTTCTATGCACAAGAATCAAATCCAAGTGGATCATGAACCTTAGTATCAGACTTGAAACTCTGAAATTGCTAGAGGAAAAGGTAGGGGAAACCCTTCAACATATTGGCATAGGAAATGACTTTTTTAATATAACCCCAATTGCTCAGAAAATAAAACCAGTAATCAACTACTGGGATCTCATGAAATTACAAAGCTTTTGTACAGCAAAGGACACTGTGAAGAGAGCAAAGAGACAACCTACAGAATGGGAGAAAATCTTTGGCAGTTACACATCTGCAGAGGATTAATATCCTATATAAAGAACTCAAAAAACAAAACAATAAGAAATCAAACAACTCACTGAAAATCTCACTGGAAGAAATACAGATGGCATATAAACATCTTAAAAAGTGTTCTACATCCTTAGCCATCAGGGAAATGCAAATTAAAACTACCTTGAGATTTCATCTCTCTCCCGTCAGAATGGCTACCATCAAGAAAAGAAATGAATGCCGGACGCGGTGGTGCACGCCTTTAATCCCAGCACTTGGGAGGCAGAGGTAGGAGGATTGCCATGAGTTCAAGGCCACCCTGAGATGAGAGAGTTAATTCCAGGTCAGCCTGGACCAGAGTGAGACCCTACCTCAAAAAAACAAACAAAAAAAAAAAAAAGAAAGAAAGAAAGAAAGAAAAAAAAGAAAGAAAAGAAAAGAAATGTCAGTAAATGTTGGCAAGGTTGTGGTAACAGGGGAACCCTTCTACACTGTTGTTGGGAATGTAATCTGGTACAGCCATTGTGGAAATCAGTGTGGAGGTTCTTGAGACAGCTAAAAAGAGATTTGCCATATGACCCAGCTATAGCACTCCTAGGCATATATCATAACGACTCTTCTCACTACCTTAGAGATACTTGCCCAATCATGTTTATTGCTGCTCTATTCACAATAGCTAGGAAATGGAACCAGCCCAGATGTCCATCCACAGTTGAATGGATAATAAAGATGTGGTACATCTACCCAATGGAGTTCTATTCAGCAGTAAAGAAAAATGAAATAATAAAATATGCAGGGAAGTGGATGGATTTGGAAAGGATTATTCTAAGTGAGGTAACCCAGGCCCAGAAAGCCAAACGTCGCATGTTCTCTCTTACATGTGGATCCTAGCTAAAAATGTACAGCTTTTTGTGTGATCTGGAACCAATAATCAGTTGCAGAGGCCCATTAGCTAGGAAAGGGCTATAAGGGAGGGAGGAGAGGGAAGGTCTTAAGGGAATGGTATTGTATATACGTAAATAGAAGAACAGATTACAGGGAGGGGAAAGGCCTAAGCAATGTCAGGGGAAGAGATTATATAAAAGAAAGATGGGAGGGAGAGTCAATCAAAATTCAAGATATTCTGAATAAGACATGTGAAATCTACTTTTTAAAATAATGGCACATCCAGATGCCATAGATTGTTACTAGAAAATTTTCAGTGCCAGTGATGGGATACCTCCCAGTGAGTCATTGGCCAGGGAGGTCTATGTTGCCTCCAAAACATTACAGGCTATTGCCAAGGCCTTTGGTTCCCTATGAGAAAGAGATGGTAAGACCGTATTGCTAAAGACGTCACATGCCTGAGAGGCAAAGTCACTGAGAAATCAAGGTGGTGATGAACAGAATACCTTCTCCCTGTAACCCAGCAAACTGAAAGCTGGAAGAAAAAAAAAAAAAAAAGCTGCACTGTATGCAGTCTTATGGGAGACAGAAGTCATCAGCAGTGAAAACAGTGGACACTGGAAACCTCAAGTTTGTCCAGACAGGCCAAATGTCTGAATGAGTGCAATAGTGGATGTCTGCTCTGGGGGAAACCAACTGCTCTCTAATTGAACTGAAGGCCCAGTCTATAGGAGGGAATATGTGCCTGATACTAAAAACTTAATCAAAAGCCTATGGCAGGAGAGGTCATGAGCCTTAGGGGTATAAAGCCTGCTCTTGTCTGGATAAATGCATATATTACTCTCACCAAATTGCCCTGAAATCACTACACTTAATGTTCATACTCATATATTAATGCTACTCTCACTTCTGGTTAGAGAAGCTTCTCTTTTCAGATGGTGATGATCACTGGGATGACCCAAAAGGCAACACAGTGCTGAGAAGAAGGGACGGAGGAGTGTCCAGCACTGAAACATCTCACACCCTCCAAGGCTCAGGGTCCATTGCGGAAGAGGTGGCAGAAAGAATATAAGAGCCAAAGGAAGAGTACAACTCCTTACTTACAACTGTCCAGACAGAATTTGGCCTCGATATCCAAGACTTCGCAGCACAAAACCCTCATAATAGGAGAAAAAGATGATGACGTCAAGTTAACTGACAGACTAATGGAGAGAGGGAGGGGATATGACGGAGAGCAGAGCTATGAAGGGGAAAGTGGGAGAGGAAAGGGGAGGGGAGGGAAGGAAATACCATGGTTTGTTGTCTGTAAGTATATAAGTTGTCAATAAAAATATATATATATAAAATGGGGGGCTAGAGAGATGGTTTAGTGCATAAGGCAATTGCCTGCAAAGCCAAAGGACCCACATAAGCCAGTGCTGGTCTTAAATGACACGATCTGTTGTACAGTTCTTATGTCAGTCCTTAGCATGGTCATTATTAACGAGCCCCTCGTCACTGCCCACATTTTCATGCCATTCTCAGGACCCACATAAGCCAGATGCACATGGTGGCGCATGCATCTGGAGTTCGTTTGTAGCAGCTGAAGGCCCTAACATGCCCATTCTCTCTGTCTGCCTCTTTCTCTCTCACAAAAAAATATTTTTAAAAATAATTTTTTTAAAAAACTATCTTTTCCAGGGCTGGAGAGTTGGCTCAGCAGTTAAGACACTTGCCTGCAAAGCCTAATGACCCAGGTTCGATGCTCACAGTGGCCACATAAAGCCAGATGCACAAAGTATCACATGCATCTGGAGTTTGTTTGCAGTGCCTAGAGGCCCTGGTGCGCCCAGGCTTTCTCTTTCTCTCTCTCTCTCTCTCTCTCTCTCTGTCTCTCTCTCTCTCTCTCTCCTTGCAAATAAATGAATACAAATTTTCCATGAAAAAAAAATGATAAGCTAGAAAGAAAAACAATAAGTTAACTACTGGAGGCTGGCATTTCCCATCATCCTCTCCTTCCCTGGAGACTTTTGAAAAGGAAAAAGGAAAGCAGCTGAGAGAATGAAACCAGAGGGCGACGTCAGGGGCCGACCCCAGCAGCCTCCAGGACAAGCCCTCCTGCCACCACGCGCGAGAGCAGGAACGCTCGCCTCTGCTCTGAGCAAGGGGCACCTGAGGCTCAGCAAGTGCCAACAAGCCGACCCTGGCGAAGGGCAGAACGGGCTCAGAGCCCTCCACAGCAGACCTCCTCGGAACTGGACAGTCAACAAAGCCCTTCAATGGCCGCCTTGTTTTCTGCTTGATTCCACCTCTGTGAGAGGAGGGGTTAGTTCTAAAGTCTCCTTAACATAAGCAAGAAAAGCAGCTCAAATTCCTAAGGGACTTACCAAATGCTATCTACTTGTGGATGTCCTGAGAATCCAAACTGTCATGTTCCTAAGAAATAAAAAAGGGATTCACAGCACCAAAAGCTGAGAGACTGAGAACTGGCTGGGTACCTGAGATCCCTGAGAATGGCATGAAAATGTGGGCAGTGACGAGGGGCTCGTTAATAATGACCATGCTAAGGACTGACATAAGAACTGTACAACAGATCGTGTCATTTAAGACCAGCACTAAGATGAGAAAACTGACGGGTGGGCTTGAGAGATACCTCAGAGGTTAGGGCATTTGTCTGCAAAGCCTGAGGACCTGGGTTTGATTCCCCCAGTACCCACATAAAGCCAGGTGCATAAGGTGGCACATGTGTCTGGAGTCTGCTGCAGTGCCAAGAGGCCCTGGTGTGCCCATTCTCTTTCTCTCAAATAAATAAATAAAATGTTAAGAAAAAAAAAAAAAAAACCTGAGTCTTGACAAAGTTAAGCAAGCCAGGAATGATGGCGTATACCTCTAACCCCAGTATTGACAGGCTGAGGCAGGGGGAATACTGTGAGCTCCAGGCCAGCTTGGGCTGCATTGTAATTACCAGACCAACTAGGACTATACAGCAAGCAGTCAAAAAAATTTTAAGGCATTTAATTAATTTTGATTAATTTAAATTTAATTAATTACAATTAATTATTAAAATTTAATTTAAATAAAATTATTGCTAGTTAAATGACACAGTTAAAATTAAACCTATGTGGGCTGAGGAGATGGCTCAGTGGTTAAATGTGCTTCCTTGCAAACCTACTGACCTGAGTTGGGAGTCCTTTGCACCCACGTAAAGACAGATACAAAGTGGCACACACATCTGTAACCTCAATGAGCCTATGGCAATGGGAGGCAGAGCCAGGAGAACCCAGACGCCCTCAGTTACACAGGCAGCAGGAACAAGAGGACTGAGGGCCCAGGGGTGTCTTCGCATGCACGCAAACACAAACCATGTAAGGCTAACATAACAAGCTTCTGCTCAGCAAAGGATTTTTTGTTGTTGTTTTGGATTTTTGTTTTTCCAGGTAGGGGCTCACTCTGGCCCAGGGTGACCTGAAATTCACTATGTAGTCGCAGGGTGGCCCCGAACTCATGGTGATCCTCCTACCTCTGCCTCCCGAGTGCCAGGATTAAAGGTGTGCGCCACCACGCCCGGCTGCTCAGCAAAGGAAACAGCAGAGTGCAGTGAGGACTTACAGACTGAGGGAAAACACTTGCAAACCACATACACAACAGGAGGGTAATATCCGGAATCTATAAGGAACTCAATGGAAACAAAACCTAAACAATCCAATTTAGAAATGGGACAAAAGTTAAAGATTAGCTAAAAATATGGGGCTGGAGGGATGGCTTAGCGGTTAAGGTATCTGCCTGCAAAGCCAAAGGATTCAGGTTCAATTCCCCAGGACCCACATAAGCCAGATACACAAGATGACGTAGAGTTCGTCTGAAGTAGCATGCCCATTCTCTCTGTCTCTCTCTCTCTCTCTCCCCTGACTCTCTCAAATAAATAAATAAAACTTTTTTTAAAAATTAACTAAAAATAAAAGCATGTGAAGTGTTGCTTTGTAAACTTACCAGATCAATATTCTCAATAAGATGCAATCATTGGGCCAATCATGGTAGCATACAACTTTAATCCCAGCACTTGGAGGCAGAGGTAGGAGGATTGCTGTAAATTCAAGGCCAGCCTAGCACTAAGAATGAGTTCCAGGTCAGCCTGGGGTAGAGGGAGAGCCTACCTCAAAAAAAAAAAGGACACAGTGAGAAAGCGGGGAAGGGGCCCGGGCTGCCATACTTGGAAGCACCCCCTGCAGGCGGCAGCATGAGCGCCAGCTGCAAGAGCTACACACAGAGCCACGGGAGACGAGGCAGCCACATCTGGAGACCGAAAGCAACTCCGCTGGTTTAACTGCGAGGAACAAAAGCTTATTCTTCTAAGACGAAATCAAAGCACATTTTCTGTGAGGGGAAAAAAAGGAACCATTTTGACTGCAATGCCAAAATAAACCCAGCAGAGTGTAAGTTAGAGCTAGCTCCGACAAAAACAAGCTGGAGCCAAACAGTGAGGAGAATAATGGGGAAGAGGGAGCACCCGGCAGATTGTTTGGTAAAAGAGCAAAGACAAGAGGGACAGAGAACTGGCCCAGTCTTGACAGACTTCGGTTCCGAACACTCATACAGTGGTCTCTCAGTTTCCAAGGGGATTCGTTCAAGCACCTCCTAGGGACACCCAAATTTGAGGTGTTCAAGTCCCTGATGTAGAATGGCCCAGTATTTGCATCAAACCCACAACATCCTCCTGTAAACGTTAACTCACCTTCAGATTACTTACAATAACAAATGCAAGGTAAATGCCATGCAAATAGTTATTGCGCCATTTGGATAGGGAAGAATGACATGGAAGAACATGTTCAGTACAGGCACAATACTGCTAAAAATACTCTCCATTCACCGTTAGTTGAATTCACAGGTGCAGGAGCCTGTGGATGCAGGGAACTGACTATACTCAGTGTACTTTCTGCTCAAAACCCCAAGCAGGGAGAGGGAGGGAGGGAGGGAGTCCGTTTGCAGTGGCATTTGAATGTTTGAATCTTCAGGAAAATGAGGCACTGCAAGAAAACTGCCTGACTAAAACTGCATTTGAAAAAGACATGTTGGAGGGAAAGTACAAGTTTATAGACTGTACTCAGCTGGATAAAGCACACGGGCTACTTCACTGGCTACATGTCAGGACGAGACGGATTCAGTTTAGAACCAGAGATGAACTGTGCCCAAATGAAAAATGTTCAGGATTTCTTTGTTGACAATCAAGGCACATTAAATACTGCAAGCATACTCTTCCTTAGGAAATAAAAGAAAAATGGCCCCCCAAAAAGTGTTAATGAAATGCAAAACACCAATGGCTATCTCAGACCTCCTTTCTCAAGAGAACTTTGTGTCAGCTGATAATTCCTCACAGCCTGAGACCTCGACTGCTCAGACACACTGTGAAGGCTGTGGCACCTGGATGTGAGAACTGTAAAACACATCATTTAAACTCTGCTTAAGACCTTTATCTACAATATGTGTAACTCATTATCACCTACATAGCACTGCCCAGAGGACACAGGCTATAATAAAACCCTGTCAAAGCCTGCCTGTACAATAATTACTGTCTCCGTGGATTCTGACCTGTCCATGTTTGAACTTAAGAATTTTCAGAATTAATTGTTTCTTTTTTCTTTCAAAATTAACTACAGCAAGTTGAATTCTCAAAGAATATGTTCCCTTCCTAAGACCACCAGGGTACATCTGATTTGGATGGCACAATACACTATCTCTATCCTCCACTGAGAGCCAACTCCATCCCAGTCTATCTCTTGCCTTAAAGCAGTGCATTTAATATCTTTATTTCACACGCGAGGAAAGAGGAGGTATGATTTCCAAATGAGTTCATATTTGATCTCATGCATTCTGATCACACGCAGTTATATAATTCTGCTGGGTCACAAGGTGCTTTGCAGAGAATATCAAATTGTACACCATTTACATGTGGTTAGGACTCCACCGGGTTAGAGCGAATTCCTGCAGTCAGATACTAACAGGATCAGAGCCAAGAAAGCCACATGAGCAATCCTAATTCTTTTAGCCTTTTTGCATCTTGGTGTGGCTCCAACCAGAGTTGAATGTGCCGTGAGGATCACCTTGCCCTCCCCCCCACCCGCCCCCGTCACAGATCGGTGTCTTCTCAAGTAATCAACCTGCTCCATCCATCAACCCAATCCCCGGGTGTTGAGTCAAACACACATCAGTGTGACCCATACTTCCCAGCCGGGCCTCACACTTGAATAGTAGGTGCTTCCACTCCACACAGGCAAGTCCTTGTTGCCTTTAGTCAGAAGGTTTCGCTGACTTCCAAGGTCACTTAGCAGTCTACCCCCAATGTCAAAGATACCACCTGCTCTACAGTAAAACACTCTTTGATGACAGACCTGTTCTGTGTCGGCAATGTCCCAAGGCACACCCTGGCCATCTGTGCCTACTAAACATTTGCAACCATACTAGCACAAGGGCGGAACTAAATATTTACTTTGGAATGATTTCCATGTAAAGAGCCACAGCTGAGTAGCAGCTACCATCTCAAACCATGAAGTTCTAGGGCTGGAGAGATGGCGTAGTGGTTAAGCGCTTGCCTGTGAAGCCTAAGGACCCCGGTTCGAGGCTCGATTCCCCAGGACCCATGTTAGCCAGATGCACAAGCGGGCGCACGCATCTGGAGTTCCTTTGCACTGGCTGTTAGCCTTGGCGCGCCCATTCTCTCTCTCACTCTCTATCTGCCTCTTTCTCTCTCTGTCACTCTCAAATAAATCAATAAAAATCTTTAAAAAAAAAAAAAAAAACCATGAAGTTCTGGATGCTGAGTGGAAATGTTTCCCCCTCAGGGTCTAGGCTCCCCCTTCAGAAGCACCCTAGGGGACTGGAAAGATGGATCAGTTGTTAAGGTACTCACCTGCAAAGCCTAACAACCTGGGTTTAATTCCCCAGTACCCACATAAAGCCAGATGTACAAAGTGGCACATGCATCTGGAGTTCATCTGCAAGGGCTAAAGGCGCTGGTGTGCCAATTCTCTCTCTCTCTACTTGCAAATAAATAAAAATTTATAAAAAGCAAAAAGGGAGCTGGAGATATATGGCTTAACATTCAAGGTGCTTGCCTGCAAAGCCAAAGCCCCCAAGTTCAACTCCCCAGGACCCCTGTAAGCCAGATGCACAAGAGAGTGCACAGTGGCTGGAGGCCGTGGCATGCCCATTCTCTCTCTGTGTCTACCTGCCTATTTCTGAATCTCTCTCAAATTAAAAACATTAAAATTAGGGGCTGGAGAGATGGCTTAGCGGTTAAGCGCTTGCCTGTGAAGCCTAAGGACCCCGGTTCGAGGCTCGGTTCCCCAGGTCCCACGTTAGCCAGATGCACAAGGGGGCGCACGCGTCTGGAGTTCGTTTGCAGAGGCTGGTAGCCCTGGCGCGCCCATTCTCTCTCTCTCCCTCTCTCTGTCCTTCTCTCTGTGTCTGTCGCTCTCAAATAAATAAATAAAAATTAAAAAAAAATTGTAAAATTAAAAAAAAATTAAGTAAAAAGGGTTGGAGAGATGGCTTAGCAGTTAAGGCACTTGCCTGAAAAGCCTAAGGACCAAGGTTCAAGTCCCCAGGCCCCACATGAGCTAGATGCTCATGGTGGTGCATATGTCTGGAGTTTGTTTGTAGTGGCTAGAGGTCCTGGCACACCCATTATCTCTCTATCGCTCACATAAATAAATAAATAATTTTTTAAAGTAAAACGAACAAACAAAAAAAGCACCCTAGGAGAGGGAAAGGTAGATGAAAGTGGGGCATGGTGGTACATGCCTTTACTCCTAGCACTTGGAAAGCAGAGGAGGATCACTGTGAGTTCAAGGGCAGCCTGGTATTACTGAGTAAGTTCCAGGTCTGCTTGGGCTAGAATGAGACCATACCTCAAAAAACAAAAACAACAACAACAACAAACAAACAAAGGAAAGGTAGGTATAGTCAGACAGAGACCGGGGTACTAATCTCAGATCTTCTTTCAAGCTATGTGACCTTCAGATTGTAACTTACCCTCTGTATGCATCAGTTTCCCATCTATGAACGTGGAATGATGGTGTGGGCCCCGTCAGGAGATGGTTCTCATTTATGAAAGTATGCACGGGTGCAAGTCTAGACCACCAGTCAACACCGCCCGCTGTTACTGACCACTTTGTATCCTCTTCCTTTCCTGATCTTCCTTCTTGCTTCCTTCCCAAGGTCATCTACTAGCTGAGAAGCCAAAAACAACCTTTTCTGCCCCACTTCTCCTCTTCAAAAACGGTCCCGAAGCTGGGTGAGGTGGTGTACACCTGTAACCTCAGCACTCAGAAGGAAGAACTCAGGAAGACTGCCACAAGTTCAAGGCCAACCTAGGCCACATAGTGAGTTCCAGCAGCCTGGGCTATAGTGTGTGTTAGGTCAGGACAAAATGGAGTCACCGAGGACAGGAGGAGGGCGACAGAGACAGAAGGAAGTGGGTCATCCACATTCCTCAGGGAGCAGCCCAGCCATCATCCCTTCTTTGCCTAACAATGCCTCAGGTCTAGGTTTCCTGCCCCCTTATCTCTCAAGATACCTGGTCACTGTTTTGACCTCACACCCTAGCTATTTCCCTTCCTCACCTTCCCCCAACTGAATCTAACCCACTATCTGGAATCTCAAGTTGGCTGTTTTCCACTCTTGAGAGTCAGTCCTGGCAGCTCGTGTTTTTCCCAAATAAAAGCTTCCATCTTTGCCTCAGAGTGGTCTCTGTGGTCTTGGTTACTGCTGACCCTTACAGTGTGAAGCTGTCTCCAATAAAAAGGAAAGAAAAAACAAAAACAAACAAACAAACATAAAACATTATTTGGCTCCTAAATTAAGAATTGGACAGATCGTCCCAACACATGCTCGCCAGAGCTAAGAGCAAGAAGCCATCAGAGCCTCCATGTCTCGAGATTTCAGGAGCACAGCCCCTAAGGGACCTCCACAACCTCAGCTCTCTGCAGCTGTAGACCCCTCCCCTTTGCTCAGCCTTACCAAATGAACTCACAGCGTCAGCACACCACTGACCAGTATGCCAGGCCCTGGCCTTCCCGTGCTAGCCACAGAAATCCGGGTCACTTCGGAGCTTCCAAGGCAGGTGGCATCCCTCCTTTTGACAGTGAAGCAGGAAAAGCTAGAGTGCCTTGCCCGACGCGGGGCCCGAGCCTGGCAGCCGGATCCCAGCCCTCAGGTTCAGCCTTGTACTTCCTTGGTCTGTCAAGTTCTGCTCTACACCCCCAGCTCCTCCCTCTGTACACACGGGCCCTTCCATCCTAAGGTTCAGGCTCCCCGGTTGCACAGAAGCCGACAGAGCATGACCGCTCCCTGCCCTTGGCCTTTACTGCATAAGCTCGTCACGCCACAAAGAAGAGTGGAACATGAAACGTAAGCCAACATCCACTCATCACAGCATTGTCTTTTATTTTTCAGCCTCCAAAAAATTAAAACTACCAAATGAAGAAGCGGTGGGTTTTTATTTTTTTAATTGCTTCCGAGTATTTGGTGGAGAGAGTAATCTTGAGTATTTTGGAGTAACATTCCAACTGAGGGTCTCCTCTTAGAGCAAAGAAAATTGGTCTCCAATTCAAAGGAAAACATTGTTTTGCATGCTTACAATTTACCTACAGCAAGAATGCTCTCATCTGGAACTCAGTGTGGTCTCCTGCACAAGATGAGGCCAGTCAACAGGGGGCGGGCTCCTGACGCCCACCCTTCCCAGGGGAGCTGCTGGCAGTGACAGCTGCTGGGAGAGGGAGCCATGTTCTTCAGGGGTTTAGCCATGGCAAGGTGACCATGTTCAAGGAACCAAGCCCGCACGCACGTTCCTGCAGCACCCTTAAGTAAACTCAGTAGGACATGAGCACACACAACTGAAAGAAGGGGTCTAGATGGGAAGAAGGGGTTTAGTGGGAGTGGGAGGGGACAGGAAGAGTAAGGGGGGTGAATATGACTGAAATACATTATAAATTGTGAAAAAGAAAATAAAATGTAACAGGGGTGGGGGAAAGAATACATATCATTTGGCCTGTATACTGATGTGGTGTGGTGTGGTGTGGTGTGGTGTTGTGCTGTGTGTGTTGTGTTGTGTTTTGACAATGTATCCCTAGGTAACTGAGGCCAGCCTGGAACTCATGGTCCTCCTGCCTCAGCTTAAGTGCTTATAAGAGATTATAAGCATATACCACTATTCCCAGCCTGATTTTGTTTGGTTTTTAAACAGAAAATTTAATAAGCTTCTAGCCATTTTTTAAAAAGGGGGAAGGTGCTGGAGAGATGGCTTAGCAGCTAAGGTGCTTGCCTGCAAAGCCAAAGGACCCAGGTTTATTTCCCCAGGACCCACGTAAGCCAGGTGTACAAGGGGACGCACACTTCTGGAGTTCGTTGATAGTGGCTGGAGGCCCTGGCGCGCCCATTCTCTCTCTATCTGCCTTTCTCTCTCAAATGAATAAATTTAAATAAAGTATTCTAGTTGGCCACACTCCTCACCACTCCCCACTACCCCTTATGTAATGCTCCATGCTGTTAGCACCCAGGCCAAGGTCCTGGAGGCCCCGGGGTGGCAGCCTCTTTACCAGGCATTCCGAGCAGACAAGCAACACAGCTCAACGTCCTGAAGTCTTGCCAGACTCAGAAAACCTCTCCCACCTCCCTGCCTAACATCACTCCTGTGGGCACAGAGGAAGGTGTTCAACACCTCCGCAGCATCACCCAGCAGCCCAGCCCCAACGTCGCCCAAACTGCAGCTCACCTGCTACTTCGTGCCACTTCGCTCTCTCTTCACGGGAGTCATGGACACGTCCCCGTTGGCACTTTCGGTCCCACTGACGGACATCAAACTTCTCCGCTCCTTCTGATTTGCCTTATTTTCCACTTTTGTAACCCTGAACCTGAGGAGGGAAAAAGGAGGTGTCATGGGCTTTGCTGTCCCAGTAAACAGGAATTATGAGTGTGTGTGTCTATGTATATAATCTCAAGGGCATCCAACACAGCCAAAAGTGAGAACAGTAATGAAAACCACACTCAGTGGGCTGGAGAGATAGATGACTTAGCAGTTAAGGCACTTGCCTGGAAAGCCAAAGGACCCCAGGTTCAATTCCCTAGGCCCCACATAAGCCAGATGCATAAGGTGGTACATGCATCTGGAGTTCATTTGCAGTGGCTGGATGACCTGGAGCACCCATTCTCTCTCTTCTCTCCCTCTCTCAGCCTCTTTCTCTCTCTCTCAAATAAATAGATAAAAACAGAAAGTAAAAGAAAAGAAAATCACACTCAAGACTAGGGACACGGGCACCCCACAAATGCTCCTGCCTCTCATTTCTACTCAACCACAGTGGCCATTAGACGGTGCATGTGCTGGGGCTGGAGAGATGGCTTAGGGGTTAAGGCATTTGATTCCCCCGTAAGCCAGATGCACAAGGTAGCACTTGTGGCTGAAGTTTGTCTGCAGTGGCTATAAGCCCTGGTGCACCCATTCTCTCTCTAAAATAATAAATAAATAAATACAAAGAGAGAGAGAGACAGGGAGGGAGGGAGGGAAGAAGGAAGGAAGGAAGGAAGGAAGGAAGGAAGGAAGGAAGGAAGGAAGGAAGGAAGGAAGGAAGGAAGGAAAGAAAGAAGGAAGGAAGGAAGGAAGGAAAATGCATGTGCCAAGATGCTGAGAACCTCACAGATGTGATTTCCACAGGAGGCAAGACAGTGGGACACTGGCTTACAAAGCAGACTGTCATAATCCAAATAGTCACTAGACCCCACAAAATCGTCCACCCGCCAGACAGCCCTACTCCGGCACACATATACTCAGAAAGAAGACTCCCAATGACGCACTCACTAGTACAAACTGCTTACAGGATGAGGAGGGGTCATTTCTGATTTTCAAAGGCAAATTTGGGCTCATTTTCATTAGAGATTAAAGAAATTAATGAAGAGAATTTCATTAAGAACTGAGTCATTTAGGAAATCTATTCAATCTTTTCCAAAACATCATCAAATCCCTAAAGTCTTTCAATAATAACTCCTAATTACGGTCTTAATTTCCCTTAAAATGATCTAAAATAAAACTGTCCTTTGTCTAACATGAGATCACCAACCCTGGGAAACAGGATGACTCTGGAAAGGAAAAGAACAAGAAAGGTAACGTGAACATGGCTCTGTTCCATCCACTAGAAGATTCCATTAAGTAAGACCAGCCGAAAACCAGTCAGCCATGATTAAGTGCCCATCGCTTCCAGCAGCCAAAAAAGAGCTGGATTCAGAGCATTGAAAAATGCATGCTGGATCTGAGTTGAAAATTTTCAGCACTTTTTTTAAGCAAAAAGAAGGTGCTTTGTGCAAACTGCTTCAGGTTCTCATCCATTTACATTCATAAATTCCCATGACTTGGACTCTTAATAAAACTCCGGTCATGAGTTGGACTGTTTTGCTATAAGAGGCAAACAGCCTTCAGTCCTGTCCTTGCAGCTGCTGAGACATACGGTGACACACAGCCAAGTGAAAACAGTGATAACGATTTTAAAAACAGCCAGCGTTTCTTCAGCAAGTTCCCCGAGCTGGTCTAAAACCTTTCTATGAGGCTCCATCTGCCAGGCGTGGTCATGTGGTGGCGCACGCCTTTGATCCCAGCACTCGGGAGGCAGAGGTAGGAGGATCCCTGTGAGTTCGAGGCCACCTTGAAACCACACAGTGAAATTCCAGGTCAGCCTGGACTAGAAAGAGTAAGAACCTACCTCAAAAAACCAAAAAACAGGGCTGGAGAGATGGCTTAGCGGTTAAGCGCTTGCCTGTGAAGCCTACGGACCCCGGTTCGAGGCTTGGTTCCCCAGGTCCCACGTTAGCCAGATGCACAAGGGGGCGCACGCGTCTGGAGTTCGTTTGCAGAGGCTGGAAGCCCTGGCGCGCCCATTCTCTCTCTCTCCCTCTATCTGTCTTTCTCTCTGTGTCTGTTGCTCTCAAATAAATAAATAAATATTTAAAAAAAAAAAAAAAAACAAAAAACATGACATCACGGCTGCCCCAAGAGGCGGGTGTGTAACCACCTTCTCTCTTTCCTCAGAGGGAAAAGACAGAGTGAAGTGACACGCTGTAAGCAGTGAAGCCGGGACCGGCACAAGGCGGGTGCAATGTGTCCGCCTACTCCTTCCAAACATGTGGCAGCAGAAGAGCTGGTGGCATGACGGTCACCACTTCCCCAGCCTGACTCCAGCATGGCCAACCTCCCCCACCATCTCACAGCTTTTCTGGGGGGCATCGGCAAGGCGCTTTCTGCATGAACCTCGGACAGTGGATCCGCATCCCCAGCAAGCATGCTCACATCGTCAGACCTCCCTACCCAACGTGGGTCATAGGGAAGCGATGCTTGGGGACAGAGGCCCCCAGGTCACACAAGAGGTGAGCTCAAAGAAAGTAGTTACCCCCAACTGGAAAGTTCTGGTCCCAGTCCATCTCTTGTCCTCTGTTGCACAACATTTCCCAGTTGCCTGGCATGTGGCGCGGCCAGGTGATAGATTCTAGACAGTGTCCTATGAGCCCAAAGACAGGCGCCAGTCCCAGGCTGGCCTCACTGAGCACCCTCCTGAGCATCCTCCACAGGCTTCCTGCTTAGCTGCAGAGCCACACGTGGAAGGGGCCCGGGGCTCTGGGTGGCTACGTGCAGAGCCACACACCTGCTCTGAATCTCTACAAGTGAAACAGAAACATGTATCCTGGACATAGCTGAGAGCCTGGGCACCATCTGTTACAGTGAGTAATTGATTATTTACCTTAATTCATAATGTATCCCACCTGGCCTATCTCAAAAGCTGCCTTTTAGGCTTTTTCTGCTGTTGGAGGTTTCCAGGAGGCAGACAAGAAAACATCTAAGAAGCCCAGGAGGAGAACCTAACTCTCCATTGAAGAGCAAAGTGCAAAGCCCTCACCAGGGCACCCATGCTCCACGGAAACCTTACCTGCCCACCGAGAGGACGGTGACCTCGCCTTGCCGCCGCGGCCGGCCCTCCCTGGGCCTGCTGGTGGGTCTGATGAAGTGCCACCGCTTGTGTCGGCACCGCTGGCACACATCCTGCTCGACGACGCCGCCCACCGTGTGCAGGTGGTGACCGCACACGTGCTTCCCCGGGGTGCCTCCCGGTGACAAGGGCCCAGGGCTCACAGGCGGACTCCCGGGGGTGCTGGGAGTCAAAGGACTAAGGTGAGGAGAAAAGAGAAAAGGAGCAAAGCTAAGCTTGTGACTTAAAGAGAAATTCAGCGAAGGCCCTTCCCTAACCCCATGATGTAAGGTTTACAAACCATCTTCCAATATTACCAATAAATAAACCTTGAGAACTGACCATGGGCAGCAGGCATTCAGCTCCTGGGACCACTACACAATGACAATTCTTTCCCAACAAAAATAAATGTGCCTTATCAAATCTAGGGAAGGAGCCAGAGCTTCTAAGAATGATAAATAAACTGTTTGACTGTTTATATTAACTTTCTTTCCAAAAACCCTCATCGCTCTTCTCTTGCAGCCAGACTAATTGCTCATGCATAGCCAAATGTCTGCCTGGAACGCTAAAGAACATATGTGCCATCGAAGGGAAAAAAAATTACAGCCGAGTATCGGAAGACTTAAAGTGGCCAAGATACTGGATCCAATTTGACGCAATAGTCAAAGGAAAAATGCTTGCAGGTCAAAATACCAAAAGTAAGCCAGGTGTGGTAGTGCACATCTTTAATCTCAGCACTCCGAGGCAGAGGTAGGAGCATTGCTGTGAGTTCAAGACCAGCCTGGAAGTACAGAATGCGTTCCAGGTCAGCCTCGGCTAGAGTGAGACCCTACCTTGAAAAAAATTAAATTTAGAAAAAATATATATGTATGTATATGTGTGTATGTATATATGTACGTGTGTGTATGTATGTATATGTGTATATATATACACATATATATATATGTACATATGTATATATATACACACATACATACACACATACACATATCTCAAAAGTGATGCTCAAAACAGATCCTGGTTGTGTTGGTGACAATAATAAAACAGCTAAGTCTTAGCCGGGTATGGTGGTACACACCTTTAATCCCAGCACTAGGGAGGCAGAGGTAGGAGGATCACCATGAGCTCGAGGCCACCCTGTGACTACATAGTAAATTCCAGGTCAGCCTGGACTAGAGTGAAGCCCTACCTCGAACAAAAAAAAAAAAAAGCTGAGTTTAAGAAGTTTATATCTTTTACTTTAGTTAACCCTCACAAAACTTATAATATAAGTATTAACATCCTCATCATAAAAATGAGGACATGGGGCTGGAGGGATGGCTTAGCAGTTAAGGTGTTTGCCTGCAAAGCCAAAGGACCCCAGTTTGACTCTCCAGGACCCACATATGCCAGATGTACAAGGTGGCGCATGCATCTGGAGTTCATTAGCAGTGGCCGGAGGCCCTGACATGCCCATTCTCCCCCCTCCCCTGCCTCTTTCTCTCTCATAAATAAATAAAATATATATTAAAAAAAATAAGCCGGGCATGGTGGCACATGCCTTTAATCCCAGCACTCGGGAGGCAGAGGTAGGAGGATCACCGTGAATTCGAGGCCACCCTGAGACTACATAGTGAATCCCAGGTCAGCCTGGGCTAGAGTGAGACCCTACCTCAAAAAATTAACAGTCGAGACCACTTTGGTAAGTTAGGAGAGACGGACCACACTAGCTAACATATAAAGAACATAAGTATACTGGCCAGACATGGACTACTTTCACAAGGCACATGTCAAGGTTCCTTCTGCTAGAAAAGGAAGAATACGAACAGGACATGGCGGGACTGACCAGGACTCAGTCCTCTGGTCCACATGATACAGGTGGGGCAACGAGTCCTGCAGAGCCTGACATCTGAAACCGACACCTAAGCCCCGAAGCCGCACACCCAGCCGGGGTCAGCGGAATCCAGCGCCTGAGTGAGTGGCTGACAGGCCGTTGATCTGCGCTCATTTGAAGAGGTCCAGGCCACGCATGACTGAGACAATCTGAGCAGCAGAGACAGCCAGCCAAAAGTCCCCAGGTGCTATTCAGGGAGGCCTTTATAAGTTGCTCAAATACAAACACACTGCAGGGCCTTCCCTGGGGGAAACGTTATCCTGGTATTTATTAGAAAGCTGAGCTCATGTTTAACTGTATTCATTCCACAAGCATTGACCAAGTACCAATGGGTACAAAGTGCAATGACAGCCACTACAGATGTCCCAAGACAAGTGGCACAACAAAACCCCAAATTAGCAGGGCATGGTAGTGCACGCCTTTAATCCCAGCGCTTGGGAGGCAGAGATAGGAGGATCACTGTGAGGCGGAGGCCAGCCTGAGACTACAGAGCGAATTCTAGGTCAGCCTGGGCTAGAGTGAGACCCTACCTCAAAAAAAAAAAAAAAAAAAAGAAGTTAAGACGGTCTTACTACACCCCAGAGCTTCCTGTCCCCAACACCCGGCCCTCTGCAGGACCTCCCCGCTTAACATGCACGTCGTATATGGCCAGCTTGACCAACATTAATACTGAAGACGCCAGTTGCATGGCCCACATGAAAAGACCCAAACTCACTGCATGTCACCCAATCTCAATTCAACCTCCTGATGCTTCTCGCTCCTGCATATTCTCTAGCACCCCAGATCAACCATTCCCAGGTAGACGTTCCTCTCTCTGCAACCAGCCCCTGCCTCTTTCACTCCTGGTTCACGCAGTTCCTTTTCCATGAACCTCGCTAACCCCTCTCTGAGCCCCCCAGAGTCTCCACCACAGCATATTCCAGCTCCTCCCATAAGGCCTTTGGGGCAATGGTGTGATTACCCTGCTTTCTCTAACAGCACACCCTGCATATAGCAGCGCCAATCCATGCTCCCTACTGGAGAAACAGAAAATTAGGTGGGAATAGAGCGAGCTATAATGAATTATCATGGAATTTGGCGATCAATTACCACCACCTACAACCACTAATACAAAAACAGATGGTGGCAGGTATCCCCAACCAACTTGGTTATTCTCTAGCTATCGATGTCCCTAAAGTCCCTTCAGGGCCAGAGGTGCTCTGTGTTCCTGGTAAGAGCCCAGGGAAGTTGGCACAGGGGTTCTCTCCATTTTACAGGCAATATAGCAGGCCCGGTTCACTAGCCCAGGGACCGGCAGTGGAGGCAGGAGACTCCGCCAATCTCCCACCAGGAGCCCATGTTTCCACTCTTTGCCCTGCCTCACTTTCCCCAGCACTATGCTCTGACACAAGAGCTCCCGGCCAGGAGGACACAGTCCAGCAGGGGGCACTGATAACGTGTGGGGACATTTTGGGGTTGTCACACCTTGTGTGTGGGGGGGGGGGTGGACAAGGGCAGTGTTCTGGCATTCAGTGAGTGGAGGTGAAGAAAAACCGCTGTTCAATATCCCATCCATCAAGTGACATTCAGTGACAAGCCAGCCCTTCCCTGGAGGAGGCGCACTCACCTATCAGCATCACACACGCTGTTGTCTGCCACCATGGCCTTTAAAACATCTGCATTTGCTGAGGAATAAAGAGAGAAAGAGTTATGGTGAGGTGAGTGAGTCGCCCCAGCAGAAGAGCTGTCTGTGAAACACCTCGTTAGCTGTCTTAAGTTCACAAAGGAGGTCCAGAGCCTGGACAAGGACGAGGAAAGAAATTAATGTTCCATGTGGGCCTTCGGGCTTCGCGTTGACCACAAAAGCTCTCAAGTCTGGACGGATGCTTGAAACTTACACATAATACAGGCTAACAAGTTAGACTTATAATGTTACTTCTTTTTTGGGGTGGGGGAGCAGAGTCTCACTGGATCCCAGGCCAATGGGAACATCACTCTATAGTTGCAGGCTGGCTTCAAAATCTCATCGATCCTCCCACCTCTGCCTCCTAAGTGTTGGGATCAAAGGCGTGTGCCACCACACCTTGCGATGTTCACTTCTTTAAAGATCCAAATATGCGAGCTATTACCAAAAGCAAACTGAAACTAAGCTCCCGGGGCCCTGCCCACACCCACACCTCACATTCTTTGCAACTCTTGTAGAGTGGCCAAGCTCCTCTGAGTAAAAAGCTGCAGCGAACGGCAGGCTTCTCTTGGCTATTCAATTAGCAAGGCCAAACGCTGTGACTGACTCCTAACCTTTTCCATTGATTTTTTTTTTTAAAGCACTGTTCCCATGACTAACCACAATAAATTCTCCAGAGAGGAAAGAATTAAAAAAAAAAAAAAAAAATCACTATTTACCATGTGAGCCAAGGGCAGCATTTAACATTTAACATTCAAATGACATCCCCGGGGGAGGGCAATCAACCTCTGCTACTGGAAGTGCTGAGGCCAGGCTACCTCCTCAGCCCCAGATGGGAGCCCCTCCCCACATTTCCCTTCAACATCCCCCCATGAACGTCTAAGCTGAAAGTGGAGAGAGAACCACTCCTGTGATAGTGCAGATCAGTGCCCCGCATCAAGATTTTTTTCTGACTCCCCCATGATCTAATTTGTATCCTCTTGGGAAGCACAGCACCCCATTACAACCTTTAAGAATGCATTTGAGGGCTGGAGAGATGGCTTAGCAGTTAAGCGCTTGCCTGTGAAGCCTAAGGACCCTGGTTCAAGGCTTGATTCCCCAGGATCCACATTATTAGCCAGATGCACAAGGGGGCGCACACGTCTGGAGTTCGTTTGCAGTGGCTGGAAGCCCTGGCGCCCTCATTCTCAATCTCTCTCTCTCTCTCTCTCTGTTGCTCTCAAATAAATAAATAAAAATTTAAAAAAAAATTTAAAAAAAAAAAAGAATGCATTTGAGTAAGAGCCAAAGGAAGGGTAGGACTCCTTACAATGTGCTCCCTCCAGACACAAAATGGCCTGGATATCCATGACCTCACAGTGCCTGACACTACCTACACAAGACCATCCTAAGAGGAGGAAAAGACCATGACATCCAAATAAAAGAGAAACTGATTGAGATGGGGAGAGGATATGATGGAGAATGGAGTTTCAAAGGGGAAAGTGGGGGGGGTGGTAAAGGAGGGTATTACCATGGGATACTTTTTATAATCATGGAAAATGTTAATAAAAATTGAGGGAAAAAATGTATTTGAGGATGGTTGTTTTAAGAAATATTTACACGAATGCCATCTTTTCCTAAAATAAACTTTCCTTGCCTGTTATAACTATGATATGAGGCTGTCCAAATGCATGGGGGGGGGGGCACAGATGCTTTTGTCATTACAACAAAAAGTACAAAAAGTGGATCCAGGGCTAGAGGAATGGCTCAGTGGTTAAAGGCACTTGCTCACAGAGCCTGACATACTGGGTTTAATTCCCCAGTACCCACATAATGCACAAAGTGGCCCATGTTTCTAGAGTTCATTTGCTGTAGTAAGAGGTTCTAGAATGCCCATTTTATCTTCCTCTCTCTCCCACTCTCCCTCCCGTCTTCTCTCTCTCTCCCCCACCTTTCTCTCTCATTTTCCCCACCTTCTCTGCTTGCAAATAAATAATAAAAATATTTTTTAAAGCAGACCCATAATGTCTCCTCCCATTCAACAAAAAAAAGACACAGTGCCCTCTGTAAAAACATACTTTATCTTTTTTAAACATTTTGTTTATTTATTTAACACAGAGAGAGAGAAGAGGTGTGCCAGGGTGTCTAGCGACTGCAAACCAACTCCAGATGTATGTGCCGCTTTGTGCAGCTGGCTTATGTGGGTACTGGAGAACTGAACTTGGATCCTTAGGCTTCGCAGGCAAGTGCCTTAACTGCTGAGCCATCTCTCCATCCCCATACTTTATCTTTTTTTTTTAATTTTCTTTTGTTTATTTTTACTTATTTGAGAGTGACAGAGAGAGAGAGAAAGAGGCAGATAGAGAGAGAGAATGGGCGCGCCAGGGCCTCCAGCCACTGCAAATGAACTCCAGATGCGTGCACCCCCTGTGCATCTGGCTAACGTGGGTCCTAGAGAACTGAGCCTCGAACCGGGATCCTCAGGCTTCACAGGCAAGTGCCTAACCGCTAAGCCATCTCTCCAGCCCCCCATATTTTATCTTTTTAACAATATTTTAAAGCTGGACATAGTGGTGCATGCCTTTAGTCCTAGCACTAAAGAGGCAGAGGTAGGAGGATTGCTGTGAATTTGAAGCCACCCTGAGAATACATAATGAATTCCAGGTCAATCTGGGTAAGAGCAAGACCCTACCTATAACATACAATAACTAGCCAGTTTACTTATTCTGCCATAAGAACAGAGAGAAAGCAAAAAGGGTATGAAACCAAGAATAGTAATAATAGTAAGTACAGAAACAAGCTTTCTAGGGCTGACGAGATGGCTAGCAGTTAGGCACTTGCCTAAAAATCTGAAAGACTCAGGTTTGATTCCCTAGGACCCACATACACCAGATGCACAAGGGAGTGCATGCGTCTGGATTTCATTTGCAGTGGCTGGAGGCCCTGGTATGCCCATTCTCTCTCTCTCAAATAAATAAATAAATAAATAAATAAATATTTTTTTAAATAAATGAGCTTTCTACAAACAACAGTTTATAAAGCTGAGGAAAAAAAAATTGCCTTCCATTAATTGATGAGTATCTATGATGAACTACCAAATTGTAAACGGACTTCAGAAAGATAAAGCATATGAAAAATAATAAGCTTTTTTTTATAGTCTTGAGTTTCTCATGTTTTCATGTGACTCGCCCTGATTTTTTTGTCTCAGGAATGTTGAGGAAATGGCTCCTTGTTTGCTCTGAGTAAAGTTTCTGAGTGCAGTCTCTAACTTCCATGCATACAATATGCACACCCACCCTGTCTGAGGAAGGTCGGCCTGACACAAAACACACACATATATGCATGCATAGACACATGCCCCTGGCCCTGGGTGAATCTCCGAGGCCACATCAAGGAGGAAACTCCAGTAAAGCCCTCCTTGGGAACATTTCTGCTGTGTGAAGAGAAAACCTTCTCTTTGACACAACCACCAGGACAAAAACACATGTTTTAATTTTGTTAGGACATTATAGCAAAAGTTCTATTGAATCTAAATTCTACTAAATAAGAAGTTGATCCATGCTATCCATGGGAGGATTGGTTCTAGAACTTTCCAAAGATCACAAAATCTGCAGATGCTCACATCCCTTATCTAAAAGGGCACAACATTTGCATGTAACCTGCACACAGCCTCCTGTGCACAATAAATCATTGCTAGATGACTTAGAATAGAAAATAGCATGGAAATGCTATGCAAATAATTGTTGGAGTATTGCTAAGGGGTTGCTGACAAAGGAAACCCACTTTTAGAACACTTCGCCTGCAGTTGGCTAGAGTCGCAGACGTGGAGCCCTTAAGTACAGAGGGCCAACTGTATGTCCCCTCCTTGCGCTTTACTCCTAAGCCCAAAACACCATAGGTCAACACTTTGCCAACCATACTTTGTTTCATGCACTTCTCAAGAATGGGAAGAACCAGTTATAAAGTGAGGAAAACCTATTGAGAACACAGAAATTTTTCATTTCTCTTTTTTTTATATATAAAATTGGCAAGGCCTGTTGGTACACGCTTTTATTTTTTATTTTTTGGTTTATTTTTATTTATTTATTTGAGAGCCACAGAGAGAGAGAGAGAGAGAGAGAGAGAGAGAGAGAGAGAGAGGCAGAGAGCAAGAGAGAGAATGGGCGCGCCAGGGCCTGCAGCCACTGCAAACGAACTCCAGACGCGTGCGCCCCCTTGTGCATCTGGCTAACGTGGGACCTGGGGAACCGAGCCTCGAACCGGGGTCCTTAGGCTTCACAGGCAAGCGCTTAACCGCTAAGCTAACTCTCCAGCCCAAAATTTTATTATTTAGCTTACCGAGCCTCGAACCGGGGTCCTTAGGCTTCACAGGCAAGTGCTTAACCGCTAAGCTAACTCTCCAGCCCAAAATTTTATTATTTAGCTTACTGAGCCTCGAACCGGGGTCCTTAGGCTTCACAGGCAAGTGCTTAACCGCTAAGCTAACTCTCCAGCCCAAAATTTTATTATTTAGCTTAGCGGTTAAGCGCTTGCCTGTGAAGCCTAAGGACCCCGGTTCGAGGCTCGGTTCCCCAGGTCCCACGTTAGCCAGATGCACAAGGGGGCGCACGCGTCTGGAGTTCGTTTGCAGCGGCTGCAGGCCCTGGCGCGCCCATTCTCTCTCTCTCCCTCTATCTGTCTTTCTCTCTGTGTCTGTCGCTCTCAAATAAATAAATAAAAAATTAAAAAAAAAATACATATTTTTTTAAATTTGAGAGAAAATGGGTACACTAGGGCCTCCCAGGCACTACAAACAAGCTTCAGACACATGTGCCACTTTGTGCATCTGTGGGTACCGGGTATTCAAACCTGGGTCCTTTGGCTTTGCAGGCAAGCGCCTTAACTGCTAATCCATCTCTCCAGCCCTACACTTCTTTCTCAGTGGTGTGTGTGTGTGTGTGTGTGTGTGTGTGTGTGTGTGTGTGTGTATGCAGATATGCATGCATGTGTGTGCGCTTGTGGGACTGCCAATGACTCTGGCAGAGTCAGAATCAGATTAAATGGTACACCCATGGTGGGGAGCTGGTTGGTTTGGAACCCCTTCCCCCACATCTTAAAAGTGAGAAGTGTCTTGTGATGGGGCAGAAAAACAAAATGTGTCATCCCAGAGCATTACCTGATAGAGCCAACCTTCAAGTGAGTTAATGAAACTAAACTGATTTTCAAAATTAACACACAGTAGGTATGGTGGCACACACCTTTAATCCCAGCACTTGGGAGGCAGAGGTAGGGAGATCACCATGAGTTCGAGGCCATCCTGAGACTACACAGTGAATTCCAGGTCAGCCTGGGCCAGAAGGAGACCCTAACTCAAAAAAAACAAACAAAAAAATTAATGTCGTGTGTTTACACCATATACAAGAATGTCACCATGGCAACTCTCCCTTGAGAAGACAGCACTTCCTCTTGAGTGTATTTGATCGTCCTTTTTACTTAATAAACCCCCAACTCCGCTTCATATAAAAGAATACCCCCAGGTATGGTAGTGCACGCCTTTAATCACAGCACCAGAAGGCTGAATTAGGAGGATCAGATGTGAGTTGGAGGCCAGCCTGAGACCTCATAATGAATTCCAGGTCAGCCTGGGATAGAGGGAGACCCTACCTCGAAAAACTAAAAATGAAACCAAATAAATAAATAAATAAAATAATGAAAGAGGGTTAGAGAGATGGCTTAGCAGTCAAGGCGCTTGCCTGTGAAGCCTAAGGACCCACATTCAACTCTCCAGATCCCACATAAGCCAGACGTACAAAGGTGAGGCAAGCAAAAAGTCACACATGTCCACTAGATAGCACAAGTGTCTGGAGTTCAATTTCAGTGGCTAGGACCTGACATGCCAATCCTCAATCTCTCTCTCTCTCTTTCTCTCAGTAAAATAAAAAATGAGAGAGAAGAAAGGAAGGGAGGGAGGGAAGGAGGGAGGGAGGAAGGGGGGAGAGGAGGGAGGGAGGGAAGAAGCGAAGGAAGGAAAGAGAGAGAAGAGAGTCGGGAAGCAGGAGAGGTATTAGTGCTTCAGAAATGCTTGGTGGTACCTATAGGTAATCAAGACAATACAAAGGAAAGGGAAAAAATAATTAGCCAGGCGTAGTGATGCATGCTAATTTTTTTTTATTATTTGAGAGAAAGCGAGAGAGAGGGAGAATGGGCATGCCAAGGTCCCTAGCCACTGCAAATAAACTCCAGATGCATTTACCCCCTTGTGCATCTGGCTTATGTGGGTCCTGGGTAACTGAACCTGGGTCTTTAGACTTCACAGGCAAGTGCCTTAACCAATAAGCAATCTCTCCAGCCCTGGAACACGCCTTTAATCCCAGCACTGGGAAGGCAGAGGTAGGAGGACTGCCATGAGTTCAAGATCACCCTGAGAATATATAGTGAATTCCAGGTCAGTCTGGACTAGAGCGAGACCCTACCTCAAAAAAAAAAAAAAAAAAAAATGTAGTCTGATTTGCCCTTGAGAAGGGAGAAGATGTCATAATGTGTTTGCTCCAGGAACCCCAATCACTCCTCCTCTACTACAATCAGGGGAGGGGCCCACTGCAGACACCTTGGGCAGCCCGCTGTTTGTGTGAGCAGGGGCAAGTTTCGTACCATTTGGGCCTGTTTCCTAACCTGCGAAACTGAGCCCCAAAGAGGCCTGCTCATGCAGTGCTCGTCAGAGCTGAACGAGCTGTTTCAGGAGCTCTATACATTCATCTGCTCTACACATCCTTCCTTGAAGGAAGGCAGTGTATCTTTCTTTCATGGCACCAGAAATCAGAATAGGAAGAAACATGGGATATATACAGTTGGTACTGCCCGTGGTTTCAGGCCTCCACTGAGGATCTTGGCATGCATCCCCCAAAGAAGGAAGACCTCCCCCCTCTCATATAAAGAAGTATTACATAATCAATCTCACAGTCAAACCCCAGCTGTGCTACTTGGAATGGTACAATGCTGACAAATTGATTAAGCACTGTGGGCTTCAATTTTCCAGCTGTAAGTGGGAATGGGATGTTCAAATCACAGAGCTGTTAGTTCCTGGGAAGTCTGAGAGCGGATCAGACACACAGCAAGCATTCATGGGTACCATCAAACCTATGTGTACACGAGAACTTCAGTCCCTATCAACATTTTCAAAGTGAATTTATTTTAACAGATTCAATTGTCAGTCACCCGTCCCTCATATCACTGATTTAGCAGCAGCCCAGTCCACAGGAGCTCGGGCCCAAGGCTCAAGGCCCACAGCCCTGGGAGGCATGTGGAATGGAAAAGACGCTGAAGCAATAAGAGGAAGCCATGCCTCACTCAGAGCATGTTAATCATGGCTCAGAGACACATTTAGGCATCCACTGTGCAAATGAAAAAGCACATTTCTTAAATCTTTATTTATTTATTTGAGAAAGAGACATAGGCAGGTAGAAACAGAATGGGCACGCCAGGGCCTCCAGCCACTATAAAGAAACTCCAGATGCATGCGCCCTTTTGTGCATCATGTGGGTCCTGGGGAATTGAACCTGGGTCCTTTGACTTTGTAGGCAAGTGCATTAACTGCTAAGCTATCTCTCCAGCCTCTCCCCAAAAAGCACATTTTTAATGTAAAAGAAACATGCCTGTGGTGGTTTGATTCAGGTATCCCCCATAAACTTAGGTGTTCTGAATGCCAGGTTCCCAGCTGATGGAGATATGGGAATTAATGCCTCCTGGAGACAGTGTATTGTTGGGGGCGGGCTTATGTGGGAATCACAGCCAATCTCCCCTTGCTAGTGTTTGGCACACCCTCCTGTTGCTATCTATTGTCCACCTGATGTGGGCCAGGGGGTGATGTTCACCCTCTGCTCATGCCATTGTTTTTCCCTGCCATCATGGAGCTTCCCCTCCAGCCCGTAAGCCAAAATAAACCTCCCCCCCCCACCAAGCTGCTCTTGGTTGGGTGATTTCTGCCAGCAATGCGAGCCTGACTGCAACAATACTTAACGGTGTGCTTAAGCATATTATTACCAAATCCTCCCTGGAGGGGGATCTCTGAGAAGACAGGTTAGGATCCAAGTGTTTGGGTCTCTGTTTGTTCTTGTTTTAAAAACCATTCTAATAAGCTTGTATACTGAATTTTTGCAAACTAGAAATTAAACAGGAGAAGTACCATTACATGGCTGAAAGGGACGTTGTCGTATTTGGAACAAGAAAGAGAAGGTGACCAGGTGGATTTAACTCCTCTGAGCCTTCTTTCCTTCATCTGTAAATTGTAAAACTGTAAAATACCAACTTTACAGGAATACACTGAGCTCACACACATAAAGCTCCTAGAGCTATGTCAAATACACAAAGCACAATCAACAAACAGCAGTGAGGAGCTTGAGAGATGGCTCAACAATTTAAGGTGCTTGCTAGCACAGCCTGACAGTCTAGGGTTCAAGTCCCCAGTACCCACATAAAGCCAGATGCACAAGGTGGCAATGCACCTGGAGTTCATCTGCAGTGGTGCACTCATTTCTCCCCTCTCACTCTCCTTGCAAATAAATAAATAAAAGTATTTAAAAAGAAAAAGAAAAGAAGAAAGAAAACTAGGGAGGTGGAGAGATGAATCAGTGGTTAAGGCTCTTGCCTGCAAAGCCCAAGGACCTGGGTTTTCAACTCCCCAGTATAGCCAGATGCACAAAATGGCAAATGCATCGTGAGTTCATTTGCAGTGGCTACAGGCCCTGGTATGCCTAACCCCACCCCAAATAAAAATATTTTTAAAAAGAAAAACAGCAGTAAAAATACTATTCAAGCATAGGAAACCTGCTCCCCTAGGTGGAAAAAAAAAAAAGTGCTGAACAGTCAAACCCACTGACAAACAAACGGCCTGTGCCGGGTGGTACCCTTGCAGATTGAGAGGACAGGGGTAGGGGATTCCCAGAGAAGGGCAGAGGGCAGAAGAGGAAGTGTGTACTGAGGGGTACAGGCTCAGTTCATCCTTTAGGCCAATGTCTAGCAGCACAGGCTCAAGAGTCAGCCTGCGCCGAGCAGACGTGACAGCCCAAGGACAAGCAGTCATTAAACTGTACCCAAAGTGTGCGGATCCTCAGCATGGAGTATGTGGGCAAGGAACCCCACACGCCTTGAAACTCTCTACGAGCATGAGATCTGATTCAACTCAGGTGTGCCCCAGAATTCGTGTGTGGATGATAGTAGGTGTGGTGGTTTGATTCAGGTGTCCCCCATAAACTTAGGTGTTCTGAATGCTAGCTCCCCAGCTGATGGAGATTTGGGAATTAATGCCTCCTGGAGGGAGTGTATTGTTGGGGGCGGGCTTAAGGGCTTTATAGCCAGTTTCCCCATGCCAGTGTTTGGCACACCCTCCTGTTGCTGTGTCCCACCTTATGTTGGCCAGGGGGTGATGTCCACCCCTCTGCTCATGCCGTCGTTTTCCCCTGCCATCGTGAAGCTTCCCCTCGAGCCTGTAAGCCAAATAAACCTCTTTTTCCCAGAAGCTGCTCTTGGTTAGGTGATTTCTAACAGCAATGCGAACCGGACTGCAACAGTAAAGTGGTACCGAGGAGTGGGATTGCTGCTAGACACCTGACTATGTGGCTTTGGCCTTTTGGAGCTTTTTTTCAAGAGGAAAGTGGAAGGAGTTGAAACCTAGGCCTAAGAGATGCCTTGCAGTGCTGTAAGTACAGCTTAATGGACTATTCTGGTCTGAGCTCTAAGACCTGAATGCAGTAAGAACTATGGACTGTGAGGTTTGGCTTATGAGGGTGAGAAAAAGCTGTGCCTGGACTGGGCTAGCAGTTTGTGTGAGAAGCTTGCTCTTGTGCCCGTGTCCTGAGAAGTTGTGCAGGGTTGCTTAGCGTAGAAATGAACTGGTGTGTGCAGAGGGATATGGCACAGAAAGGAAAATCTTTGGGTGAACTGCTGCCCATTCAGCTGCAACTGAGAGATGACAACCTTTCAGACTGGGCTAGCTGACCTGTGCTGGGGCAACAGAAAGAATGTCAACTCTTTTGAAGGGGCCTGAGTGCTTAAGGAGTCCTGTTCTTCAAAGTCTGCTTTATTCCCCCCCTGGATTAACAAATTGGCACCCTACCTGGTATCGTGGAGTATAAGAAATGCTGGAAAGAGGGTCATTGAGTTTGCAACACGGTCTTGTGTTTTGGAAATGGCCATGGGCAGTGTGAAGCGGGTTTGCTGGTTGCCTGCATAGAGACCCCATGGAGCCATGAGGATGAACCGTGGCTTGCAGTGGAGACCCAGTGGAGATGCCGGGACCATGAGATGGCTGCCGAGGAGCTGCCGGCCCCGATGAAGTTTCCCGGGACTGTGAGTAGCCTAGCTGGAGGGGTGGAATTGGAATGCCAGAGACTTGTTGCTGGTTAGAATTATCGGACTTGAAGATTTGTCACTGGCTAGAGTTGCTGGACTTGAAGCTATAGAGTTTGATGTTTGCCCTGGTTATTTTAAATCTTGTATTGGTTGAATGTTTCTTTGCTATGCCCAATGCCATCTTTTGCAGTGTGAATATTTATTCTGTGCCATTCTGGGTTTTTTGAGGTTATATTTTGGTATTATAGCTCAGTTAAAAGATCTTAAACTATGGGGATGTATGAACATCATTGAGATTGATAAAAACTATGGGGACTTTTAAAGTCAGACTGAATGCATTGTATTTTACATCATGTATGGATATCAGTTTATGGGGGCCAGGGGCGGAATGTGGTGGTTTGATTCAGGTGTCCCCCATAAACTTAGGTGTTCTGAATGCTAGCTCCCCAGCTGATGGAGATTTGGGAATTAATGCCTCCTGGAGGGAGTGTATTGTTGGGGGCGGGCTTAAGGGCTTTATAGCCAGTTTCCCCATGCCAGTGTTTGGCACACCCTCCTGTTGCTGTGTCCCACCTTATGTTGGCCAGGGGGTGATGTCCACCCCTCTGCTCATGCCGTCGTTTTCCCCTGCCATCGTGAAGCTTCCCCTCGAGCCTGTAAGCCAAATAAACCTCTTTTTCCCAGAAGCTGCTCTTGGTTAGGTGATTTCTAACAGCAATGCGAACCGGACTGCAACAGTAGGAGACGGGGCCTTGGAGGAGTCTAAGGAGGGCTGTGCCCGAGTGCGTGGATAGGTGCCTGCATGTGTTTTTTTTTTTTTTTTTAATATTTTATTTATTTATTTGAGAGCAACAGAGACAGAGAGAAAGACAGATAGAGGGAGAGAGAGAGCATGGGCGCGCCAGGGCCTCCAGCCACTGCAAATGAACTCCAGACGCGTGCGCCCCCTTGTGCATCTGGCTAACGTGGGACCTGGGGAACCGAGCCTCGAACCGGGGTCCTTAGGCTTCACAGGCGAGCGCTTAACCGCTAAGCCATCTCTCCAGCCCTCTGCACGTGTTTTGAGATGCGTAGGTGTGGTAGTTATAATGCACAGTCTCCCCATAGGCCCGTGCATTTTGAATTTTTGGTCCCCAGCTGTTGGCAATTTGGGGAAATTGTAGGGCCTCGGGGAGAGGGAGTCCCTCTGGAACAGTATGTCACCGGAGTAATTCAGGCCAGCTCCAAGCCCAGCACTGCTCCCGGCAAATATGACAGGACATGAGGCCTGCCGTCTGCTCTCCCATGCTTTCCCCACCATGATGAGACCGCCCCTCAAAACCGTCAGCTGAAATAAACGCTTTCCTTCCATCAGCTGCTTCAGGTTGGGTGTTTTGTCCCAGCAACAAGATAACTGCTACAGTGGGTGATTGAGGGAAGGGCTTTCTTGTAAGGCACTCTCTGATGCAATTCATCTCTCTCACCATGTGGTGCCCTGCCCCAGGCCAGGATGCAACAAGAAGGCCCTCTCCAGATGCTGAGCAGATGCGGACTTCCTAGCCTCCAGACCATGAGATGAATACACCTCTATTCTTTATAAATTATCCAGCCTGTGGTACTCAGAGATAGATAGCAATAGCAAACAAGATAGTATCCTATTAAGATAATCACCAGCATTCAGAACAATGACCCTCCACTTAAAAAGATAAGGGTTTAAAATGTAGTTCAATAGGCCGGGCATATTAGTACATTTATAATTCTGGCACTCAAAGGTAGAGGGAGGAAGATCAAGAGTTCAAAGCCATTCTTGGCTACATAGTGAGTTGGAGGTCAGCCTGGGCCACATGAAACCCTATCTCAAAAAAAAAAAAAAGTATTTCATAAAGGGGGGGGGGGAGAAAGACACTAAAATCAATAAATCTTGCCAGGTGTAGTGGCACACACCTTTAATCCCAGTACTCGGCAGGCAAAGGCAGAAGAACTGCTGTGAGTTCAAGGCCAGCCTGGGACTACAGAGTGAGTTTCAGGTCAGCCCAGTCTAGAGTGAAACCTTACCTTGAAAATTCAAATAAAAAATCCATAAATCATAAGCTCTTTAATGTTTTTACACTAAGACAGGAATACATAGGAGAGAAAACCCGTAGGGGCAGAAAGCAAAAGTCTTATTTGCCAGTAGACGGGGGAGGTTGAAATAGGAAATATATATATGTATGAATGTAAAGTTTCAGCTTAGGATGGTGAAAAAGTCCTGAAAGCCACTGGATTCTCCCCTTCAAAATGGTCACCACAGTAGATTTCACGTGATCCGTATTTTACAATACAACAAACAGGAGTCAATGGGTTCCGAGAGCTTATTGTCACACCCTTCACATGTGCATGAGGTTAAGTATCACTGTGACTCCCATCTTACAGAAGGAATGGGCGCTTTAAAAAGTACTGTGATTTTCCCCAGACTGTGTACAGCCAAGGAAGTGGTAAGGCAGGGGCTGGATATAAGCTTACAACTTTGGACTGATGCTCTGCCACACCTTCACTGTTGAGAGCTCTCTGGGCTGGATAATGCTAGGAGCTGAAGGGCTAGGGAACACAGGTCAAACCAGGGGGGCTATACAAATACTCTCTTGTTAGCAGATTTTTATTAAAACTGAGCTGTTCTGCAGCATTCAGTCATACCGGGTGGGCTGGAGAAATGGCTTAGCAGTTAAGGCACTTGCCTACAAAGCCAAAGGACCTAGGTTCAATTCCCCAGTACCCATATAAGCCAGATGCACAAGGTGGCACATATGTCTGGAGTTCTTTTGCAGTGGCTAGAGGCCCTGGCACACCCATTATCTCTTTCTCTACTCTATCCGCCTTTCTCTCTCTCAAAGAAAGAAAGAAAATATTCAAATAGTCGTACCTTCAGAGCACTTGCTGCAGAAGCTCTGGGGGATGAATTGGATCCCTAGCACCCACATTAAAGAAAAAAAGAAAAATATTCATACCTTCATTTTTCATGATGTAGTGGACAATTTGTCCTACGGTGTCACTATTTTCATTGATACTGTCATTCAATTCTAAAACAGAACAGAAGACGGGAAAATGAGTTACGACTGGTCTCCAGCAACAAGTCACAAAGACATTTCAGTCTTACAGTCTAAGACCTCACTGAACAACTTCTAGGATGCTCAAGGACTCTCACACAATGCCAAGATCCTAGCTTTCTTCCTTCAGCCCCAAACTTTCCAGAGTCACATGCTACATTATTGACATAAGAAGCATAAAAAAGGAAGGCGGAGCCTCACGAAGCACTCAGAGCCTGAAGCTGGAGAGAGGGCTCCGTGGTTCCAGGTGCTTGATGTCCAGGTGCCCGGTGCCCACGTAAAGCCAGATGCGCAAAGTCGCACATTCATTTGGAGGATTTTTGTTTGTTTGTTGGATTTTTATTTATTTATTTATTTTGTCCTAAGAGGCCCTGGCATGGCCATTCCCTCCCCACCCCCACCTCCCCACAAATTCTCTCCATCTCTCTCTCCCTCTCCCTCTCTCTCTCTCTCTCTCTGTATATATATAGTTTTGTTTTGATTTTTTGGTTTTGTGAGGTAGGGTCTCACTCTAGCCCAGGCTGACCTGGAATTCACTATTTAGTCTTGGGCTGGCCTCAAACTCAAGGCGATCCTCCTACCCCTGCCTATCCCAATGCTGGGATTAAAGGCATGTACCACCACATCTGGCAATAAAAATATTTTTAAAAAGGAAGGATTCACAGGTGCCCATCAATCTCCACTGGCTTTCCATGACAACAGTATATCAAGGCCCTGACACCAGTCCCTGCTCTTACTGTTCTCTCATTACCTTAAACCCTCGGGGGAAATGAGAAGAAAACTAATTAAAAGAATTTCCTTAGATTTTATTCCAATTGTAGATTTGCTATACAGAGCACTAATTTATATTTTCAATGGGCTAAGTATTTATCCATGTTTATAAAACATTCTTACTCTTCTAAATATTTATTATTTATTTATTTGAGAGAGGGAGAGTGGGTGCTCCAGGGCCTTCAGCCACCGCAAACAAACTCTAGACACATGTGTCATCCTCTGCATCTGGCTGACATGGGTCCTAGAGAATGGAACCTGGGTCCTTTGGCTTTGAAGGCAAATGCCTTAACCTCTAAGCAATCTCTCCACCCTAACCCCCCCCCTTTTTTTTTTGTTTTTTCAAGGTAGGGTCTCGCTCTAGCCCAGGCTTTCCTGGTACTGACAATATAGTCTCAGGGTGGCCTCGAACTCATGGTAATCCACCTAACTCTACCTTCCGCAGCCCACCCTTTTAAATATAACTCCAAGTTACCTAAATTTTGGCCATGGTCATTCGCTCACAAATTCAGTCCACTTTGGGGAACTCTGAACCAGCAGTATATGTGACAGTCTCGGTGTGCAGGGATCAAACCTCTACTTGGAAACTGACCTATGCAACTTGTTTCAATGGGACAAGAAGGAAATGGGGAGTTTGAGAGCCTCCATCAGAGTTCGCAGAGAAGGAACTCAAGGGTGCATTGACTCTCCCCCCTCAAGTACTTCTCTCGCACGGCCTATGCATACTAGGGAAGTCAGTGGGGCAGCTGGTAGCCCAGCCCACCGGCAGCAGTCTCGAAGGGCGGGCTTCACCCTCTGTTGACAAACACTCCCTCGGGTTTGCTTGCTCTGTTCATGACTCATCCTGAGACCGTGTTCCTCAGCCTCAAAGGTCAGTGGGGTGGAAAAGTCAACAGCCCAGCAAGCTGGCCAAGGAATGAGGTTCCTGGCCCCACCGGCCCTGCAGGTTGACTCTGTGGGTGACCTGCTCCAAATGTCACCTCTCGAGAAAGATGCCACAGAGGGATGAGGGGGGATGCTGGTCAGGAAACCTCCCAAAAGCAGGACTGGAAAGCAGCACAAGTGTTAGAAACGATAAGCCTCCTGCAGCTCACACTTACACACCAGATCTTGCCTCACTTCTGCCACGCTGCGTGCACAAATATTTACTCACTAAACAAAATTTCAAGCACGTGGGCTTCAGAAGAAACGCCTCGAGTGAATGCAGCACCACAAACCAGGTAAGACTTGTTTAATTTTCCTGTCATTCTTATTTCAACGTGACTCAATAAATAACAGCAAAGATGGTGGCTCACTGCGAGGCCATACATACGTAACCAATCACCAGAATACCTTTCTCTGAATTTCCCAACAGCTCTCCAAGGTGGAGGTGACCCTCATTCAACTTAATTTGAAATGCCAATTTAATAAATGAAACATAAATTTAGGCTAAATTATGCACAGCAGGGCCTGGAGCGTGAATAACTGGCCTAGAGCCACCAGACCTCAGGGTCAATACCTGTTAAGTATTCAGTAAATAAAAACTCAAGGTATCATTCCTACAAAAGGTTGACATTACGTCATAACACAGGGGCTGAAATTAAAATGGACTGTTTTCTCCTCGTGAAGAAAGTGATTCCGTAAGAGGGGCTTCTTACTTAAAAACTGCCCCTCTGCCCCCACCTGTCACAACCCCCCCCCAATCAAAACAGCCCTGGTTAGTTACCTATCTTTTCCACCTTTTCCTCTTCGGCGTCTTGCTCAGCCTCGGTGGTACAGCGATAGCCTTTCTTCTTAAGCAGGTGGCAGATGAGGACACCAAAGAGACCCATGACAAAGAACACGGGGACGAGTGCGTACGCGATGTACTCTGGGTGGCCGTTGCCAGCGTTGTTTGTGGGCGGCGATGGGGTCGTCTCTGTCCGGGAGTGCATTGTGCGGCCGCCACCGTTGTCTATAGGAAGGAACACGCACGGCTATGTTAGAAATCGGTCATGACCCTCAGGGAACTTTCATGTTTTATCAATACTGTCTTCTTCAAAGCGCAGGCCACACGGAGGCTTGGAGTCCCAAAGCCCAGTCTCAAAGGGCGAGAGATTGGGCATGGGCTAAAACAATCCAAGGCCACCACCTCCTGTCCCTGCCACCCACAGACCCATCCCATCCTGGGTCATTTTGTTGAGAACCCCTTTAAGGCAGCTGCTTCGGCTGAGAGTCTTACAAGAAGTGGAATTTATGGGACGTCCCCCACACAGTATGCAAGCACTAAGTGCGGTACTTGGTGGTTAAATGCGCGGACCTGGGTTGAATGAACAGCTCCACCAGATGTACTGTGACAAGGAACAACTATCTAATGACTCAACACTTCAGTTTCTGTGTGTGTGTGCTATATACACAGGTTCATATGTGTATGGGCACCTGTGTATGTATTCAGAGCCTAGAGGACAAGCTTGGGTGTAATCCTCAAGAAAACCATCCACCTCTTTTGGAGACAAGGACTCTTTCTGATCCAGAGCCCACGGACTGGGCTAGATTATCTGGCCAACAAGAGCCGGGGATCCTTCTGTCGCGACTTCCCCAGCACTGACATTACGGGCACATGCTACCACACGTGGCTTTTTACGTGGGTACCAGGGATCGACCGCAGGTCCTCAGTCTTATGAAAGCGCCTTCTAACAGTACTACACATCTTCCTGTAAAGGTAAATAGACTCCTGCACGTAAGACACACAGGACTATTCCTGCAACAAGGGTCCACCTTCTTCCCATTTATACACCTGGGAAGCAAAGACGTGTGGATGCGAAAGTCACAGCGCTCCTGTCAAAGGGGTGAGAGAGAGTGTTTATTCTGGAGCCAATGGGTGACTGAGGCCTGGGAACACAGGTTTAGGTTACCCCAAACTCCATGTTCCAATGTATTAATTTCTCATGAAGGTTTTATAGTTACAGAACAAAATAAAGTCATAAATCAAAGCACATTTCAAATACATTGGCTGACTAAAGGGGGGGGGGATCTTCACCATAGGCCTCAGATGCTGTCTGATGACATTCTTAGCCCTTAGGTTAGTGGAAGTTGAGGTCTGTTCTTGCATTCTAAAACCTGATCAACTGATAGTCACTAGGATGCTAGGTCAGACAGAGGTGGGCAATAGATAGCTCTTAAGGGGCTAAGGTAGCCCAAGGTAATCTGGTTCTGACTTGCAACATTCCATGGCTCTGTGATCAGAAGGGCTGTATCAGTCCATTCAGCCTTGCCTGAAGTAGGTGCAGCAGATTCAGCTGGTTTCTGGGAACTTAAGTTCACAGATACCACACCAAGCCAGAGAGGCAAAGGTCTTCTCCTTGGGGAGCTCATGTTCCAGATGGGTTTAGGAAACTAACATATCTTGAGTAGGAAGAAGAGAGAAAAATCTGGTTGGCTTCAACTTCTTGGCTCAGGGTGCAGGCATAAACATGGGAGCTTGAGCTGGGCGTGGTGGTGGCCTACGCCTTTAATCCCAGCACTCGGGAGGCAGAAGTAGGTGGATCACTGTGAGCTCAAGGCCACCCTGAGACTACATGGTGAATTCCAGGTCAGCCTGGGCTAGAGCAAGACCTTACTTCGAAAAACCAAAACATAAAATACAATGAAATAAATGAAAGCTTGTGCATTTATTCCCTCAGTGACACAAATAAACGTTATTTGCATGCTTAATGTGGATCAGTCCTCTGCTGGGAAAGGAAGGTGATGGCAACATTAGGCAGCCCAGCCCGGAGGGTGGCTGGCATCAAGTGCATCCGTGTAAGCGTGCCCATGGCCAGACCAGGGCAGATGGTGAGAAGTGCCGGGGAAGGAACCCACAGACACTGGGAGGGAAAACTCTCAGACCTGTCTATGGTAACCAAGCACAGGGACGTGGTGCAGCGGGTGCATGGCTGGGGGAAGAGGAAAAATTTGCTTTCAGACATGTCACAGTAGCCGATGGACCCGTATCAGAGACCTGTAGGAGGTGCCACAAGACAGAGAATATGTCTGCGCACCCTGTAACATGCTCAACTAAGACAGCAGAGGACACAGGAGACCTGCAAAGTGTCACACCGGGGGACAATGGGGAGAGAAACAGATGAAGGGACAAACAGGTGGGTATAGAGTCAAGGAAAAAGAGGGATTAGGCCGGGATGAAGTTAGAATTCAGAATACTGATTCTGTGATAAAATGAAATGTCTTGAGCCAGTTGTGGTGGCGCACACCTTTAATCCCAGCACTTGGGAGGCAGAGGTAGGAGGATCACTGTGAGCTCGAGGCCACCCTGAGACTACATAGTGAATTCCAGGTCAGCCTGGGCCAAAGTGAGACCCTACCTCAAAAAGCCAAAAAAGAAAGAAAGAAAGGGAGGGAGGGAGGGAGGGAGGGAGGGAGGGAGGGAGGGAGGGAGGGAGGAAGGAAGGAAGGAAGGAAGGAAGGAAGGAAGGAAGGAAGGAAGGAAGGAAGGACTTGTATCAGGAAAACTCATCTAATCTTTTTTAAGAAATCCAGAAATCAGAAAAACAGTGACATCCAGTAATAAGCTTTTTGTATTTCTGGTTTTTTGAGGTAATGTCTCATGCTAGCCCAAACAAGGCTCAAACTCACAGAGATCGTTCTACCTGAGCTTCCGGAGTGCTGAGATTATACATGAGAGCCACCATGCCCAACTTTTTTTTTTTTTTTTTTAAAGCTAAGTTTTTTTTTTTGTTTGTTTGTTTTTTTTTTTTAATTTTTATTTATTTATTTGAGAGCGACAGACACAGAGAGAAAGACAGAGGGAGAGAGAGAGAATGGGCACGCCAGGGCTTCCAGCCTCTGCAAACGAACTCCAGACGCGTGCGCCCCCTTGTGCATCTGGCTAACGTGGGACCTGGGGAACCGAGCCTCGAACCGGAGTCCTTAGGCTTCACAGGCAAGCGCTTAACCGCTAAGCCATCTCTCCAGCCCAACCATGCCCAACTTAAGTTACGAGTTTCCTCAAGAACTTGGTGAAACTAATATCCCTATCACAGGGGATGAAATGCATACAGGTCACAGAGTCAGCAGTGTCAAAGGGAAGTTTAATTTGCAAACCAAAGACTGTGGAACAAAGGGCTACTTGTCTTTTCACATGGAAACATACATTATCTTTGAACAGAAAAAGAAATAAATCACTGAGTGCTTCAGTCTATAAAAGGTTGAATCAGGGCTGGAGAGATGGCTTGGCAATTAAGGTGCTAGCCTACAAAGCCAAAGGACCCAGGTTCAATTCCCCAGAAACCACGTAGATACATAAATGCCATCATGTGGGAACTTCCTACACTGAAACAGAAAACATGCTGTAGAGGTTTGTAGCCCGTGTGTAGGAGGCTGAACCATCTAAGTTTATGCAAGTATAGGACTGCCTAATGAAATATTTCTCACAATGTATTCCTATCATGACCGTATATAAATATTACATATATCAGAAATACTAGTATTTCTTCTTTTACTGTTCCAAATAAGTTTTCTTTGTTCTTTCTTTCTCTATCATATATTTCATGCAACAGGACTTGATAAAAACTGAGGAGTTTCCCTCAGAATCTTCCTCTGTTCCATCAGTCAGTGATAATTCTCTTTGGGGAGCACTGGGAAACAGAGATGAAAGCAAAGGGGTTCAGACGTGGTACCAAACAGCCCCTTCAGAATCAGGAGGTTGAGAAGGTATCTTCACTTTCAGTCTGACATCTAGAAAACCCTTGTGATTTGTGCAGCACAAAGGAAAGGCTCAACATGATAATGAAGGAGAAACGAGAAGCTGCCTCCCCACCACCCCCCCACACCCCCAGGGAAGGTCTCTCTCTAGCCCAGGGGGACCTGGAATTCACTATGTAGTCTCAGGGTGGCCTCGAACTCACGGCGATCCTCCTACCTCTGCCTCCCAAGTGCTGGGATTAAAGGCGTGCGCCACCATGCCCGGCAGAAAGCTTTAATAATACAGTTTATTTAGGACAGAGGCCCACAGAGAGAAGCTGCCTTCGCAGGATGAGAACGCGCAGCTGATCCAGTCTCCCCAAGGTGAGCGCAGGACCGGTGCCCCGGCTTCTTCCCCAGTCCAGCACCCCTGGGTGGGCTGGCCTCTCTGGGTCAGTCCCGAGACCATTAACCAGTCTGGTGACAGAAGGTCATCCTAATTAACTTAAAGGACTCCTCTGTCAGGTCCTGACACTCTCTTGGTGGGGAAGAGGAATTTCTCGCTCCCATGTAGCTGTCTCTGGCTGGGGCAGGGGAGGGCTCAGTTACTTCCCAGTGTGTCAGTTTCTCCCCTCTGCCAGCCTGGCCAGGGCAGAGAGGGGCTCTCCTTCCTTTTACCTGGATACTTTTCTGTTCCCTTACATGTGTTCTGTCCCCAGGCGCCTTCCCACTTTGTTATGTGTATCACTGTTCTCTAAGCTCGGGGTCTCCGCGTGGGTAGTGCTTTCCTGCCTACTCATGTTCAAGGGTCCGATCGCCTGCTCTCTGCTTTGGTACTTGCTCTTTCCTTAAGTCCTGAGTCTTCTGCCACCTAATCTCTTAGCTTCCTTCCATGTGAAGGTGAATGGCCAGTGCCCTGTGTTTTGCTCCCACATGTATGTCTGTTTCCTGGCCCAGGCGTTCATGTTCCTCCCACGCATGTGTGTTTATAGATCACCCCCTTCCCTACCCGAGGTTTCTCTGCAATGGAGATGCTCTGTCAGCTGACAGGCAAGGAGAATTCCCTTCCAGCCTGAGCCTTTCAGTTAGCCGCCTCCCTGGATCCTAAATTTTCTCTAAATAAACCTCATAATTCATAATTTTTTCTCTAAATAAATTCAATAATTCATAATGTATCCTCAGAGTCTGTTTTCTCAATGCTGCAAGGCCAGCCTCAGACTATATAGTGAACTCCAGGCCAGCCAGGGCTAGAGTGAGACCCTACCTCAAAAAAAATAAAAAAATAAATAAATAAAGAGGGCTGGAGAGATGGCTTAGTGGTTAAGCGCTTGCCTATGAAGCCTAAGGACCCCAGTTCGAGGCTCAATCCCCAGGACCCACGTTAGCCAGATGCGCAAGGGGGCGCACGCATCTGGAGTTCATCTGCAGTGGCTGAAGGCCCTGGCGCGCCCATTCTCTCTCTCTCTCTACCTGCCTCTTTCTCTGTCTGTCACTCTCAAATAAATAAATAAAAATAATAAGCAAAAAAAATTAAAAAAATAATAAAGGAAGGAAAGAAAGAGAACTTTCTGGAACTTGAGGCGTTGCTCTTGGCTCCCAGCCCTCACGCTGTGCAGAAGCCCATCTGTCTGTGCAAAGGGACCAGGAGCAGGCATCAACGTGCCAATCAGTTACTAAGCTGGCTTGGAAGTTGATCTTACAGCCAAGTTGATGCTTCACGGCGCACAGGCGAGCTGTCTGATGAATTCTGCCCTAAGTGTAGATCACAAGCCAAATAAATAATGTTGTTTGCAGACACTGGGCTCTGGTGACTTGTTACAGCAACAGCAACCACTCCTCTTGCAATCAATCACACAGTGAGGGGGAGATACGGCAGTAAGTAAAACATTCCAAAGGTCAGCGCAAGAAAGGAGCTTTTGCCACCATTATCAGAGATCCTCAGCACTGAAGAAAGTCATCATCCAAGTGAACTTGAAGTGGAAATCCAGCTCCTCAGCTGCCCAAGCCACATCTCCAGTGCCCGCCAGTCACCTGTGGCTATCGTGACCACACCGGACAGGTCCGTTAGAGGACACTTCCATCTATCATGCCACAAACTTCTGATGGTCAGCTCTGTTATGACTTACAAGGAAGAGCTAACAAAAAAACACTGGGTTGGACTGAAGAGATGGCATAGCAGTTAAGGCACATGCCTACGAAGACTAAGAACCCAGGTTCGATTCTCCAGGTCCCACATAAGCCAGATGCACACAGTGGCACATGCGTCTGGAGTTCATTTGCAGTGGCTAGAGGCCCTGGTCCATCCATTTTCTCTCTTTCTCTCTCTCTCTCCATCTCTAATAAATAAATAAAATCTATTAAAAAAAAAAAAGAAAACACTGAGTGGAGAATTTACTATAATGATAGTACATTAATTATAATTATTAAATAAAGAGTAAGCTTTATATACCACAGTAACTACTAAATAACTGAATAATAAACAAAAGTCTTTGCAAATTTGTGTAGGTTTAGCTTTCAATAATAACATTAAAATTTGCTTCAAAAGCCAGGCTTGGTGGTACATGGCTTTAATCCCAGCTCTTGGGAGACAGAGGTAGAAGGATCTCCATGAGTTCAAGGCTACCCCGAGATGACACAGTAAATTCCAGGTCAGCCTGAGCTAAAGCGAGACCCTACCTCAAAAAAAAAAAAAAAAAAAAAAAAAAAACAATGCTTCAAGCCAGGCATGGTAGCACACGCCTTCCATTTCAGACATAGAGGCAGACATAGGAGGATCGCCATGAGTTTGGGCCCAACCTTAGACTACATAGTGAATTCTAGGTCAGCCTGGGATGGAGCGAGACCCTACCTCAAAAAAAAAAAAAAACCTCACAAAACAATAATAATTTGTTTCAAAACACCTGTGTCCCTCACCCTTCCAGCTGAATTGTATCTGAATTATGCACAGATCATTTATTAAAATGTTTATTTATTTATTTGTAAGCAGAGATAGACAGACAGAAGAGAGACAGAGAGAATGGGTGTCCCAGGGGCTCCAGCCACTGCAAACGAACTCCAGATGCCTGCACCACCTTGTACATCTGGCTTTATGTGGGTACTGAGGACTCAAACCTGGGTTGTTAGGCTTTGCACACAAGCAGCTTAACTGCTGAGCCATCTCTCCAGCCCCCAGATCATTTACTGAATCCACAGCAAAGATTGTTGCAGCATTATTTTTATATAAGTCAAAAACATTAATCCTTGCAAGTTTGACAGCGAGCTATCTAAATCACTCGTCACATCTCTCTGTGCTTGTGTGTGGATGTGTGCATGTCTGGGGGTACACATGTGTGAGCATGTGCTATGTGGAGTCCCCAGGACAACTTCAGGTGCTGTTCCCTATGTGCCATCCGCCACTTTTGAGATAACTCACCAAGTAAGCAACACTGACTGGCCAGCAAGCCCCAGGACTGTCTCTGTCTCCCCGTCCCCAGCACTGGGGTTACAAGCACACACCACCACACCCAGCTTTTCTTCCATGGGTTCAGGTCCTAATGCCTGTAAGGCAAGCACTTCACTGACTGAGCTAGCTTCCCAACCCTTATATATCACTTACTGGAATTATAGGCAGAAAGGACTTGTGGAATTGTTGTGGAGATACAGGAAAATGCAAGTGATCCAATGTTGAATCTTAAAAGTTGGATTCAATGTCTTACAATATGATCTGATTAGTACAACCCCCCAAAATGCAACAAAATATAAAAATGAGCTGGGCGTGGTGGCACACGCCTTTAATCCCAGCACTTGGGAGGCAGAAGTAGGAGGATCGCCCTGAGTTTGAGGCCACCCTGAGACTCCACAGTGAATTCCAGGTCAGCCCAGGCTAGAGTGAAAGTCTACCTTGAAGCAAACAAACAAACAAACAAATGTATGAAGACCAAAAGATTAAGTAATTCTGAATGGAAGAATAATGAGATTCATCTTAAATTTTATTTTTCATGTTCTTCTGAAATCCTATAAAATTACTATCCATTGCTTTTCTTTTGTTATTAATTATGAACTTCACTGTATGAACAAATTACATGTCAGTCATATTATTTTTATGTACTGCTTTTTACTAAAAAGAAAAATGTAGAAAAAGTCCATCCGGGGCTAGAGGGATGGCTTAGCAGTTAAGGCGCTTGCCTCTGAAGTCTATGGTCCCATGTTCGATTCCCTAGGACCCACATAAGCCATATGCACAAGGTGGTGCACACATCTAGAGTGTGTTTGCAGTGGCTGGAGGCCTTGGAGCATCCCTTCTCTCTCTATCTGCCTTTCTCTCTCCCTCTTTCTCTCAAAAGAAGTAAATAAATAAATAAAATATTAAAAATAAAAAGTCTATCAGCCACTTGGGAGTCACAGACCCCTTAAGAGTGATTCAAATCAAACTTTCAATTTTTGCCTCCAGTTTCTGCATGCTCTTAATTAATATAAGAGCAAGCAACATGATGATGATGCCCCCATGTTGCAGGTGTTTTTGTTTGTTTGTTTGTTTTTGTTTTTCAAGGTAGGGCCTCATTATAGCCCAGGCTGACCTGAAATTCACTATGTAGTCTCAGGAAGGCCTCAAACTCACAGCAATCCACCTACCTCAGCCTCCTGAGTGCTGAGATTAAAGGCATGCACCACTATGCATAGCCAGCTGGAACAAACACCTGACCAGAAGCAGCTTACGGGAGGAAAGGGCTTATTTCAGACTTACAGCATCCAGGGGAACACCATCAATGGCCAAAGAAGCTTCCACAGATGCAGAGCAGAAGAGACATCACCACCAACCAGCAATCATGAACATCCAGGGCTCAAACCACTCAGGACACTCCTTAAGGCTGGACATACAATCTGCCTCCAGAGACACCTTCCTGAAGGCTTCTGGAGACTTAAGTAGGAAGCTCAGCCTTAATCAAAACTCCCTGAGGCTATAGGGGACATCCATTCACATTCCAACCACCACACCCTATCTCTGAGCATCATGCTACCATCCATCCAGACCTGAATTCCAAAGGAAACAATTCTCTTTGGTGTCCTGCATTAGCTTTTGTCATCTCCTCTCCTAAATTTCTATGTTAAATGCTTTGAGGAGTGGGATAGATGTGTGGTCTGTAGTGTGGTACAGACCCGTGTGCATGCAGATGAGTGTTCAAGAGACACACGTGTATACAGAGGCCAGAGGAAAATGATGGCTGTCCTCCTCCATCGCTCTTGCACCTTATTTCTGAGACAGTCTCCCACTGAACCTGGCCCCCAAGTGTTTTACAACTAAACCAGCTGACCAGGAAACCCCAGTGATCCTCCTGTCTCTGCTTCCTTTAGGGCTATGGTTATAGACATACACAGCCACACTTGTTTTTTTTATGTGGGTGCCAGGGACTGAATGCTTGCAAGCCCTCAAGCCCTTTTACCAACTAAGCCACTTTATAATTCCCAGATGTTGAATTTTACACAATACTAAGAAGGCTTGAATATCTGTGTCTGTGTAACTGCCATTCTAGCTGTATTAAAAAAGTAAAGGGCTGGACAGATGGCTTAGCAGTGGAGGCGCTTGCCCATTCTCAACCTCCCTCCCCCCCCACTTCCTGCTTGCAAATAAATAAACTTTAAAAAAAAAAAAACAACAACAAAAAGAAAAAACAGAGACACAGCAGTAGGCAGGACACCCAGAGAAGGACTGATGCCATACTGCTGCGACAAGGGATCTACCCTGTGCGGCCCTGGGGAATAGATGCCTTGACTCTGTGCCTGGAGGTGCTGGAAGGACTTTCCAGGAGCGTGAATGGCAGGTGCTGTGGGAAAGCAATGAAATAAGAGGGAAGGGCCTCTGCTTTGATAAGCAGTAAGGTGGGTCCTCAAAAAAAAAAAAAAAATTAAAAATAGAACAATCATTTAATATTTAATCAAGAAATCTTGCTCTAGGGTTGATATCTAAGGAATTCAAATTAGGATCTTGAAGAGATATCTGTACTTTCCATGGTCACTGAATCACTGTGCACAAGAGCCAAGGTAAGAAAATAACCTAAAAGCTTCTTGGCAGAGAAAGAAGTGTGGTCCACATATACAATGGACCATTGTGTACCTTTGTAAAAGAAGGGAATTCTACTCTATGTGATAACATGAATGAACCTTAAGGACATTATGCTAAATGAAATAAGTCAGTCACAAAAAGACAAATACCACAGGATTGTACTTATATTGTCCCTCCTTAGCTAACCCCCAGTGGATTCCTGAAAACAAAGAAAGAAACTGAGCCCTCTGTGCATCATGTTTGTTCCTATATGTAATTCACCTGTGATGAAGTCTCATTTCAGAATTGGGCACAGTAAGAGATTAACAGTAGTCAACTAAAAATATACCATACTACAAGTTTTACATAAAGCCAAGTGTAGTGGCACACGTCTTTTAATCCCAGCACCCAGGAGGCAGATGTAGGAGGATCACCAGAAAGTTCAAGGCCACCCTGAGACTATATAGTGAATTCCAGGTCAGCCTGGGCTAGAGCAAGACCCTACCTTAAAAAAACAATATAAGGGCTGGAGAGATGGCTTAGCGGTTAGGCGCTTGCCTATGAAGCCTAAGGACCCCGGTTCGAGGCTCAGTTCCCCAGGTCCCACGGTAGCCAGATGCACAAGGGGGCGCACGCGTCTGGAGTTCGTTTGCAGAGGCTGGAAGCCCTGGCGCGCCCATTCTCTCTCTCTCCCTCTATCTGTCTTTCTCTCTGTGTCTGTCGCTCTCAAATAAATAAAATTTAAAAAAAAAAAGTTAAAAAAAAAAACAATATAAAAAAAAACTACGTGTGTGCGTGTGTGTGTGTGTGTGTGTGTTGGAAAGATGACTCAGCAATTAAGGTACTTGGCTGCAAAGCCTAATGAGCCAGCTTTGATTCCCCAGTACCATGTAAAGCCAGATGCAGAAAGTGGCACATGCATCTGGAGTTCATTTGCAGTGCTTGGAGGACCTGGCACAACCCTTCTCATTCATTCATTCATTCAGCCCGTCTCTTTCCCATCTCTCTCTCTGCTTAAAAATGTATAAAAATATTTTTAAAAGTTATATGAATGAATGTTCTCTCTCTCCTCTCAAAATGTTACTGTACTCTCTACTTTTCACTTAAAAGAAGCCCTTTGGAGTATCTCTTTGGCATATCCAAATTGCCATCATCACTACTTCTGCACTTCGGGGACACTGCCAAGTGACCGCTGGCACCCACACGCAGACACTACAGCACACCGGCTACCAGGCCATCCTCAGAGCAAGAGCATCCCGGACAAAGGCGAGTCACACCTCAGGCTATAAGGAGTAGGACAGAGCAGGATGGAAGAAAATTTCATCACAATACTCAGAAGGATGCACATTTGTATTAAATATGTTATTATTTATTTGCAAGCAGAGATAGAGAGACAGAGAGAGAGAAATGGGCCCGCCAGGGCTTCCCCACCACTGCAGGAGAACTCCAGATGCACGCACCACTCCACGTATCTGTCTTTACGTGGGCACTGGGGAGTCAAGCCCTGGCTGTTGGGCCTTGCAATCAAGTCCCTTTCGCCGCTGAGCCATCTCTCTAGCTCAGGATGTATGACGCTTTTATTTCTGGAAAGTTCCATTTAATATCATTGTGGGCAAATGAAACCACGGAGAGCCAAACCATGGCTAAGGGACCACTGTGGTGAAAGTCTACGAAGAGAGGAGACAGAAGCTAGGGGAGGAGGAAATGGATAGCAGCTGCGCAAAGGGCATCAAGTTTCAGTTATCCAAAAGTAAGTCTAGATTGCCACTGCACTGTAGTGTGCACTTAAGAACCTGGTGAGACAAAGAATGTATGAAGCGTTCCTACCACAATAAAGAGAGAGGTTGAGGAAGAACAGCAGGAGGAGGAAGAGGAGCCCATATAAAATCTTTAGGAGACTTGAGAATATTTCAGACAAATGAGGCCACATGGGGGAAAGGGCTGGAGAGATGGCTTAGCAGTAAAGTGCTTGCCTGTGAAGCTTAAGGACCCTGGTTCGAAGCTCCATTCCTCAGGATCCACGTAAGCCAGATGCACAGGGGGACACACATGTCTGGAGTTCGTTTGCAGTGGCTGGAGGCTCTAGCGCGCCCATTCTCTCTATCTCTTTCTCTCTCTGCCTCTCTCTCTGTCACTCAAAAAAAAGAATAAGCTGGGTGTGGTGGTGCACGCCTTTAATCCCAGCACTCAGGAGGCAGAGGTAGGAGGATCGCCATGAGTTCGAGGCCACCCTGAAACTACAAACATTCCAGATCAGCCTGGACTAGCGCAAGACCCTACCTCATAAAAAAAAAAAAAAAAAAATTTTAATAAAATAAAATAATACATGGGAAACCTTTAGTGTCTAATTTAGGAAGCAGCTTGGCATTTTTTAACTTCCTCTCACTGGATTTTACTTCCTATTTTGGGGTACTTTCTTGAAGTAAATTCTTTTAAAACCCTGAAAGTAAATAAATTGAAAGAAAAAACAATTCACAGGAAATCTTCAGTGTTCAGTGGCTTTGGATGGAGTTGCTTTCCAAAGGACCAGAAGAAAAGATAACTCCAGGCACTGGGGGTGTGTGGGGGGGGTTAGGGGCTGGAGAGACGAGCACAGTGTGAACACACAGAGAGGCCGGGCGCTCACACTCAGAGTGAAGGGGAATGTTTCTTTGCAGTGGGTTCTGTAACTCCCTGTCACTGTGGGACAATAGCTGGGAGCAGGTTATCTGTATGGAAAAAGAGGTTCGTTTGGACCCCTGATTCTGAGGCAGGAAAGTCAAGAGCACGGTGTTGGCTGGTGAGCGTCTCAATGCTTCCACTTGGCACACGTAAAACAGAAATCAGCTTCACTCAACACGAACGTGCCCTAACATTAATCAATGCCCAGCAACACCTAATAAGTCTCTTGAGGTAAGAGGTCACTCACTCACACAAGAAGAGCTTAATTCAGGAGCTGAGGGGAATGGCTCAGTTGGAAAATACTTGTGGTATTAGCAAGAGGACCTGAGTTCAAATCTCCAGCACCCACATCAATAAGAGGTGTAGTGATACCTGCCTGTAACCCCAAGACTAGGGAGGCAGAGATAGCCTAGGCCAATCAGTGAGGTCCAGATTCAGTGTGAACCTGGCATGTTAGCACACGCCTTTCTTTAATCCCAGCACTTGGGAGGCAGAGGTATGAGGATCACCAAGAGTTCAAGGCCAGCCTGAGCTAGAGTGAGACCCTACCTTGGAAAACCAAAAAAAATTTTTTTTAAATCAAACAGAAAATAAGATGGGGAGAGTTGTACTTGTTTTTTTTTTTCTTTTTCAATTTTATTTATTTATTTATTTGCCAGAGAGAAAGGGAGAGAGAGAGTGTGGGCACTCCAAGTCCTCCAGCCACTGCAAATGAACTCCAGATGTGTGCGCCCCCTTGTGCATCTGGCTAACATGGATCCTGGGGTGTAGAACCTGGGTCCTTCAGCTTTGCAGGCAAACACCTTAACCACTAAGCCATCCCTCCAGCCCTTGATTTTTTTTTTATCATTATTTATTTATTTATTTGAGAGCGACAGACAGAGAGAGAAAGAGACAGAGAGAGAGAGAGAATGAGCGCGCCAGGGCCTCCAGCCACTGCAGATGAACTCCAGATGCGTGCGCCCCTTGTGCATCTGGCTAACATGGGTCCCGGGGAATCGAGCCTCGAACAAGTGTCCTTAGGCTTCACAGGCAAGCGCTTAACCGCTAAGCCACCTCTCCAGCCCCAGCCCTTGATTTTTTAAAAATATTTGTATTTATTTATTTGCAAGCAGAGAGAGAGAGAAGACAGTGAGACAGAATGGGCATGCACCACTGCAAACAAACTCCAGACACATATGCCACTTTGTACTTCTGGCTATAAATAGGTACCTGGGAATCAAGCCCAGGTTGTTAGGTTTTTCACGCAGGCACCTTATCCACTGAGCTATCCCTCCAACCCAAAAGTTGTACTTGAAATGACTTCGACACACTCTTCCTATCTGCTGCAGGTAAGAAACCTTTCTCTGCTCAGAAAATAAGTAAATAAGATGGAGAGTGAGTGAGGAAAACACCCACTGTTGATCTCTGGCCTCCATACACATGTGCTGATACCCACATATACATGTGCCCACACAAATATGAACATTCATACACAGACACCACACACACACACATACACACACACACACACACACACACACACACACACACACCCTGCTTAATACACTCATGAGGGCTCCACTCCATGAGCAGACACCTTCCCCCAGGCCTCCACACAGCCTGCTGAGGTTTAATTTTCCAAAACAGGAACTTTCAGAACATACTCAAGCCAGCGTTTGAAAGAAAGGGAAACATGAACATGGAGCAATGAACTTGAGATCAGCTCCACATGGAGGGCACGATGAAGCACTGGAACAGGGAGAGAAGCTCCTCCCCGGATCATCCTTGAAAGGCGGGGAAGGAGGCTGAGGAAGCAGGTGGCTAGTTGCCTCTACTTTCTACCACACAAGAAGCAATGCCATCCATTGAGAAGTGGCGTGGGCCAGGGCTGAGGGACTTGGGGAGAGAGCAGACCAGCGGAGAATGGCAGGAGAAGCTTCCAGCTGGGATGAACACCCCACATCTCCACGTGCAGAGGTAAGAATGGCCCAGGAATCCCCGAAAGAGACAAGCACTGAGGGTCAGAATGGAAATTGGGCAAAGCCAAAGAAAGGAAGAAAACAGTTGGGAGTGAGATGGCTCAAGAAGTGCTGGAAACCTGACTCACACTATTATACTACCATTCCAAGTAAGAATACTACTGCTTCAAATTGAGGCAATTTAGTGACTGCCCCCCCCACACACACACACAAAGTAAAAGTGGGGGATGTCCTTGAGCCTGCTCTTGCAGTCTTCAGTTGGCTAGAGGTCACAGAAGGACTGGCTTCTGCTTATATCTTGCCTAAAGGAGTTCCCTAGATCTGTTTTCCCATAAACAACCTGAGTTCCTCTTTAGGAAGGAGTTCCCCTTACCTAGAATTAAGATTCCTGGAAGGATTAAACATGAACCTGGCATTGTGGTGGGGTCAGATCAGCCCCCATTCAGAGCTTATAAATAAATAATCCCCTCCAGCCTTCTCATGGGCTGGAGCTCTTCACAATGGCTCTTCTTTCTTTCTCTGAATCTAATAAAGTCTGTCTAAATTGTACTCTCTGGTCTATAGACTTCAGTTCTTTGAATTCATAAGACAAGAATCCAAGGACATGATGACCACTCCCCCACCCAAAAAAAATGACAGGCCATTGCCAAAGCTCTTGGTTTCCCACAAGGAATAGATGGTAAGACCCTATTGTTGAAGACTCCACATGGAGAATGGAGTTTCAAAGGGGAAAGTGGGGAGGAGAGAGGGCACTACCATGGGATATAGTTTACAGTCATGGATGTTGTTAATAAAAAAATAAAAAGAGAGTTGGAGAAATGGCTTAGCGGTTAAGCACTTGCCTGTGAAGCCTGTGAAGCCTAAGGACCCAGGTTTGAGGCTCAATTCCCCGGGACCCACGTTAGCCAGATGCACAAGGGGGCGCATGCGTCTGGAGTTCGTTTGCAGTGGCTGAAGGCCCTGGTGTGCCCATTCTCTCTCTCTCTGCCTCTTTCTTTCTCTCTGCCTGTTGCTCTCAAATAAATAAATAAAAATGATAAATAAAGCTTTAAAAAAAATAAGAAGAAAGGGTAGGTGAGTCCCCATGGTCACATGGTAAGTGACTAAGTGGCAGAGCTTGCTGTTGTTCTTGGTGTCTGTGTACGCATGCGTAAAAAGAGCTTACCATAAGCCCCACCCAGGGCTAAGGCTCAGAGGGTGAGGCACTAGTCATACAAGTATGAGGACCTGAGTTCAAATCCCCAGGACTCATGTCAAGTCAGACACATCTGTAGTCCCAGTCCACCTATGGCAAGAAGGGAGTCAGAGACAGGAGAATCCCTGGGAGGAGCACATGGGCCAATAGGCAGCAACAACCAGGAGACCCTGCCCCAGGCAAGGTGGAGGGCAAGGACCTACAGCCAAGGTTGACCTCGGACCTCCACACATGCATGCAGCATAGGTGCACCCACAGTCACACACATCATGCATGCAATAATTAGAGAGAGAGGGCCCATCCCGCTACTAGGCATGTTCTAAATGCTTCTTCTCGGGAATATTTCATCACCTAGTCACTTTTTTGCTCAAATGCTAAATGCCGACTGGCTCTGTCATATTTCACAACTTGGTTTAAAGGCTCGCAGGTTTTAAAAACATGATTCTAATCAGCACAGCAAGCAATAAGCTTGTAGTTTGAGAATGCCTCCCACCCCAGACAGACTTCAGAGCTGTTTCCTGAATGAATGACTATGACTCAATCCTCAATACCACTCACCCTCCCAGCTCACAAAGTCATGGTTTCCCTAAGCAAGTCAGAGGGCCATAGTCTGTCTGTCTATCTGCCTGTCTGTTTGTCTCCCCTCTTTCTCTCTCTCGCGCTAACCAGTAAGTATAATTTTAAAGTAAAAAAAAAAAAAAAGTGAAAAGCAATTTTCTAGCTTGCTTCCAAACTCCACTTGTATTTCCCAACTGACCGCAGTGGTCAGAGGCGCTGAGGAAGAATGGCACTGACAGGCATTCCTCACGCCCAGTGGGCAGATGCAGCCAGAGGGCTATGAAAATAAATGGAGTCACCAGAGACTCCAGGCCCAGAAGCCTGTCCCGCGCAGCTCTGGTCAACCAAGGCCAAGCGTGCTCTGGCGGCTCTGAGAGCAGCTGCCCCTCCTACCAGAAGCAGCTGTGCATCAGAGGTGAAGGGTGAAGGTTTGCAGCTCAGCAGACATGAAAATGGGACGGGACGGAGGCTAGGGGAGGGGAGGACCTGACCTATGCCAAGCTGGATAGAAAAGCAGCTCTGAAAACATGCAGGTACACATGCATGCACACACACACACACACACATGCGCGCGCACACACACACACACACACACACACACACACACACACACGTTTTTCTCTCAGTTTCCATCTCAATCCCCAGTATCCAGGAACAGTGATCTTTGCTCTAGCCACTCATTTCTCTAAAGGGGTTTTCCTTGGCCCATCTTTTCACCATCCACCTCTGTCATGGTGAGCAACACATCACCTCTCTGGGTCTCAGTTTGCTCATCTGAAAACTCCAGAACAGCAGCCCAGGTCTCGGAATCCCCAAAGCGGATAACGTTCTCTAGCCCCGTCCATAATTCTGTCTGGCCCATGCTACCAGAGATAAACATAGATCCATGGTCCTGAACACCAATTCTTCTTTAACTCACTTCGTGGAAAAATGAAACTTGACACACACGCCAACCTCGCGCTAACCTGATGCAGTCACTACCATCCCTGCTGCATGGACATGAACAGATTTGATCTGTCCCTGCCTGGCAGGGGTGAGGGCAGAGGAGGGGCAGCCATGGCATTCTCCACTGGTCTCTGGGCACCAGGTCACATCACTATAAAGCAAGGCTCTTTTGCACAAGAGGGCACTTGCCCACGGTGAGGGCTCAGACGTAGCCTTTGCTCAGATTCAACAAGCTTAAAACCAGATGCACGGGGGCTGGCGAGATGCCCTGTGGGTGAAGTGCTTGCGCTCCAAGTGTGAGGACCAGAGTTTGGGCCCCAGCGCCCACGTCAATGCCATGGTGTCATCCCAGCACTGGGACGGGGGGACAGGAGCGCTGGGGCTCAGTGGTAGCTAGTCCAACGGAAGCAGCGAGCACTGGGTTCCACCGGAGACCCGCCTCAACCCACTTCTGGCCTCCGCTTTCACACGTGCAACTATACACACAGTCTGTAGACACAAATACACACATACCCCAACAACAACAACAAAACGAGTATAAAATGGATGAAAGCATTTACGTGGGCTCTGGAGAACAGTGCGTGTGAGGATATCGGAGTGCTGACCTGGGTAGTGAAGACTGAGCTAGTCAGCTCCTAGATAAACAATTCCATCCCTCCTTACAGGGCAGCTGAGATGGGGCGGGGGGGGGGGGGGACAGACAGCACCTCCAGCTGAGTCCTCCCACACACCCAAGAAACAGAATCCCACCCCCACAGCACGCAGCCCCTTCTCCCTCCCTCTCTAATTTTGTACTTTTTTTTTGGTCTGTTTGTGTTTTTGAGGCGGGGTCTTGCTCTAATCTAAGCTCACCTGGAATTCACTATGGAGTCTCAGGCTGGCCTCAAACTCACAGCGATCCTCCTACCTCAGCGTCACCCCCTCTCCCCCCCGCCAAGTGCTGGGATTAAAGGGCATAAACCCACATGCCCAGCCCCTTCCCTCTCTTTACTTTGTCCAAGTCCACAGTGACATGTGAGCAGCAAAATCTGACTTGGCTCCGCAGGATCACTTTGGAAACATGGAAGCCCAGACCAGTGCTTCAGTAAGCCGTGGAAAACCAACAATGTTGAGACCTGAACCTAGGTAAACAGCTGTATCTGCCTGAAGCCCCTTGAAAAATTATCATTACTACAGACAATTAAAATGCACTTCAGGGCTGGAGAGATGCCTTAGCGGTTAAGTGCTTGCCTGTGAAGAAGCCTAAGGACCCCAGTTCAAGGCTTGATTCCCCTGGACCTGCGAAAGCCAGATGCACAAGTTGGCACATGCATCTGGAGTTCGTTTGCAGTGACTGGAGGCCCTGGCACGCCCACAGTCTGTCTGTCTCTCTCTCTCTCTGTCTCTGCCTCTTTCTCTGTCGCTCTCACATAAATAAATAAAAATAAACAAAAAATTAAAAATAAATTAATAAAATGCACTTTAATTTCCAATCCAGCTGCTCCAAAGGAATGCTTGGGCGTCCCCCCAGGCTGGGTCCCTTGTGGAAGAAGCACCTAGTACCAGAGCACCGAAGAAAAACTGAACTGATGGCCTGAAGAAATAGCTTAGTGGTCAAGAAGCTTGCCTGCAAAGCCAAAGAACGCAGGTTCAATTCCCCAGGACCCATAAAAGCCAGATGCACCAAGGTTGACTATGTGCCTGGAGTTCATTTGCCATGGCCAAAGGCTCTGGCGTGCCCATTCTCAATCTCAAATAAATAAATAACTCTTTTATTTATCTGTCAATCTACTTCTTTCTCTCTCAAATAAGTGACTCTCAAATAAATTTTTAAAAATTTATAAAAAGAAAAACTGAGCTAGGGGGAAAAAAAAGAACATTCTTGACAGGCAGGAGTTTGAAGGACAAAGAGGGATCAGTCCTGAACCCCAGGTTGTTACCAGATCAAAGGACTGAAACTAGAGTGACGTCAATATAAAGAAATTAAAAAAAAATAATCTAAATATTTACCATCCTTGGTTTCAATTTAAACCAAAGGGCTAAAACGGACTTTACAGAGTCCAAGAAAGTCCCTAACATCCACTCTCCAAAACTGGAGATTGTATCTTAAGGCCAGAGAACTCCCTCACCAAACAAGTCCCTGAGAAAGACGCGGCAGGGACGACAGCAGCCCCAGCCCCGCCCGAGCTGCTTCTTGGGAAGGGATTAACTCCAAGATCTCAGGAAGTCTAGAGGGGCCAGGAGACCAACTTCTGGACTCTTGGGGAAACCTTCCTGCTGCCCTCAAACAATGGCTTGCATTCAGGAGAAGGCCTATCTAATGGGAACTCACCAGGACTATGGCAAGATCAGATCACCAAGTTTCTTGCTCTAGGACATGGGCAAGAACGGAGGCAGAATCAAGAGAAGCCCAGAAACTCCTGGGCTGGCCAGCCTGGCATACATGGTGGTGAACGGTAAGGGACTAAGGCCAGGACCATGCATCTAAGACAGAGAAGACTTAGTCCCCAAGAGGCAGGGCACAGTGAGGAAATCCTCTGGGGGCCATGCAAGGAAAAACAATGCCCCAAGGTCTGGGGAACTGGGGATAGCACTCCCGTATTTTTTTTTTCCTGTTCTCCTCCCTCACTTCCTCCTGCCCCTCCTCTTTTAGCTATTTTCAGTGCTGCCGGTTAGGAGATATTTTAAGTCTCTAGTTACTGATAGCCTTGTCTGTCTCCGAGGAAGGAGGATGGAAAGCAGGCGTAGAAAGAATTTTACTAAAGACCCAAATTGTAAATTAGTCCATTCAAGAAAGAAATGGAAGATATGGAAGGAGGTGGGGTAAGTGTGGGTCATCAGGGGTGAATATGATAAAAGTATGTTATATACTTAGATGAAAGGGTCATCATGAGGCCCAGTATTCTGAACGATTCATGTACCCTAATTTTAAAAAGAAAAAAAAAATGGTTTTTTTTTTTTTTTTTTTTGGTTTTTCAAGGTAGGGTCTCACTCTAGCCCAGTCTGACCTAGAATTCACTACGGAGTCTCAGGGTGGCCTCGAACTCAGGGCAATCCTACTTCTGCCTCCCGAGTGCTGGGATTAAAAGCATGCACCACCACGTCCGGCAAAAAATGTAATTTTTAAAAAGTCATTTGTGGGCTAGAGAGATGGCTTAGCAGACAAAGCGCCTGCCTGAGAAGCCTAAGGACCCAGGTTCAATTCCCCAGTACCCAAGTAAAGCAGATGCACAAGGTGGCACATGCATCTAGAGTTCCTTTGCATGACAAGAAGCCCTGGAATGCCCATTATCTTTCTCTTTCCCTCAAATAAATAAATAAAAAGAAAAAGTCATTTGTTTGAAGTGACTTTAAGCAAGCCTAGTGTTGGTTCTGGGTTCTTTCTGAAAGGTGGAGTACTATCAATGAGGGGCTACCGCAAAAGAAATGCAAGGGCAGCCTGCTGGATGTCTGCAGCGTCAGACAGGGTCCTGAGTTCCAGGCTCAGTCTCTTCTCCTTTCCACATCTGTAAGGAAGCTTTTCCCCTTGACCCTTGTGAGATGGAAAAATAAAGCAATGGGAGTTCAACAGCAAAGCCCTGTGTGTGACCAAATAAGATCCAACCAGCGAAACAGGACCGCAGAGCCCCCGTTCTCGCTAGCAGTGTCAGTAGAAGTCCTGATCTCTGTTCTTTTTGTTGGCTTGTTTTGGGGGGTATGGTGTGTGTGTACACAGGTGTCCATGTGTGGTCAACACATGCAGTCAGAGGACACCTTCAGGCATCAGCCCTGGCCTTCCACCTGGCGTCAGGCAGGGTCCCTCGTTGTTCATCACTGCATGTGCCAGGCTGGCTGGCCCAGATGTTTCCGGGCTTCTCTGGACTCTGCCTCCCTTCTTGCCCAAGGCGAACTGGGACTACAGATGCTGGCCCCAGGGCATCCAGTACACAGCTGATCTGAAGATCGGAACTCAGGCGCTCACACATGCGAAGCCATCTCGCCAGTTCCAGGTCTTTGGTGTTGATCTGGAGCACAAGCCTTTCAGAACCAACCCACCACACAGCTGGCCTGCAACCCAGGAGGGCATGCAGCCACCCCAGTGCCTCTCCAAAGGCAGACAGGCCACCTGCCTCCAAACGACATTTTTGCGTATGAGCTACATTATAGTCCGCATGTATCATCCTTCAGTGAAAAATCGGAAAGTTAGCTGTGAGAAGATGAAATGTGTACTGATATCATTCTCTTTTATTTTTTGTTTGTTTGCTTTTGTTGTTTGGCTTTTTCAGGGTAGTGTCTCACTCTAGCCCAGGCTGACCTGGATCTCATTCTGTAACTCCAACCTGGTCTTGTACTCACAATGATCCTCCTACCTCTGCTTCCCAAGTGCTGGAATTAAAGATGTGCCCCACCTCGCCCTGTTCTGATGCTATTCTTTTCTCTTTTTTCTTTATTTTTTTAATTTTTTTATTTTTATTTTTTGGTTTTTCACGGTCTCACTCTAGCTCAGGCTGACCTGGTACTCACTATGTAGTCTCAGTGATCCTCCGACCTCTGCCTCCCAAGTGCTGGGATTAAAGGCGTGCGCCACCACGCCGGGCTCTGATGCTATTCTTTACAAACAGTATCACATATAATTTCCCAATATTAATTTTAACTACGGCAAAGAAAAAGATAGTGATCTAAGGTATATCTCTATTTCGCCCCACTACGATATCACAAAAGCAAAAGTGAAAGGAAGACCTTTGTTTTCGATCTCTGTGTGTGTGTGACATGTGCAGGCATGAGGGATTTGTGCTTTGTGAGTACGTAGGCACGCATGCCACGGGACAGATGCGACTCCCGGTGTCGGTCCCCACCTTCCTCCTTGTGTGAGGCAGACTCTCTCGTTGCTCCCCACAGCACTCACCAGTCTAAACTGGTCCTCACGATCCCAGATTCTCCTGTCTCCAACTCCATCGTGGCACAGGAGCTCTGTGACCACAGACAGACACTATCATATCCGGCTTGACATGGGTTCTGGGGCTCCAAGCTCAGGTCATGATGCTTGCATGACAAGGGCTTTATGCACCAAGCTATCTCCTCAACCACATAAACTGTTTTTGATCTACAGAAACATCCCATTCACATTAACCTGAGTATTCACATTAACTCACAATTACACATGGAAACTATGCAACAGCCGCCACCAACATAAGCTATCCCAGCAATGTCAATTACAGGGCATCTAAACAATCCTTGAGAAAGGAGGGGACAAAAGAGAGAAGGACAAGCTTGGCATGATGGTGCACACCTTTAATCCCAGCACTCGGGAGGCAGAGGTAGAAGGATCTCTGTGAGGTCAGAGCCACCCTGAGACTACATAGTGAATTCTAGGCTAGCCTGGGCTAGAGTGAGACCCTACCTGAAAAAAACCAGAGGGGGGCTAGAAAGATGCCTTAGCAGTTAAGGCACTTGCCTGCAAAGCCAAAGGACCCAGGTTCGACTCCCCAGGACCCACGTAAACCAGATGCACAAGGGGGCACACGCGCCTGGAGTTCATTTGCAGTGGCTGGAGGACCTGGCGTGCCAGTCCTCTCTCTCTCTCTCTCTACCTGCCTATTTCTGTATCTGTCTCTCTCTCAAATAAATAAATAAATAAATAAGCCAGGTGTGGTGGCTCATGCCTTTAAAAACAAAAAAACAGAGGGAAGGACAGACAGAGAGAGAGAGAGGGAGGAAAAGAGGAAGACACATCACACACAATAACTAGAAACACATTACATAAGTTCCCACTCCAACAACATGATACTTTTCAATGTACCTTCATATTCATTATTTGACTTGGAATCCGTAGTGGCAAGGAATTAGCCAGGAGGTTGCTGATGTCCTCATTTTGTCACTTTGTCAACAACTCAGGGCCTGACACGGCATCACTGTGATGATGGCAGAGATGAGGGAGGCAGAAGAATTAGAGGTCAGACACACTGCCAACCTCAGTCCTTAGTGCAACAGGCCACCCCGCGCAAACACGAATGCAGAACTTGAAGGAAAAGCTCATTTTAGGTCCACCACCTCTGTGTGCCGAGTGGAGGGCTGGGTCCTGCCACAGCTCCTCAGACCTACCACGGGCTCCCAGGCCATCCGTGGAGCATCCACTTCCAGTCCATTTGATAAGCAGCTTTGTTGAGATCTTATTTGGGTAGGACAGAATGTCCAGTGTACTACACCCATCTGCCAAATGCCAACTGTTTCCAAAAATATAAGTGGACTGTTTCCAGAACTGGACAACCGGGTGTCACGGAGTAGCCTCGCAACCCAGGAGCCCTTCTTTCTAAAGACAGCCATCCATGAGGACACCCCTAATCAACAGAAGGTTCTAGTTTGCAACGATGCAACGGAAGGTCACAAACAGCAGTACACCCCAAGCCCAGCTTGGGGACTTGGCCCTCCATGTGATGCTCACAGGACTCCGCTCCATAGCCAACTGCCAGTTCCCAAAGGGGACACTAAATCCGAGCTTGTAATCTCTCCCAAGGGTCAAAAGGTCGTTGCTAACTTTCAGGAGAGCTGTGATCCTAACCATCCTTGCAAGAGTCCAGGCAAGGACTAACAGTCCCTAGAGCGCCTGGAACAAAACCGTCACACAGGAAGCTGAAGACAGGACCAGACGGCCTGTTTCCGGCAGGAAGGAGAACAGGGGCTGCTCCTGCAGGAATCAACAAATCCTCTAGGGATGCAAGGGGAGGGTGTTGAGGACCCAGCCTTAGGAAGTTGGATCTCTGGTTTCTGGGTACAAGAGACCCTGCCTGAGTTGGGAGGTCAGCCAAGCCATTTCCAATGTGCAGAATACAGTGTGAACTCGCTTGAGGAACTGAGGGGTGGGGGATGGGGGGCCCACAGGAGCAGAGCAAAGGCGTCACAGAGGAGCCAGCCCAGCACCCACCAGCAAAGGCAGAGGGAGGCACTGACTCCACGGGAGAGTGGAGGGTCTGATGTCCATCTTTGGAGCTACTGAGACGCTCAGCTACTTTACCTCCAACTGCTCAGAGCAACTCAGCTTCACTGAATGTGTGTGCCCAGTAATTACCTTATATATATATATTTTTCTTTTTTGCAAGTAGAGAGAGATAAAGAGAGACAGACAAAGAGAATGGGCATGCCAGGGCCTCCAGCCACTACAAATGAATGCCAGATGCATGCACCACTTTGTGCACCTGGCATTATGTGAGTTCTGGGGAATCAAACCTGGGTCTATTGGCTTTGCATGCAAGTGCCTTAACCACTGGAGCCATCTCTGGGGCCCAAATTGCTAATTTTTTAAATTTTTTTAAGTATTATTATTTATTTATTTGAAAGAGACAGAGGCAGAGAGAGAGAAAGAGGGAAGGAAAGAGAGAGTGGGCAAGAGAGAGTGGGCATGCCAGGGGCTCCAGGCGCTGCAAACGAACTTCAGATGTATGTGCCATCTTGTGCATCTGGCTTATGTGGGTCCTAGAGAATCGAACCTGAGTCCTTTGGTTTTGCAGACAAGTGCCTTAACCACTAAGCCATTCCTCCAGCACTGCTGATTTTTTTTTTTAATCCTCACAATTCTAATAGGTGTTACTGTTTTGTTTTGTTTTGTTTTTCTTCTTATGTTTTGTGGTCCTGAGGAATCAACGCCTGGCTGTCATGCATGCTGGATAAGTGCTCTAGATCCATCGTGGAAAGAAAGGCAATAAAACACAAGCAGAGAAGTCAAGTTGCTCCTCGGGGGGAAAGGCTGGCTGGAGACCTGGACCTGGCCGGGGACTGCTGCTGGGGAGGCCGAAGCTGAGCCTTGGGAGGCAAAGCAGAAAACAGACTTCCTGCTGGCACTGGGCTCAAGGTGCCTCCCAGCTGTGATCCATGCACTCCTCTGGGCCTCAGACTCATCTGTAAAACGCTGCTCACAGCAGAGGTGGCACTGAGCGTGCAACCCTGTTAGCTTCAGTCGGCCCCGCTCTGATGTCACAGCTGTCCATGCTGGCTGCTCCACACAGGCATGCAAAGGCGAACACACAGGAAAAGGCAGTGAACTACAGGAGGCAGTGTTGATGTGGGGTACAGAACATGAGCCCTACTGTGAGGGAGAAGGAACCCCAGGCCCTGCTCACACAGAAAAGCACGACAGGCCAGGCAGAACCAGAGAGGGCAGGGCAAGGAGGGAGAGCCACGGCCCATCACCCGCAGCCCGGGCTTCTCTTCCTTCCAGGAACAGGAAGCAGAAAATGATTCAAGAGAAAAGGACAAAAGTCCTGCACAGACGGCTTTCCGATTAGTCACAGGTTCAGCCAGGCGGCATTCCCCGCGACAGGCACGTGGGTCGGGCTGCTGAGCATCGGAGCGGAGCGCTGGGAAGTGAACAGGAGCGACCCGGACACCTTCAGGCCCCTGTCCTGGCTGAAGTGAAAACTCCTGCCTCTAGGGAGACAGCCAAAGAAAGAGCGAAAGCACACAGGAGGGGTGAGACAGGTGATTAGGAAAACCCCAGAAAAAGGCAGGAGGGGAATGAATATGAAAGTATTCGCATAAAGGTTGAAACATGTTAAAAGTCTTTAATGTCAGCACTCAGGAAGCCAAGGCAGGAGGAGCCCAAGTTACAGGTCAGTCGGGGCTACATAAGACCCTGGCCTGCTGGAACTACAAAGAGAAACCATGTTCCCCAAAAAAGGGGGGGGGTGCTGGAGAGAAGCCTCAGGACCCAGGTTCGATTCTCCAAGTCCCACGTAAGCCAGATGCACATGGTGGCGTATGCATCTGGAGTTTGTTTGCAATGGCTAGAGGGCCTGGCATGCCCATTCTCTGCCCCCGCCATGTCTCTAATAAATAAATAAAAATAGGGCTGGAGAGATGGCTTAGCGGTTAAGCGCTTGCCTGTGAAGCCTAAGGACCCCGGTTCGAGGCTCGGTTCCCCAGGTCCCACGTTAGCCAGATGCACAAGGGGGCGCACGCGTCTGGAGTTCGTTTGCAGAGGCTGGAAGCCCTGGCGCGCCCATTCTCTCTCTCTCCCTCTATCTGTCTTTCTCTCTGTGTCTGTTGCTCTCAAATAAATAAATAAATAAATAAATAAAAGAAAAAAGAATAAATATTCTAAAAAAAAAATTAAAAAAAAAATAAAATAAAAAATAAATAAAAATAAATCTGTTTTAAAAGAAAAATAAAAAGCTGCGTGTGGTGGCTCACACCTTTAATCTCAGCACTTGGGAAGGTGAACTAGGATGGCAGTGAGTTTGAGGCCTGCGTGGGTTACAGACTGAGTTCCAGCTGAGCCTGGGCTAGAGTGGACTAGGCGGGGACCTAGGGAAAAGCAAAACCGGCTCCACAAGCCCCCAGTGGAGTCAGCCCCCCACTACGCAAGTGAAGCCTGATGTGGGGCCCAGGCCACCGAGGCAACAGAAGGCAGTCACATGATGATGCCAAAGCGCCCAGGCCAGCTAGGCAGGCCTTCCTAGCAGCAAACTACGAGAGACCCTGTCTCATACGAGCTGGGAGAAGACCAACACTCAAGGCTACCTTCTGACCTCCACGTGTGCACCATGGCGCCCACATGCTCGTTCACACACACATACATAAGTATGCACACATCCAAATCGTTTTAAATCTTTGGAAAAAGAAAACCTCTGAGAACCAGGAGCAGCTACTTAGATAAAGTACTATGAATAATAGTTAAATGTTGAAACATATTTGTAAAGGTATTACTCAAAGCATGTTTATATATTAGTTTATCTAACCCTTACAATAATCCTAAAACAAAGGTACTTTCATTTGCAACCCATTTTATAGATGTGAAAACTACAGCACAGAGATCATGTAACTTACACCGGATCACACAGCACACAAGTACGCAAAGAGTAGATATACCCTGTACCCTGGTGCTGTTATGTCTTAAATGTAAGACTGAACAGTTTAGGCATTCAGTAAAATTCCACAAACTGGGATTAGCAAATAGGTCTCTATTATGCAATCTATTATCTAATATGGTGTTCAGAGAGTTAAGGCACTGTCTTGCACAGACAATCTGCAGTTGATCATTATTTCTCTAATCCAATAATAAATCTACTATGATAAAATGGCTTTTCCTAATGAGTCAATTGTTGGGAAGAGAGGATACATTTAAAAGTTACATTCTTGGGCTTAAGAGATAGCTTAGCGGTTAAGGTGTGTTCGCCTGCAAAGACAAAGGACCTCAGTTTGATTCTCCAGGACCCATGTAAGCCAGATGCACAAGGGGACGCATGCATCTGGAGTTCATTTGCAATGGTTGGAGACCCTGATATGCCCATTCTCTATCTGCCTCTTTCTCTCCCTCTCTCAATTAAATAAACTTCAAAAGAACAAAACTGTTTGCTTTTTTTAAGGTTACATTCTCAGGGCTGGAGAGATGGCTTAGCAGTTAAGGCAATTGCCTGTGAAGCCTGAGGACACAGGTTCAATTCCCTATTACCCCATGTAAGCCAGATGCACAATATAGCGCATGCATCTGGAGTTCATTTGCAGTGGCTAAGGCCCTGGCATGCCTAGTCTCTCTCAATCTCCCTCTCTCTAAAATAAATAAATATTTTTTTAAGTTACATTCTTGTCGGGTGTGGTGGCACACGCCTTTAATCCCAGCACTCAGGAGGCAGAGGTAGAAAGATTGCCAAGAGTTCAAGGACACCCTGACACTATACAGTCAATTCCAGGTTGGCCTGGGCCAGTATGAGACCAAAGTTACATTCTCTCCAAGACAACTGACCTATTTGGGGACCTCAAGTGCTAATTTAAAAAAAAAAAAAAAAAAGTATTCTTGCCATTATTTTTAAGAAGCAAAATTTAAATCCTAAGGAATTAAAATGACTAATTTCCTCTCAGAAATACCTTCCTTTTGATTTTAAAACCAAAGAAACAATTTATCAGAAAAGAATGACTTTATCATTTCTTACTAATCCAAAATGGTCTGAATGACAAGGAAGGTTACATTTAAAAATAAATAAATAAACAAATAAAGGGCTGGAGAGATGGCTTAGCGGTTAAGCACTTGCCTATGAAGCCTAAGGACCCTGGTTTGAGGCTCGATTCCCCAGGACCCATGTTAGCCAGATGCACAAGGGGGCGCACGCATCTGTAGTTTGTTTGCAATGGCTGGAGGCCCTGGCACACCCATTCTCTCCCTCCCGCTCTCTCTCTTTGTTGAAAGATAAAAAAAATAAAGACCAGACAATATTTTATGCCAATATGACCTCAGTTTGCCTAGGGAAAGGATACCAAAATGTTTTAGTAGCCAAGATTAGTTCTTTTTTATTTTCTTTTTAGTATGTTTTATATCTTAACTACATTTTATACTTTCTCTTAATCATACACAGAATTACCACAATAATTTTAAGCGGAGGGAGTAGTCTATACAGGGGGAGGGGAATTAACCCACTAGATAATTAATACCTTCCCATTATAGGTTTCTTTTTCCTTTTTCTACTTTTTGTCTTCTCTAAAATATCTTAATGATAATCAAAAGGTATGGTGGTTTGATTCAGGTGTTCCCCATAAAGTTAGGTGTTCTGAATGCCAGATTCCCAGCTGATGGAGATTTGGGAATTAATACCTCCAGGAGGCAGAGTATTTTGGGGGGCAGGTTTATGGGCATTATAGCCAATTTCCCCATTCCAGTGTTTGGCACACTCTCCTGTTGCTATTGTCCACCCGATGTTGGCCAGGAGGTGATGTCCACCCTCTGTATCCTCTGCTCATGCCATCATTTTCCCCTGCCATCGTGGAGCTTCCCCTTGATCCTATAAACCAAAATAAACCACTTTTTCCCACAAGCAGCTCTTGGTGGAGGGTTTTATGCAGTGATAGGAACTTGACTGCAACAGAAGGGTTGGACTTTTTTTTTTTTTTTTTCCCTGAGGTAGGGTCTCGCTCTAGCTCAGGCGGACCTGGAATTCACTATGTAGTCTCAGGGCGGCCTCGAACTCAAGGTGATCCTCCTACCTCTGCCTCCCTAGTGCTGGGATTAAAGGCGTGGGCCCTGGGGGTTGGGTTTTTTTAACCAGATAATTAAATCAGTAGGAGTCTTTATTACCATTGTGTCAAAGATATCTGTAGTAGACAGCTTCAGGTCGCTGAGATGGACTTCCAGCCCAGCACAGTTATGGTAGAAGGAATTTATTGAAGCTCGCTGATCCAGGGGAAGTTCCATAACGGCAGAAAGAAGCTGGCCTGCCTTCACAGGTCTAAGCAGAGAGAGAAGCCACAAGCTGAAAACCATCCCACACAGCGCACTTCAGGAACTCCGGGAGGAACTCAGTCACTTTGCATGTCTTTAGACTGGAATAGCAAATCCACCACCACACCTTAGTCTGGACCAATGACGCCTCTTCTAGCCAGGTAGCGACAGATGCAAACTATAAACTAATAAAACACTGAATATATGGGGGGCCATCTAGTCAAACTACCACAGTATGAAATCACCGTTACTGAGGCCCAAAAAAGTTTAATCTTGGCAATGTCACAGGTTCCAAATTAACAGAATTCTAAATACTGTAGACGTAAACCAGAACACAGTACCAAGAATCCCTCAGTAAGGTGACTGCCCATAGGTACAAGCCACAGTTCCACCTACCAATCACTTCTACTGACTGGAGGCGGGGCAGCCATACCATGACACCTTGGATCCACACCTTAAGAAACAAGGGTCAAAAAAAAAAAATGATGTCACTTCCATTTTATTATATTATAAAACACAATAGAGATACATATACACTAAGGGGCTAGCCTGATAACTCATTCTTTCCCACTATTTCTTAATACCTTTGAGCCTTTCTCGAACTAGAAAACAAGTGTGATTTCAGAAATAAATGCAGGGGCTGGAGAGATGGCTTAGCGGTTAAGTGCTTGCCTGTGAAGCCTAAGGACGCCAGTTCAAGACTCGATTCCCCAGGACCCACGTTAGCCAGATGCACAAAGGGACGCACGCGTCTGGAGTTCGTTTGCAGTGGCTGGAGGCCCTGGCATGCCCATTCTCACTCTTTCTCTCTGTCTCTTTCTCTCTCAAATAAATAAATAAAAATAAACAAAAAGAAAGGAAGGAAGGGAGCTGCATGTGGAGGCACACACCTTTAAGCCCAGGTGGCAGAGGTAAGAGGATCGCCATGAGTTCAAGGCCATCCTGAGACTACATAGTCTGGACTAGAACAAGACCCTACCTCGAAAATACTCTGCTTCCCAGTGACATTGTTTCATTTCATTTCTCCAACACCAATGCAGGTGTCACAGGACTCAATTTAGTTCTGACACTGTGGTAGTTTGAAAATATGTCTCCCATAGACTCAGGTGTTTTGTTAAAGCTTGTGACTTGGGCCTCCAGCCCATTGGCTGGAGGAGGCATCATGGGGGAGGGGATGAGACTCCTGAAGTCCACCCTTAAGGTGTGATCGGGACGGACCTGATGCTAAGAGAGCAGTTACACCTCTTTCTTACATGGAGGTGGGGGGTGGCCCGCTGCTTACTGCCAGCTTGTACTTGCGGCTTTTTGGTGTTGCTGGCTACTTGGTTGTTGCTTCTTCTGTCACTGACGTAACCTCCCCCTGGATCTGCAAGCTTAAAATAAACCCCTTCCTCCCCTAACTGTGGCTGCCTCGGATGTTCATCCCAGCAATGCGGAACTGACTGTTAGAGACACTAACCACTTGGGAAAGGCAATGGCTCGTAGATTCAAGATTCGGTGTCACAGGAGGACCCCTCTTCTGCCTAGCTGGCTAAATCTGGGGGGCTTCTACAGCCATCCACTGTTTCAACAATGTGCCAGGCGTGAGTCACAGAACTCAGGAATGCAGTGTCCTATATCTACAGATTTGCCATGAAGGCAAAGCTCCAGAGCAGCCCCGGGGAAGGGCTGCGTGGGGCAAAGGGCACGGTATGACAAGCAGGCACGGCGGCGTCTCCAGGGCCAGGCACGCCGCCTCCCAGCACATCCGTGAGCTCAACACCTGACGGTCCCCAGGGCTTTTACCCAAGCTTTAATCTGCAGGCTTGACGAACTCAATCCCTGGCTGCAATGAATGAACTGCGCAGATTGGGGGAAGGCCAGAGAGCACCCGCCCTCCCACCACATGGCTGGTTCCTCCCATAATCAACCCCATCCTGACGCTATCTGAGGCCCCACCCAGAGTCACCTCACTAACAAAAGCTCAAGTGCTATATAAAGGGGCTCATTATACACAACAGAAGACGCTCTAATCCCATCATAAATTCCAAGGGTTTTAGGAGTTCTGTGCCAGAGATGGAAGACAGAAACCAAATACACATGTTTTTATTATGCTGCGCTGACTCAAAGTCCAGTCTCTGCTCATGAATACTTCAAGGTGCACCACTGATGCAGCACGAAACGACCAACTCGTCGACCATGTGACTCCATAAAGCACTGCTCCCCTCTCCTTCCAGCCTTCCCCCATTCCCAGCCCTCCCAGACACACTTCCACGGCCCGAGTACCTGCTATGCCTGTAATAGGCAGGCACCAAACACACGCTAGCATCCTTTCAGATTGGCCACATGCCCTCCTCCCAGATCTACTGGATCACACTGCAAGACACCAAGGGGCAGAGAAGCAGACCTGGGCAGGGCTTTATAAACCACCCCCGGGGTGATCTGTTGTTTTACTTATGGGCATGGCCCTCAGCCTTGACAGTACTGTCACCCTGCGAAGAAAGCAATATGTACTTGAAGAACAGTGGGGCTGAGGCACGGTGACAATGTCTCGCAGTCTTCGCTGCACAGGTAAGCCAGTTTAACAGTATAGCCAGGCTGGCTTCTAATGTGAACGCACACCTGACTGGCACGCCGTCGCCAGGATGCTCCACGCTGAACCGCCTCCCTGATTCTCATCCCCCAGCACTCCTGACACTACTGAAAAGCTATTGCAATTTATTTGTGTTGCATGAAACATTTCACACTAGGCCGAGATGATCTGTGTTACTCACAAAGGACCATATTATTCATGGGACCCTCCAGACAGCTCCGGGATATATAAAGGACAAAACAAGCATTATCTGTGCCTGGGCTATGCTCCCCCTCTGAGCTCTCCTCTCCACCCCCGCCCCAGATAAAGACACGGGAAAAGCAACCCAACTGCTTGGATGACAGGGCAGGGCCCTGTGGCCACCTCAGGCCCCACTCAGCTCAGTGTCTGGCGCTCTTGCGTCAGCGCCCGGCAGGACTGAGGGCCTCCGTCAGCCCCTGTCCTCCTCTCTCTAGCCAGCCTCTCCACTGCAGGCACAATCAAGTGCATAGCTTCAGTTCAGCAGCCTCTGTCCCACCCAGGTTGCAAGGATCTTCCTTTTCTTTTTTTTTAAGATTTTTACTTATTTATTTAATATATTTGAGAGTGTGAGAGAGAAAGAGCACACCAGGGCCTCTAACCACTGAAAACCAACTACAGATGCATGCACCACCTTGCGCATCTGCCTTTACGTGGGTCCTGGGGGATCAAACTCTGGTCCTTAGGCTTTGCAGGCAAGTGCCTTAACCGTGGAGCCATCTCTCCGGTTCTTGCAATGATGTTTCTGTTCCCAGCTCCACATTTTTGCCCAGGCTGGTGCACAGGGTCACTATCCAGCCCACGACACTCTCTTCTGAGGGTCACTTAAAATGCTGAGTTAGGACATGGAGTCCTTTCCATCTCTTGCTTCAGAAAGGAAGTCTCCTTCCTGTGATCCCAAACAGCACTGAGTCTGTAGTTGTGAATATAACAGATCCATTCTCCACGATACCACGACGACTCACATTCACAGCTTATTTCCATGGTTCTATCATAAGTTGTGTAAGACAGAAACTAAATCATTCACTTAAAAAAAAAAAAAAAAAAAAAAGCAGGTATGGTGGCATACATCTTTAACCCCAGAATTTGTAAGACAGAGGTAGGAGGATCACTCTAAGTTTGAAGCCACACTGAGACTACATAGTTAATTCCAAGTCATCCTGGGCTAGACAGGAAGCCCTAAAAAAAAAAAGTCATTCATTTCACATACCACAACAGTGCATGGGGGAGATGCCAGGCTCTTTTATCACTGCAATGAATACCACGTGCATGTCTCCCTTTATGTGGGTGCTGGGGAATTGAACCCAGGCTGGCAGGCTTTACTAATAAGCACCTTTCACAGTTGAACCATCTCCCCAACCCCCAAACTTTCATTTTTAAATTAAGGAGGACTGAATATCAACATGTATAGAATATCTACAAGATTGTCCTGCAAAAATTCTTAAAAGACACCTATTGGCAAATCTGTGTGTGAAGTAAGTTTCAATCCTTTCAAAGCCCAGCTAGCTGGATCTGTCACCTAGCAGAGGGCCACTCCCCTCGCTCTCCCACCCAGCAGGAAGCACTGACCACCAAGGCCTTGGCTTTTGTTCTGTTGCATTTTGCCTTTAACCAATAGAAAGAAGTTTGGAAAGACCTGAGGAAGTAATGAATGCATGCAGGCTCCACCAGCATGCCGCACAAATGCATAAAAAAGGAAGGAATGTCTGTCACGGAGCCACCTGCAACCTCACCAATGCCAGGAAATTCCAGCTGCTGTTTTCTATACTGTGGATAATTCACATGATTGTGTTGTGGACTCCCGGCTACCAAGAGCTGTGAGAACACTGGAAACTTACTGTTCCCCTGTTAGACTGCGAGACAGAAACCCCAGTGAGTTCTTCAAAATTCCACTCCTTAGAGGAATCTCGGATATCCACGTTATGTCCGTGTGCACGCGTGGAGGAGGAGGCTCGGCATGTCGTCAGTACTGAAAGGAATTCCTTGCTATTAACCCTGTGGGGAGCATGTTATATGCAGATTCGTTTTATCTTTCAGCCACTCAAATAATTCAGCTGCTTAAGAAGATGATCTAACCAGCGTGGTGGCACATATCTTTAATCCCAGCACAAGGGAGGCAGAAGTAGGAGGATCTTCATGAATTCGAGGCCAGCCTGAGACTACATAGTAAATTCCAGGTCAGCCTGGGCTAGAGTAAGACCCTATCTCAAAAAAAAGTGGGAGGGGGAGTGGCTGGAGAGATGGCTAAGGACCCTGGTTCGAAGCTCAATTCCACAGGACCTACATAAGCCAGATGCACAAGGTGATGCATACATCTGGAGTTCGTTTGCAGTGGCTAAAGGCCCTGGTGTGGCCATTCTCTCTCCCTCTCTGCCCCCCACTCTCCCCCTCATTCTCTCTGTCAAATAACAATTTTTTTTAAAAAAAAGATATATATAACAAAATGCAAGTGGTACCTACTTGTAATTATAGCCCTCAGGCAACTCAGAGGACTGCATGATTAAAGCTAGAATAGGCTACACAGTGAGACAAGTCTCTAAATAAATAAACCAATAAACAAATATATGTCTATTTCACAGTTTCTGACAAATTCCTAGATTCCTCACCCACTTCCCCACTGATAACAAAAAGCCACATTTATTTGATAATATGCATGTATTTGATAATATGGTTTCACTTTTAAGTAAGTGGAACAAAATGAAAACAAACAAATTAAATATAAAACTTTGTGGCCAGGCGTAGTGGCACATGTCTTTAATCCCAGCATTCGGGAGGCAGAGGTAGGAGGATCGCCATGAGTTCAAGGCCACCCTAAGACTACATAGTGAATTCCAGGTCAGCCTGAGCTAGGGTGAGACCCTACCTAGAAAATAAATAAATAAAACTTTGTTTCAACTGGCAACACGGAGCACAGGACACATTCCCATAATGCCAGCAGCATGTGGGGACCATGAACATCCATCTAGCTCTGGCTTCCCCTCCTCACAGCAACCTGCTCATGAGACTATGTGCAAAATAAAACTTCATCAGGCAATCACAAAGCTGAGCATGTGTCTCACTGTCCGGCTGCTGCAAGAATTCTAGTTAAAGGAACTATACAGTGGAAATGAGTGCACAATACAACCGAAAGCCAGGTAACTTAGGATAGATGCCACATGTTTCGTGACCTGATGTTCACAAGTGAGAGTTAAAGATAACTCACAGGAGGACTGAAGAAATAGCTTAGTGGTTAAGGCGCTTGTCTGCGAAGCCTAAGGACCCATGTTCAACTCTCTAGATCCCGTGTAAGCCAGATGCACAGGGGATGCAAGGTCACACATGCCCACAAGATGGCACACACATCTGAAGTTCAATTGCAGTGGCTGGAGGCCCTGGCACACCAATTCTCATTCCCTCTCTCTCTCTCATCCAAATAAAAAGATAACTCACAGGAAGTGCTGTCCTTGATTTCAGGGGGAAGCATGAACATGGACTGTGTAGGGTAGAGTTGGGGAGGGGAGGCCCGGACAGGACGTGACAGGACAGCCCCAAGAGAACAGATGAAAAGGGACGCAGCCCACTTGTTCCAGCTTGCCTCCCTCCCCTACATGCTCTTGTTCACATCTGATAGTTAGCAAGCATCACCAGGAAATGTGACCAAACACAAATCCTCCATCCCCATCCTCAGTGACTAAGAAGTGGGCCTGACCACCGACCCTTTGATCAGCCTCCCTATGGACCCCTGAGTCTGGGAGCCTCTGCTGCTGCTTATCTTGCTCTCTCCCCACTGCCCCCCCCAAAATGAGCCCATTTCTGTTACACACACACACACACACACACACACGCACGCACGCACGCACACACGTACGCGCGTGCGCGACAGACTGGGAACTCTTAGAGAAGTTCATTGAGCTCGTCATTCTAGAAGCTCAAGAGACCCCATCTGGTGATGGTCTTCTTGCTGGCAGGGTTCCAGGGTGGTACAGGACATCACGTGTCAAGGCAGGAATTGTGTGCACCAGCACATGTGACTGTGTGTGTGTGTGTGTGTGTGTGTGCGCACGTGCACATTGCCTCTCTGATCTCTCTTCCTCTTTTATGAAACCATGAGAATTCAATAAATAGGACTCCACCCTAATGAATTTATCTACTCCTAATCACCTCTAAACACGACATCCAGTAAGTTTCCACACTCTCGGTGCGTTACTATGAGAAATTCATGCCGACGCAAGAACCCTTAGGGGATACACTCAAGCCATTACACCACCTCTCGTCCGTCGGCACTTTCATCTGACTAACGCCTACGGCTTTGCAGGTAGAAATGTAAACCTTGTATCTTCAAGAAAGCTTGCCTAGCCAGTACCAGATTCTCATTTCTCCACATCCCCCGCTCCCAGCCCCAGGTTAGAGATTCGGGCCCTGTGCCATCCTCTACTTGCTGAGGTGCCAATACCACTTTGTATCGCTTTGCTTTTTAATTTAGGTACATGCACACATGGGTACGCAAAGGGGAGTCTGTGTGTGCCAGGATCCCTTGTCGCTGCAGCCAAATGCCTATATGGCTTTATGTGGGTAGCTGGGGAATTGAACCCAGGCGAGCAAGGCTTTACAACAAGTGCTTTAACCACTGAGCAATCTCCCCAGTCTCTGCTTTGCTGGATTGAATGCCTTTTCCCTGTTAACCTGCTAACTCCGCAAAAGTGGGATCAAGTATTCTCTGCTCATGTTGCATTACCCTCCGTGCCTTGCTAAAAGGACGTTGGTAATACTTGCTGAGTGACTAGATGAACCTGTGGCTGTGGTATGACTATGCGCCCCCAGAAATTCACATGTGGCACACTGACCCCCTAAATTCCTGTTAGTGATGCATGAAGTGGGGTCTCTGCAAGGTAACTGGGATTAGGTGAGAGATTATGAGGCTCCATAATCGCATTAATGACTAGAAGGAGACCCAAACTAGCATGCTTGCACTGGTTTGTCATGTGATGCCCTTCACTGGGCTATGACGCAACAGGGAGACCCTCCCCAGAGGCCAAGCAGACATCAGCACCCTGCCTCCCAAGCCATGCTAAATACCTTTGTAGTCTTCGAAAGCTGCCCGTCTCAACCAGAGCAGCAACACAAGGACTAAGGCACTTCAGAAACAAATGGTTGTAAATGACACTGTGACATTAAAAATGCACAATTTGAGCTGAAGAGATGGCTCCGTGGTTAAAGGCACTTGTTTGCAAAGACTGGCAGACCAGGCTCAATGATCCAGTACCCAGGAAAGCCAGATGCACAAAGTGGCATATGCATCTGGAGTTCGTCTGCAGTGGCAAGAGGCCCTGGCATGCCCATTCTCGTTTTCTTTCTCTCTCTCTCCTTGTAAATAAATAAAAATATTAAAAATACACATATACGGGCTGGAGAGATGGCTTAGTGGGTAAGCGCTTGCCTGTGAAGCCTAAGGACCCCGGTTCGAGGCTCAGTTCCCCAGCACCCACGTTAGCCAGATGCACAAGGGGGCGCACGCATCTGGAGTTCATTTGCAGTGGCTGGAAGCCCTGGCGCGCCCGTTCTCAATCTCTCTCTCTCTCTCTCTCTCTGTCACTCTCAAATAAATAAAAAATGAACAAAAAAAATTATTTTAAAAATACACATATACAATTGGTGCATTTTGCATCACTAGTTACAGAAACACAACTCAGTTTGTCTTTGAAAAGAGCTTCACGAGCGTGCTAGGAGGCTATGGTGTTTCCTGACAGGGCTATAAGCCACCTCTGGGTCACAATGGCATTATCTGAGCCAGCCAAGGGGAGGCTGGGTGATTAGACGGAGATAAGAGCTTCTTGGTTACACTAAAGCCTTTATTTAGGCACCAAAAACCTTAACAAGTAATCAGACCTTGAGCCACATAATTCCCTTGAAAAGTATGTGTTTTTCCCCCAAAACTTTGAGGATGATATTGGAAAGGGAACCGACACAAACATGAAAAGGTTTACTTAGCAGTGTGTTATGCTGCAATCTGCAGCAGACTTCATTATATCTCGTTAGAATTCTTTAAAAGATTGTGAAGTGATCAAAATGCACATGAATCAAGTTTTAATATATTGCATGACGGGTGAATGCGGCTGTCCATTGTACCATTTCTTTCTTTGGATTCTTGGGTTTGGTTTAGCAGAGTCAGAACTCTGTAATATTAACAAATTCAATAAAAAGTAAATATATGTGGGCTGGAGAGATGGCTTAGCTGTTAAGCGCTTGCCTGTGAAGCCTAAGGACCCAGGTTCGAGGCTCGATTCCCCAGGACCCACGTTAGCCAGATGCACAAGGGGGCACACGTGTCTGGAGTTCATCTGCAGTGGCTGGAGGCACTGGCGCGCCCATTCTTTCTCTTTCTCTGCCTCTTTCTCTTCTATTGATCTCAAATAAATTAAAATTAATTTTTTTTAAATTAAATATACACATCCAGGCATGGTGGTACACACCTTTAACCCCAGTACTCAGGAGGCAGACGTAGAAGGTTCACTGTGAATTTGAGGTCAGCCTGAGACTACATAGAAAATTCCACAATGATTGTGATGGGGAGGTAATATGATGGATAATGGAATTTCAAAGGGGAAAGTGTGGAGGGGGAGGGAGGGAATTACCATGGGATATTTTTTTATAATCATGGAAAATGCTAATAAAAATTAAAAAAGAAAAAAAAGAAAAGAAAATTCTAGCAAAGCCTGGACTAGGGTCAGACCCTACCTCAAATAAAAATAAATAAGAAGTAAATATATGCAGGAGTAAGCACTTCATGAACGTATTTGAGTATTGAAAGCCTTTGCACAGGAAATGCTCACTAACACCTCCTCTCAATGTCACATTGTTGTCCCTGAGGAGGCAATAGCTGTCTGATGGGCGCTGTCATTCTCTGTCCATGACCATTGTCTTCTACCTTTAGAAGGTTACAACTTACAAAGGCTGATAGCCAGCACAGCCCTTCACCAGAAGGGAGGAGGAGACATACTGCTAAGATTGGGGGTGATTATTAGAAAGAGTAACGATCTACATTATTACAAACAAAAAACCTTGGACCAAAGATTAGAGCACCTGTGTTCTAAATCTGGTTTCCTTCCTTCTTTCACATTTTTCTTTTATTTTTATTTATTTGCAAGAAGGGGGATAAAGAGACAGAGAATGGACATGCCAGGGCCTCTTGCTGCTACAAGCTAACTCCAGACAAAGTGCTTTGTGCATCTGCCTTTACATGGGTACTGGGGAATTGAACTCAAGCTCTCAGGCTTTGCAAGCAAGAGCCCCAACCACTTAGCCATCTCTCTAGCCCCACATTTTTTAAAGCATTCTACTCCTTGAGCCTCCAGCAGTTAACAGGATATGCACAAATGATGTCACCCTGATGGCTGCTCTATGAGCCCAGTCGCCCCTGACCTCTGCAGGGAGAAGGAGACCGCTCAAGTCTTAGAGATGCCAACTCAGTCTCCTCCCCACTATACAGGCCTTGAAGACATCATGAGGGTCACTCAGGCCCGGCCCAGCACCACAGGTCAGGAGTCTACTTTATCCAAACACTCCCCAGTTCGCAGGGAGAAGGAACCTAATTGCCAATCACACTCGAAAAGGCCAAAAAAGCACTCAGCAGGAGGATTACTACTACAGATGGGCTGGCTAGAAATAAGCCAATAGCAAATTCCCAAAGTGCTTCCAAAAGGAAGTTTCACGGTCTACCTTTATAAAGGTAATGGTTTCTTTTGCTTCTTTTTTTCCTTCCTTGCCTTATTCAGGCACCCAGTGTCGGTGCCCCCGTAACTCCCTCTCCTCCCAAGAGAACTCACAGCCAAGCCACTGTCTCCTGTTCCTCTCCCCGTGGGGTGGGGATGCCACCCAGTCCTGTCCTCAGAGCCACGAGGCCCTTTCCACAAGCGGCACCAGCATCCAGGGCTGCAAAGCTCAATAAAATAGAATAGGGGAAGGACATGCATAGTAAGGAAGAGCAGAGGACCAGAAAGAAAACTTCTGGGGCTACAGAGATGGCTTAGTGGTTAAGGTGTTTGCCTGCAAAGCCAAAGGATCCTGGTTCAATTCTCCAGGACCCATGTAAACCAGATGCACAAGGGGACGCATGCACCTGAAGTTCCTGTGCAGTGCTGGAGGTCCTGGTGTACCCATTCTTTCTCTATCTCTCCCTCTTTCTCTCTCTCAAATAAATAAATAAAATATATTTTAAAAAAATTTTCTGAAGCCGGGCATGATGGTGCACGCCTTTAATCCCAGCACTCGGGAGGCAGAGGTAGGAGGATCGTCGTGAGTTTGAGGCCACCATGAGACTCCGTAGTGAATTCCAGGTCAGCCTGAGCTAGAGTGAAACCCTACCTCGAAAAAAAAAAAAAATTCTGGAGCGGTTAAGGCCTTTTATTTGTTCTACTGGTTTCTTTGGTTTGTTGTTGGTGGTGTTTTGATACAGTGTCTCAAACCATAAACCAGCTGCCCAGAAATCCATTCTTCAGCCCCAGGCTGGCCCCAGACTCACAGCAATCCTCCTGCCTCGGTTTCCTGACTGCCAGGATTATTGCATAAGCCCAGATTTGAAGTGGGTAAGAACTTTGTGTGTCGTGCTTTCTCTGTGAAAGTGTTTGGCAAAAGTGTTAGAGGATCGGTTAAAGAAAATAGTAACATCCTAACTTTTGGCACTTCCTGTAAGCTGAAATTGGCACATTGTGACAATAATCCCATGAGGCAAGTTGGCTATATTTCCTCCATAGTGCAGGTAAGAAAAGTGGTTTAAAGATTTTTTTTCCCCCTCTATACAACAGGTACTTTTCTTAGTGGCTGGGATGTAATTATACACAGGAGTGTGAGCCAACCAAACAGGGGAGGGGACCAAGGAGAGGGAGGCTAGAGAGGGGGTCCCCAGGGGCGGGCAGGCAGTTGCACAGGAGACAGAGAAACCAAGCTACAGAACTGTTCATTTGGGATGCTGGGACAGCGCCAAAGGAGGAAAGACAAGAAGTATTGCAAGTGGGGATGGAAAACCAGGTCTCCTGAGTTCAACAAGGCTGGCAAAGCATCCTCAAGATAAGATGACTGGCCCCAAGAACTCGGGTGGCCTGATATGCGCCACTCTCCAAAAAGTCCCTTGCTGGATTCGATTTCTTTCTCTTACAAAGAGAGCCGTGTCGATGACTGGCAGAAGGAAGCAGACATTCATCCCAGTGTCTCCCTTTGGCCATCACGGGTGCATTGTAACAGGCGCTTGTCCACCCGGCTACCAGAATACACACAAGCACAGCTCCCTCCAGGAGTCCTTCGTCCCAAACTAGACGACCAAGGTGGCCTTTCTCGGCCTGAAGTCTCTGCACCGGAGGAGTTTTCCCCCTCACAGGATACTTTACTATTCTAAAAACACCTCACTGGCTGCTTGTTATTTTGAAAGTCTCTGTAGGATTTTTACAGTTTCATAGGATATATTTGATACTGCGTGGGATATTTGTGCTTGGCTCCTAATAGACATGCACAGATGCATCAGGGAAGAAGAGACCCAGGACCGTGATTCCTTCCCTGAACGAAAACCTGAAGACAGATGAGCTTCGAAATTCAGACTGATTCTAGAAAGGTAACGCTGTGTATTAATGCTCACAGAGTCAGAAACTAAGTGTGTGGGGGTGGGGCGATAGCTCCACGGATTAAGTGCTTGGCAAGCAAGCATAAGGACTGGAGTTTCTATCTCAGCAACCAAGTAAATGCTAGAGGTGATGGGTGTGGTGGCTGGCCTGGAAGCCCAGCATCCTAGAGACAGAGACAAGGAATCCTGGGGTGAGCTAGCCCAACACAGGCTGGCCAAACTAGAGAGCCCTGGGTTCCAACGAGAGATCCTGCCTCGGTACATCAGGTGAAAAGCAATGGAGGAAGATACCTGGAGTCAACCTCTCTGGCTCCACACGCACACACATGGAAAGAAAAGAAAGAATCCAGACATGTTCATCACTGCAACAAAAGGGAAGAAAGGTATACTCAGATCTGTCACGGGGGCACATTGTGTGTTATCACAAGCAGAATATACACACCAAAAGTCTATGGAAACAGAAAAAAAAAAAAAAGTTTTCAGAGCTTTTTGCATTTGAGAACTGTCCAGAAAGGATTGCAGCAATGTACAAACAGCTCCAATGCTAGGAAAACGCTCAACTTGCTAGTAACCAATGAGTACTACCAATGAAAACAAGGTACCAATACTTACCTAACAAATTCCCAAGTATTTTTTTTTACATTTTTGTTTGTTTTACAGAAAAAAAAAATGCCAAGGGTGTAAAAAGTGAGTCCTCTAGAGCTTAAATCACTGTTGTGAGAGTATAAACTGAGAACCTTTCAGATCAACACTGGAGTCATTAATGGCCTAAAAATGTGAATACCATTGACCATTGTTTTTTCAGGACCCTAGTTTCTGTGGAAGTCATCAAATATTTAGACAAAGCATAAAGACAAAGGTGTTCACTGAAACAATGGGTTTGAATCTCATTTTGAAACAATCAGTAATAACCAAAACCTCCTGAAAGGGGACACATGGGAGAGGTGAGAATACAGCGACACCACATCGTGGAACATCACAGGTTTTTTTCTTTTGTGTGTACAGGAAATGGATCAACCTTTCCACACAGCCTGAGGTGGAAAGGGCAGGATACAATAAAACTGTATTACATTATGGTCCTATCCAAGTACAACACGTGAGTAGGCAAGATCACAATGACGCAGTAACAGTCTCCTGATGAGGGGCTGGGGGGGAATAAAGGGAATCTCTGCTCTCCTTTCCATACAAATTTTAAACCTTTGGGAGGGATTCTCCAGAAGCATCTAGAGCACTACAGAGCAGGACTTCACAGGCCTCCTGGTCAATGGTGGCAGCAGGCACAGGAATCAAGGTGTCACCCAGGCTGTCAGGAAATTACAAGAAACCTATCACTGCAAAGCGATCACCAGCTCACAGAAGATTGTATTATCTACGTGAGCAACTCTTATTAACTGACAATATAATATGAATCAAACTTAAGGGGGCAATTTGGGGAAAACATACAGAGGAAGGGAGGAAGACAGGAAAGGAAGGGAGAGAGGGAGGCAGCCAGCCAGGTGTGGTGACACATGCCTTAACCCCAGAACTTGGGAGGCTGAAGTAGGAAGATAGCTATGATCTTGAGCTAGAGTGAAATCCAGGTCAGCCTGGACTAGAGAGGCAGCCTGGAGCAGGAGAGGGGAAGGGGGAGCTCCATGGGCTAAGACACGGCACCTCGTCTTCTGCCAGGTCCCTGCAGAGACAACCACTCATCTGAGCCTCACCAGCAGATAAAGGCAGGGCCTGGCACAATGCCACAGAACAGATGAGAGAATGCAGACAAAGAACCCAACTGTGCAAGCGGCAGGTCCTCTCGGTTGACAGGCAACTTCAAGTCCAGAACTCTGACCAAAAGCATAGTCTTTCCACCATCACGTGCCATGACCCTATGAGTTGGTGACTCTTTATGACTCTTGTAGAATAAAACGAATTTAGCCAGGCGTGGTGGCGCACACCTTTAATCCCAGCACTCGGGAAGCAGAGGTAGGAGGATCGCTGTGAGTTTGAGGCCACCCTGAGACTCCATAGTGAATTCCAGGTCAGCCTGGGGCTGTAGTGTGAGACCCTACCTTGAAAAAAAAAAATAAAAGAATTTTCTTACCCAAGAGAAAAAAGTAGTATTTATTAATAATCAAAATGGTTCTAAAAAGGAACATACTTGAGGGAAGGGCAAAGCCCAGGTGACACATCAACTTAACTTCTTACAGAGTCACCATTTCCTTATCCATAAACACCGGAGTACAATTATATAGCTTATAGGGTATGGTCAGAATGAAATGAACTACATACCTACACCATTACTGCCGCAAAACAGGTAACAATAAGCACTGAATTCCTCCTTCCAAAAAGAATAAAATTGCCGAAAAGGTGGCAGGAAGAACGTAAGAGCCAAAGGAAGAGTATGACTCCTTTCAACGCAACTGTCCAGACAGAAACTGGTCTTGGTATCCACGACCTTGCAGTGCCAGCAATACCTTCACAAGCCCCTCATAACAGGAGGAAAACATGATGGCATCAAAATGAAAGAGACACTAGTGGAGAAGGGGAGGGGATATGATGGAGAGCAGAGTTGTGAGGGGGAGGAAATTACCATGACTCATTGTCTGTTAAGTATTGAAGTTGTCAATAAAAAAAAAGAATAAAGCATCCACAATGTGCTAATTCCAAATTCCAATTTGAGTCCTTGAATGATCTGCCATATTCTTTATACACTTGCTTTCAGCAACCCAGAAAATCTTTATTAATTCCTGAATTACAAACTCAAAGATTACTGGGTAGCATGAAACAGAACAGTGTAAACCAAGAGCAATTAATCATCCTTTGGTGTTTTGTTCTGGGGTGTGTGTGTGTGTGTGTGTGTGTGTGTGTGTGTGTGGTGAGTTTTGGCTAAGAATAAAACCTAAAACTTTTGAACATGTTAGGATGGTGTTATAATACCAAGCTATAGCCAAAGCCCAAATTATTCTTTCTGCCAGTGTTAAGTAACTAGTTTCAATGGCCCAACATGCAGTAAGACTTCAACCTCACAGGCAACTCATACTTTAAAAAGTAACAATGAAATTTTGTTGTTGTTTTGTTTTGAGGTAGGGTCTTACTCTAGCTCAGGCTCACCTGGAATTCACTATGTAGTCTCAGGCTGGCCTCAAACTCATGGCGATCCTCCTACCTCTACCTCCTGAGTGCTGGGATTAAAGGCGTGTGCCACCACGCCCAGCTAGAGCCCAGAATTTAATAAAGCTTATCGTCAGCATCTAAATAAGGAGCTGGAGGCGGGCTTGAAGCCCACAAACCCCAAAGATTATGCACTTCTCACCTCCACAGCCCCTGGGCTGGATCCACTGTCCGCTAGGAAAACTAAAAAACTAGTAAGCCCAAAGGTTGAGTAATCAGAGCACTACAGGACATAAATATGGCAAGAACTGGTAAAGCACCCCTTCTGGCTCTATGGCATACAGTTTTAAATGTTCCTGCTTAGATACCAGTCTACACAAAAAAAAGCCAGTGCCCCACAATGTCCGACTCACATTCCCCAATGAGGAGGGTCCCTGAGGAGGGGGGAAGGCAGGGAGGAGGCTAATGATGGTCCCAACTTCACTGTAGACACTGCGTACAAAACAAATAAATAAAAAACAAATTGAAAAGAGCCACCCACCTGTCCTTGTCTCTACTTCACAACTTCATACAACCAATGGTCACAATAGGTTGGTACCTTAAAACTATCTCCAAAATCCCACCAAGATTGCTGAAGTTTATTTATGCTCTTTTTGAAAAGCAGCGGGGTACAGTGGAAAGAAAATGAAGATGGCTGGATTATCCCAAAGACAGACAGACACACAAACACACACACACACACACACACACACCTACGACTGCTTGCTTCTTTCTGCTTCTCTGATCTAATGTGGACTGATACAACACCTGTGTGATATCAGGCCTCCATTGTCCCACTGACAATAAATACCTCATAGGGTTATGACAAATAAGTCTAAACATGCACGTAAGTGCCCAACCAAAACACACAGCAGGCTTCCGATATGAGTGAAGTCTTATCACTTTCTTCCCATTTCCCGGACTTTGATGCCAAGATCAGAGTCGCTTCTCTTGATGCAGGGCTTCAGCACACACTGGCAAAGTTGTCCCTTCTATCCTCTTTCAGATGCTTCATTCTTCTTAAGCACTACCCTTCATTCAAAAAAGTTATTGAAAAGAGCTTTCTTCAGTCACGTTGTGGGCCTGAGACCCGGATGTTGCTTAGGAGCCCGTTAAACACAAACCTCCTCTGGGGTTGGATTTCTTCCACTGATTACATGCATGCTCACATGCTGAATTTTCAGCACAGTGACTTCCAGTTTTAAGCTCTTTTCCAAATTCTGCAACAAGTGATTCTATCCCTGTAAGTGCCCTTGTGATGGCTTCAAACGTAGTTTGAACATAATTATGTATTTATATGTCCAGGCAAAGAAATATAGGATGAACATCAAAATTTCCCACCCAGTAAAATACATCACCAGCTGTCACTTCCCCAGGGTGAGAGCTGAAGGAAATATGGATCTGCTAATAAGACTCAAGAGACACGTTATCCATTCTGTTACCTTCCCAGCCTGTTCTGGAGCCTATGAAAAAAAAAAAAAAAAAAAATGAAGCCCAAGTGATAAACCAGTTTAACATCTGTAAGTGACTGGAATGTTCCCAAGAGAGAGGCGAGCAGCACATGTATTTTACAGAAGAGATAGATAGTCGCTGTGGGAAGCTTTCCAGTAGCTTATTATTTGGGCCTGAAGGGAAGCCACCCCTGAAGGCCAGCTTGGAAGAGCCTGCTGACGTAAGAAGCAGCCTGTGGTAACCCCAAATGGCCAAAGAGGGTTAAGTCTATTTAAAAAAAAAAAAAAAAAAAACTACTGCTGTGAGGTGGCAATTAAGGGAGGAGGGGGCGATGATCAGGAATCCCTGGTGCGTGTACTTCCATCAGCAGGAGTGTGAGACAGGGCTTCCTTAAAAGTTACACCTCCTAGCTGGGCATGGTGGCACACGCCTAATATCCCAGCACCAGGGAGGCACAGGTAGGAGGATCACCGTGAGTTCGAAGCCACCCTGAGAGAACACATAGTGCACTCCAGGCAAACCTGGGCTAGAGTGAGACCCTACCTCGAAAAAAAAGAAAGAAAGAAAGAAAGAAAGAAAGAAAGAAAGAAAGAAAGAAAGAAAGAAAGAAAGGAAGAAAGAAAAAGTCACACCTCCTCTTGAGAGAGTTCTCTGAGACACTACAGAGGACAACAGCTGATACGTCCACTGGTGGCTTCCACCCTGACCACAGAAGGTCCCTTGGGTGATGACAGGAATTGATACACACACAGGACAAAACAATGTAAGTTTACAAATGCACCTTCTTCCTCCCCCCCCCCCAGCCTCATCGACCCAAGTTTTATGAGCAGAGATGTAGAAGTCTCTGACTTATTACAAGAATCCATCGACCACTTGAAAGACACTGGAACACTTCAAGGTTTTAAGACTTGTTCTAAAAGATAAAAAGGAAGGAGGTGGCGACAGAGCACCCTGTCCCCGGTCGTCACGTTCTTCCCCTCAAGAGGCCTTTGAGGACCAGGGTGGCAGAAAACGGGTCCGCGGGGATCTCGGGGCGCGCGGCTGGGTGAGAAAGCGGCGCCCCGAGGGAGGCGACACCAAGCGGGTCCCGTCACCCAGAAGAGCTGCTCGGGGCCATTCAGTCCTCCGCAGGGGCCGGGGATGGGAAGGCGGGCGGACGGGCGGGCGCGCAGGGAGGGACGGGGCCGTGGCCACCCGCCCGCCCGCCCGCCCGGGGCCGCCCGGCGACAGCCCGCGGGGCAGCTGCGCGCGCGGGATGCGGACGGCTCGGGGCGCCGCGGAGCTTCCTTCCGCGAGCCCGGGACCCTGCCTGCCCCGACCCGGTGGCGGGGAGGACACCACTCACCCGGGGCCACCAGCGGCGAACTCACGGCGCCTCCAACGAAGACGGCAGCGGCGGCGAGGACGGCGGCCCCCGGGAGCCCCCGCGGAGACATCGCCGCGTCCCCTCCGCCGTCCTCCCCCAGGGCGCCGCGTCCCGCCTGGCGATGCAACTCCGCA